>NC_054701.1:50167048-50487882 GCF_016097555.1 Gigantopelta aegis
TAAAGACCGTGCACCTATTGTTGTCTTCACCAGGATAAACCCTACAACTATTTAATATCTTTTTTTAATGTACATATGAAAACAAATACCAAACCCAACATATTTACATCAAACCATTATCTAACCCTGGCACTGTAATGGTCTGGGGACAATAAAAAAAAAATATAATAATAAAAAAAAACCTGGAGGAAAATGATTACATTTAACATTTCCCCACACAATCAATTATTGATTTTTAAAATTGATCATTACATCAGTAGAGCCAAACCGATCAATTTAAAAAAAATTATAATCGATTCTTGAAACATCACAATTGTTTACTGTCTACTAGAGAAAACACTCAATATTTAAACACACCAAGGTCTTTCCTAAACTTAGCTCCTTTTTTTTCCTAATGGTATTAAAGTGTGTGTGGGGGGGGGGGGGGGGGGGGGGCGGGTGGTTAAGAAATAGCATGATGGTGTCAAGGTATAACAAGCAAGGCAAGAGATGAAGTAACATGCCCAAATGAGGGTTTGAAATAGTTTCAGTGTTAACACCAGAGTCCATGATTATAACACATTGGTTTTGGAATGCAAGGCTCAGACGGTCCATTTTGACACTTGAGCCAAGACCAAGTTTTATGAGAATTCTATCAGATGGCTGATGGAACGAAACCTTCAAAAGCATTGACAGTTTATGTTTATTACACCACTGAAACTTTATATACAGAGTACAAGTTCTATTTGAGCAAAATGGAAAAAATACCCTGGTAGGTTGGACATATTAACCTGAGACTAGCAAACCTGACATCATGCTTATAAAAGCTTAAAGTCTAGACTCAAGGATTTAAAAATGTCTGGAGACTTTAAAACCATGACAATGAGATGAAAACTACATGTAGAAGTTCAGACTTGATTATTGTTTGGATTTAGAAGCTTTGTAAACACAAATCTTCCAATAAATGTTTATTGTAAACCAGTTGACACATTACTCCAAAAATGCAGACTTTAAAAAAAAAAAAAATTCTTATCACATCCAATCAGGGGTGGGGAAAAGCCCTTTTCTCCCGGTCTGGGACCGATCTCGATCTCTGAGACCGAATTTTTTTTTTTTAAATGTGTGTTTGCCGGTCCCACTTTTGTCATTCTTGTCGGTCCGAACCACCTGTCCATTTCTATTATTGGAACAAATTCTTATCCGTCAAGTGGACCGGCTTGCCCAGACATCGGTATCTCATGCGTGATTTAAAATAATAAATAAATAGTGGTCAGTATAGCTTGTGTTTCAGACGTCTGTGATTTTAAAGTCTGCCTAAGTATATATCGTCAGTCACTGAAGTCGGACCTACAGTAGTGTCAATCCACAGCCACTAGGCTAGACATTAATTTTGTCAAAGTTGCTGAGCCAGTCAAGAGATAAAACAGACGTTAACAATAACACCATTCTTGGTGAGAGAGCCATCAAGGTATTACACTCCAATTAAAACAAAGGACCCAGAGTTTGCAACTGGTTACAATCAACACTTGTCAACACCTATGTACGGAGCTTTGTCGGGTCGAGTGTCCCTGTCGGAAGCAAGAGACTTTTGTGCAATACAAACTGCTTGAAATAGCATAAAATATACTAAAATAATCAATAAATGTATTTATTGTTGACTGTTCAATGTAGTCTATCCAATAATTATAAAGGATTTTAAAATTAACAAAAGGTTTCCACTTTCTTGTTAACAAGTGGGAGTAAGCAGAACAGCTACATGTACTGGTTATCTCAAGAGCCAGTAGAGGTCAGATTTCATCCAATCAGTGATGACGTTATTAATCTCTTTGTCTAAACATGTGCTAGCTCAGGCTGTCAAACGCTTCAACGGTGCGATCTTTTATGAATTTTCAGGACACAGTACTGAATACTCGTACTTTATATGGGATTTAAATTCATAACTTTTATTCCTTTTTTATATTATTTATTCCATTATGTAAAATATATACAATTTGTGGGGTGTTTTTTTCCCACTGATGTGATAAAAAAATGTTGTTTTTTTTATTCCTTTCGTTTTCCCCCTCTCACCACCTCCCCCCCCCTCCCCGTTAATGAAGACATCAAGCGGGACCGATTGACAATTTTATTTTCCCCCACCCCTGCATCCAATACAGTAATAAATTTAAATATAATAATAATTTCAAAACTAAAATGTTTACTAAGTGCTAAAGTGCTGGGTAAGGATACAGAAAACGGACATGGATGCTCTAATTTCTTAAGAATATCTGGGGAAGGTTATAGCTCAGTAGTAGGGCCCTCACCTGAAGTATAATGAACTTGTTTTCCAGTACCCAACAACTGACACACCAAATACCATGGGCAAGTGCATATAACAAGAACATTCAGACATTAAAATATGTGAAGAAAAGTTGTTCACATGGCAGAAAAGTGAAGAATGGTATTTTGTTTTCCACGAAATGTTCTTTAAGCCATAACCAATCAGTTGATCAGTTGCGGCTTTTATCAAATATACATTCAAATATCAGTACAATTGATAACAGTGATATGAATAATAAAAATGTATAGGTATATCTGCTATAGTAATACATGTAATAATGGAAATTGTAACTTGATAAATGTCATAACCCATAGGCTACCATGCAGGCCTGTATTTTGTGGTAACTGTACAGGGTTATCCAGACAGTATGCTTATTTCAGTACTATGCTTATTTCAGTAGCTTGTGTGGTGGCAGCAGGTTTCTTTCTGTCTGTCTCTCTCTCTCTCTCTCTCTCTCTCTCTCTCTCTCTCTGTCCCTCACTGTCTCTCTCCCTCCCTCCCTCATCTCTCCCTTCCTCCCTCCCCTCTCTCCCTCTCTCTCTCTCTCTCTCTCTCTCTCTCTCTATCTCTCTCTCTATCTCTCTCTCTATCTCTATCTCTATCTCTCTCTCTATCTCTATCTCTATCTCTATCTCTCTCCACTAGATGTAAAAATAACCATATTTAACCAAAACAGCATGTGTGCCTTGCTGAGGTGTTGTTAAACAAATATTTGTTTCTTTTCCTTCATTTCCTTACAAAGATCTAGTTACAACTGGAAGTCTCATTACATTATACAGAATGGCAGGACTTAATTGATCACTTCATTACTTAACAGACTTGTGGCTAAATGCAGAGGAGCACTGCTGCATTCCTCATAGAATGTGATCGATCAGTGACTCGTTAAAGAGATATTAGTAGGCAAACTGTGATACATATATACATATCATTTACATTTCCTTATAAAAAGGGATCAAATACAGCACAAATTAAAAAATAAAATAAAATTTTTAGGATTTGAAATAGAAAGTATAATCTAACATAATCAAACAAAAACTCATTTATCAGGTTTGTATTTCGAAAGAAATGCAACTTGTAAAAATAACTGATATTGGAGATGCATGTTCAATAATCTACATATTAACTTAGTTGAATTAAAGTGACAGACCCCAGTTTTAAAACACTATGATGTATGTTCCACAATTAGAACTGTTTTTCACAATTGAAATCAAGACATTTAGATTTTATTGTTTAGATTATCCATTTTTGTACATCAGAAGTGTTTCTGGTCATCCTTGTTTTTCTAAAGCCACGAAATGCATTTTTCATATTTAAAATAATGCAAGTATACCTCTGAGAAATAATGGATACCATGAGGTGAACTGTAATATATATTTTAAGGGTATTTCTCTATTTCAACATAATGGATATGATGAGGTGAACTGTAATATATATTTTAAGGGGATTTCTCTGTTTCAACATAATGGATATGATGAGGTGAACTGTAATATATATTTTAAGGGTATTTCTCTGTTTCAACATAATAGATATGATGAGGTGAAATGTAATATATATTTTAAGAGTATTTCTCTATTTCAACATAATGGATATGATGAGGTGAACTGTAATATATATTTTAAGGGTATTTCTCTGTTTCAACATAATGGATATGATGAAGGGAACTGTAATATATATTTTAAGGGTATTTCTCTGTTTCAACATAATGGATATGATGAGGTAAACTCTTAATATATATTTTAAGGGGATTTCTCTGTTTCAACATAATGGATACGATGAGGTGAACTGTAATATATATTTTAAGGGGATTTCTCTGTTTCAACATAATGGATACCATGAGGTGAACTGTAATATATATTTTAAGGGGATTTCTCTGTTTCAACATAATGGATACGATGAGGTGAACTGTAATATATATTTTAAGGGGATTTCTCTGTTTCAACATCACTGACTCTTGTTTCACTCTCTTGCAATTTATACAAATGTGTTAAAAGTTTGTAGATTTACCAAACTCAGTGTCCATTTTCATGGGTTGAAACTAGGGTCTGACTTTAAACTAATTGTATTTCTTGATAACCTACCACAATTCATTTTTAATCGTTGTTTTTTTTGTGTGTACAATACCGGTTTGTTTCATGATTAATTGATTCAGAAACTGGTTCTAATAAATAATAAACATACATGTAGTTATAAGCTGGATATGGAAATTATGGGCTGATTTTACAGTGCCTGTTAATGTCTTTCATGTGTGTGCTGTTTGTAACTACATGCACACACACTTACAATGCTTAAACAAGCTTCATGAATTTGTCCCTGAACATCAGATATTAGATTAAAATATAGTTCTTTTGTTTGTTTTATGATTGATGTTACAGGAATTTATTTGAATGTGTATGATTTTCATTTAATGTTGTTAATATTATGGGAATTGATTGCTTGGATTCCATTGTAAAATAAAGCCTGTTTAATTTCACCTCAGCAAGATGTTATAGAGATAAAATATGTTTAATAGTCACAGATAAGAAATACACACAAGAAAGCAAATGTCACCTGAAACATAAAACATTTTATATATTAATTTATTCAATAACTTACCCATAATATCCATGTTATAAACCCATTTGATATATAGAGATTATTATACAAGCGTGTGTGTCGTACTGATTTTATGAAAACAGTGTCAGGATTATTGAATATGTGAATCTTGACTTGAGTTTTGTAAAATCAGTATGCGAGTTTAATCATTTCTTTATTATCCACATTATTCATAATATTATTTTCATGAATAACAAGCTAGCACCATGTCAAAATATTTCAAATTTAACTAAAAAGAGACGCCGAAACAATGTCATTTTCCGTCATTTTGATAAGCATTTACACTGGGAAAGTCGCATTAAGTTATAACATTGCTTCACAAAATTACATCATTCATTGTGCATGTGAAATTATTATGACACACGTGGGTCATACTGGTTATATTTCCCTGCATATCTTGAACTATGTGGATAATAAAACTGCGTTAACAACTTCAGAAGCCATATTTTAAACCAAGTGTCTTCTGTAAGAGACTTTTTCTTTTATCTTCAACATCACTATAAAGACAGAATTTTCAACACGTACCATGGGCGTTTTAATTAACTGGTGACAACCAGTATATTGGTAGCTGGTGGTAGCTTACAGTAGAAGAGCTAATGTTAAATCCTGTTGGAAGCATTAATAACAATGACATTCCAAGCTTACTTCTGCCAGCGAAGGTAAGCACTTGATCCACCAGACCAGTTCATTCACCAAAATGGGTTAAAATAATCTATATAAATAATTAATGGAATTTCGACTTCAGTGGCAAAAACCCAGAGAAGCATAACTCAGACAGCTAGCAATTATCCCGCACCAACCTGATTAAGGATAAAGAGATAAGGCAATTTGTCAGTGGGTTTTCATGTTATAGATCATCATGATACATCTAAAATAAAATATTCTTCAGTTTAATATTATTGATATTGCCAGATCTATATGAGTGCCATAACTCTGTCAAAAATGGGTAAATCGCCATGTAAGTCAAACTTGATCTGTAACAGTACATGATAAAGCTATACACAACATTTCACGTCAATATTTCAAGGCCTTCTCCTAAGTTCAAGGACCATAACTCCTTCAAAAATGGGTAAATGGCCATGAAAGTCAAACTCGATCTGTAACAGCATATGGTAAATATATACGCAATATCTGAAGGCGTTCTAAAAAAAACATCTGGAAAACTACATGTGGGACAGATGGATGGACAGACAGACAGACAGACAGACTGACAGACAAAAGGACGGAGATTAAACCTATAGTCCCCTCCAGTTGGACCGGTAGGGAACTAATAAGAAGACACATTAAAGCATATTACTCTTAAAGTTAATTCTTTTTTTTACACCCAATAGCTGATGTATTTGTTTGTGCTGGGGTGTTGTTAATCACTGACTGATTGCTTGCTTGCTTGATTGGTCTGTTGGTCAGTGGGTTGGATGGCCGATTGATCAATCAATCAGTTGATCAGTTGAACTCTTAAAGTCAGATAATATAGTGTAAACTGATCTTGAGTTGGACATTGAAGCAGTATTTCTTGGGTTTACTCTATAACAGGGGTTAAAGAATAAATAAATTATAAACATTAAGCTATGGAACTTCTGCCATTTGTTATTTACTTCAACAATATGTGATTGCAGTCTTTTTACATAAACACAGAAGAAATCAACCACAGTATTGAATATGAATTATTTTTTAAAAATATTTTTGTTCTTCTTTCTTCAATGATAATCAGCCAATTAATACAGTAACCTAAAAAAATGAGTACATGCAACAACACTAAATAAATATTCTGGATGAAAATGGCATTAGTACACATATACATGTAGTTTAAACATTATTTTAAAACTGAATTCATTTTAAGTTTCAGTTTAAATTTATCTTTTGATCATAATGTCAGTATTTCAATATTAATAATTATAACTTGTCTACAACCGTTATGCAGTTCATTTCAGTATCTATTTAGATACTTTTGTGTGTATCTGTGTTACAAACTAAATGAATACAAAAGCTTGACTAATAGTGGGGGTATTTTTCACTCTAAAGGTGAACAAGATTTTTGAAAATAGGTCTCACTTACAAGCCATATTTCTACTCCGTATTTCTGTTAATAAATCACTTATTTAATATATGTAGAGTAATTGTTTAATTCATAAGAAATAATACATCAACATTAGCTTTGATCTAAAATACCAAGGTTGTCTGACTCATGACCATTTTACTTTATTTGTTAATTTTTGTGTTCAAATTTACGAGTAAATACCCCAGTGGTTCTTCCACTCTTTTAAACATGCCCTTTTTGTTTAGTGTCCATCTTTCTATGTGTATTAATGGGGGCGAGACGTAGCCCAGTGGTACAGTGCTCGCTCGATGCACGGTCGGTGTGGGATCGATCCCCGTCGGTGGGCCCATTTGGCTATTTCTTGTTCCAGCCAGTACACCATGACTGGTATATCAAAGGCTATGGTATGTGCTACCCTGTCTGTGGGATGGTGCATATAAAAGATCCCTTGCTGCTTATTGAAAAGAGTAGCCCATGACGTGGCGACAGCGGGTTTCCTCTCTCAATTTCTGTGTGGTCCTTAACTATATGTCTGATGCCATATATCCATAAATAAAATGTGTTGAGTGCTTTGTTAAATAAAATATTTCCTTCCTTCTATGTGTATTAGAAAAGTGCATATAATGAGCACAAACATGAAGCATTAATATCTTACAATGGGTCACACAGAACATCTTAGTGAGCATCTAATATAATAAGCTGATAGGGAAACATTTTATTAGCTTCCAATCCACAATCCTGAACATGTCTAAGATGGGATAATTAAGTTCTAAATATAGAAAATAAATGACTTGAATTTTTGTCTTTGATATTACTTGTGTCAGATAGTGCGGTAGAGTATTTGGAATGTCTCTGAAAGGGAATGTGTGTTTAATGACACCCTAGCACTTTGTTTAATAGGTAGCTGTCACACCTGTGTCAAACATATACATACTGAGAGTTAGAGAAGAAACCCACTCTGACCATACAGGAGTCTAATATCAATTATCACATCTGTTATGTACTTTCCTAGACAGGACAGCATATACCATAGTTTTAACACTGGTCGGAATGGGAAATAACCCAATAGGTCCACCTTGAGGGAGCACTTTAACAATTGAAGTTAGTCTGTCTAGCTGCAGCAAGAGCAATTTTACATCCAGTTTCCGAGAACATCTTGTTCCTTGTGACAGCGAATCATTTCAACTTACTGACTCTAGAGTAAGGGTTCCCACATGGGATATCTTGTCAACAACCAATTGTCTGCAAGGAAAGCAATCAATTAGATCCACTCTGCCAGTCTTGGAGGGAAACAAATAACAGAATTACACTTTTCCTTTGCCTAATCACGATATATAGACAATTAACTGTCCTTGAAAAAGCAATAAAAACTAATTTCCTGGAACCACTGTGCAGAATCACATTTCTTGAGTGCTATGCTGAGGCAAATTCCCATCAATATATTCACAGTTGGAAATATTTCTAATGCTATTTGGTGGGCATAACAAGCTTGTATTAAGCCAGGAATCTTTCTCAAGTTGTATGATCAGGACTTCTAGAATGTTTTTAAAATCCACTAGCCATGGGATCAGTGATTAAAAAAATGTACTAGCCACAATTAAAAATTCACTAGCCCTACTTTACTTTGAGTTAATACAATTTTACTAAATAATAGTAATAATCAAATATGTCACCTAAAAAGGGAGATAGAGCTTAAAGACTCTAACATTGGGGGTTGGGTGGGGGCAGAATAGTCATATTTACAAAATACTGTAGGCTTACCTGCAACATTTAACAAAAAGTCTTCACTAGCCGTCGGGCATGGCAATAGTAGTTATTTACTAGCCCAACATTGAATATCATAAGTCATGGGAGTGGGGCTACCATAATCTAGAAGCTCTGATGATGTTCACAACTCTCTTTGATTAAGCCAGGAATATTTCTAGTGTTGTATGATGTGCACATCTTTGATTAAGCCAGGAATATTTCTAGTGTTGTATGGTGTGAACAACTCTCTTTGATTAAGCCAGGAATATTTCTAGTGTTGTATGATGTGCACATCTTTGATTAAGCCAGGAATATTTCTAGTGTTGTATGTGTGAACAACTCTCTTTGATTAAGCCAGGAATATTTCTAGTGTTGTATTGTGTGAACAACTCTCTTTGATTAAGCCAGGAATATTTCTAGTGTTGTATTGTGTGAACAACTCTCTTTGATTAAGCCAGGAATATTTCGAATACCATATGGTTAAAGTTAAAAGTTTGTTTTGTTTTAGAGCACATTGATTTATCAGTCATGTCGAACATTTGGTAACTTTGTCTAAGAGTGAAAATCTACTTTTTTCCCATTAGTCCAAAGGGATCTTTTATTGGTACCATCCCACAGACAGGATAGCACACACCACATCCTTTGAAATACCAGTCAAGGTACACTGGATTAAAACCAGGCAGACTATTTCTAGTATCTTACATGTGACTTAAAGAAATATTCATGGGACTGTGCAATGCCCAGAATAGTTCTCATGTCGAAGCAAAATCATGCCTGTTTGAATTCTAAGGATGACATAACATAGAATCTATATTCTTGTCATTTCATATCCTAATTTAAAAAAAAGTTTGTGTTGTTTAATGACACCACTAGAGCACATTGATTTTATTAATCATCGGCTATTGGATGTCAAACATTTGGTAATTATTAAATTTTGACATATAGACTTAGAGAGGAAATCTGCTACATTTTTCCATTAATAGCAAGGGATCTTTTATATGTACCATCTCACAGACAGGATAGCACATACCACAACCTTTGATATACCAGTCGTAGTGCACTGGCTGGAACGAGAAATAGCCCCAGGGGCCTACTGAAGGGGATATCCAAATTTAATACATGTATTAAGTAAAATGGTGAATAAATATTCTATTGATTTATTTTAAAGTTAAGTACATAGACTTTTAGCATTGCTATGACTTAAGAAAACAGTCAACTAATTTTTATTTTATTTTATTTATAAAATGTTTTTATTTGTGAAAAATGTATTATGTACTGTCTATTCAACTGATAACAACTAACCAATAAGCAAACAGAAGCCTATTCAGAATACTAAGTACAAAAGTAACTATTGTTTGGTGATAGTCATCTGAATGTTAATTATTACACAAGAGAAATCTAATAATGGATGACACAGCCATAGCACCACAACCATTGTCATTCTAATAAATCCTTGTCATGGTCATAATTACAGCTCCGCGATCTCTCTCTGTATTATTATACCATCTTGAATGCCTCTTCACCTAAGTCATGACTAATAACAAGCTGTTGTCATTTTCATAATTACAGCACTGCAAGTATTACTATTAGCATTTTCTCTCTATATTATAATCACAATCTTTAATGCCTCTTTATGCCATATAGTGTTCGAAACCATAGAGGTATATGAACATGTTAAAAACCTAATCATAACCATAACCATATATACCTAACCGTGGTATGCGCCATCCTGTCTATGGGATGGTGCATATAAAAGATCCCTTGCTGCTAATCGAAAAGAAATGAAGTGGTGACAGCGGGTTTCATCCCTCAATATCTGTGTGGTCCTTAACCATATGTCCGACGCATATAACCATAAATAAAATGTGTTGAGTGCGTCGTTAAATAAACCATTTCCTTCCTTCACTCCTGACTTAATAAAACAACATGAACATTTTAGTAATGAACATCTTGTCAGTAGTACTGCTATTTGACAATTTAGTCAACATTTTTAATATTATAAGTATTCAAAAATAGATAAATCTTTTTTAAAATGAATATTCCAATGTGCAGTTTGCTATAATCAACATGAGAGCACTACCTGACTGAACACGTTTTAAAACTGGTGCTGCATGATTCAATCAAATCCATATACGAACAGGTCGGGACCAATCATATTACAGTGCATGCATATAGCCATACACTATGTGATTTGGAAATCCACTATATTGCCATTCATTTAATTTCAACTTATTTTCGTGCTTATATCCAATTTAGGTTCAAGCTCGCTGTCCTGGGCACACACCTCAGCTATCTGGGCTGTCTGTCCAGGACAGTGGGTTAGTTGTTAGTTAGTTAGTGGTTAGTGAGTTGTTAAAACATGCTCTGGGTGGGAGCCGGTACCAGGCTGCGAGCCTTGTACCTACCAGCCTTATGTCCAATGGCTTAACCACGACACTACCAAGGCCGGTATATTGCCATTAAGGCATTGTTACTATGGGTGTGCTGTTCTAACAAACTATATTGTATTAAACAAATTATTTCCATTGTACTTGTTACACCACACATATTGATATTAACTAACTAACTATCTGTAGGAATACTATACAACATAACATTACAGCACACCAAGCTAACACGATAGAGCCAATTGACTTTTGGATCATCTACACCATGAGAGAGAGAGAACAAGCAGCAGAATCAATTACAGTTGGCTGATCACACTCCATCCACAAGAAACGACACAGGGTCTGCCTCCACGTGACATGACCGCAATACTTCCAGCAACCGATCAATACAAGAACACAGCTTGTGTTGTCTTGTGAACAGAGACCATTTCCAGTTGAATCACATTGCCACCAAACATAAATAAGTGAAACCCATAACAATTCCTGTACAGATTCAGACTTGCAGAGCAACTTACTTTGATGAAATTCTGCAAATAATGAATTAAATATATCAAAATGTTAATAAATAATTAATTCAGCATGTCTGTGTAAAAATGGTGATTAATATGACAGTTTGCTTGAAACTGAAAGCAAATGCAAGGCTCAAAATTCATTTTAAATAGACATACCCTAGTTTTTAAACACTAAGGCATACTTTTTTACTATTAGAGCCATTTTTGATAACTGAAATCATACATTACTTAGATTTTATGGTTTAGGTTATCAATTTCTGTACTATCAAAGTGTTTTTGGTCATCCTGTTGTTATTAATATCACAAAATACATTTCTCATATTTTTAAAAACGCACATGCGTCTGAGAAGTAAGTTATGTAGTCGAGTTTTAGTCTATTTTAGAGGGTATTTCACCATTTCAAAGTCACAACCTCATGTTTTACTCAGTTGTAACTTTATCCAAATGTTTTTCAGGTTTGTAGGTTATTCGCTAAACATTTTCATGGGCTGAAACTTGGGTCTGTCCCTTTAATTTCATTTTAACTCAACTCAACTCAAAACTCTGTTAACATGTCCATATACTACAGAGGTTTCAGTTCCGTCTCTCTCAGGTCTGATCTCTATCATAGCCAGTGACATGACCTCGGACACAATTTGGAAGCAAATGTTTAGAAAGAAGTCTGAAAATTAGATAGCTCATTAGAATTCAAGTATGATTTTGTTTCAACAAGCAATGTGGAAAACTTGAGACAAACATGGATAAAAGCCTCTTGTATGTTATCACCACTGAAAGTAAGGAAATCTGGGGCCTAATTCACAAAGGTCTCTTAGGCTCTGCTAGACAACAAAGCATCCTATTTGCAAGTCTTTTTTCATTGCACTACGATATCGCAAAGTTGTGAGAGTTTAGTGAATTAGGTCCCGGATGTATATCTGGATTACTGTCAAACATGCTAAGCACTTTATCAGAAAGCATATATTACACATTTTAAGAGTATTAATACCAGACAGTGAAACAAAGCGAAGCAAACCTGCTGTGAGAGATCCGTTACATCGACTTTCCCATAGACAGAACAGCACATACCATCACTATTAATGTACCAGTTCTGGCACTCTGGTTGGAATGGGATAAAGCCCCAACAGGATGATTGAGACGATTAACTGTATGACCCACAGCAGCTCAGCTGAGTGCTCTACCACTAATGTAAGATACACTGCAATGCAAGCTTCATAATGCCTGCACCTTGTTAAATACAAGGTAGTTGATGGATAGTCTTGTGAGCTCTATCAATCTTTGAGTAAAAACAATACTGCATTCTACTTGGAGGAAACGGTAATTTAAAAAGACAATGCAAATTAATTCCTTCAGGAAAAAAAAAAAAGTCAATCGATACTATTTACACTGAAACATTTATCAGTGAAGTTTACCATGCTTCTGTTTCTCAGTGCAAACAGTATTGATTGTCTTTTTGTTTTTGGAATTAATTTGCATTCCTTTTTGGAATTACCATTTGCTGTAAGTTTTAGCTGAATATCTTGAGGCATTGAGAAAAAATGGCTGGAAAACTATATGGGGGATAAATCTGTGTGGTCCTTAACCATATGTCTGACGCCATATAACCGTAAATAAAATGTGTTGAGTGCATCGTTAAATAAAACATTTCTTTCTTTCTTTCTCTATGGGGGACAGATGGACAGACAGAAAGACAGAAAGACAGAAGGATGGAGACACAATCTATAGTCCCCTCCGGTTGGACCAGTAGGGACTAATAATGAATAGGCATCTGTCTATAGAGTTGGATGGTGCATATAACAGATGCCTTGCTACTAATGAAAAAATGTAGCGGGTTTCCTCTCTAAGCTAATATGTAAAATTTACCAAATGTATGACATCCAATAGCTGATGATTAATAAATCAATGTGCTCTAGTGGTGTCGTTAAACAAAACAAACTTCTTCTTCTGTCTATAGAGCGCACCTTAAATTCATATTAATAAATAAATGTGCTCTAGTGGTGTTGTTAAACAAACACAAATGTTTTTGATAATCAGCACATTGTTTAAATCAGCAATTGTTTAAAATTTATATCTAGTAATTGTAATATATGTACTTAGAAAAAGAAAAACACCACTCTACTCTCATGCTACTGTATCCAAAGGATAGGATAGCACATACCATAGCTTTTGATAAACACTGTGGAACAGTGATTGGGATGGAAATAGCTCAGTGGATCCACTAGTGATGTCAGAGATCAGATCCAGGATGGGCATGCCTGAACTTATTTTTGGAAATGGGCACATAAAAAGAATTCCCATGCCCATACTGTGATGTAACCAGGGGCTATATGCATGAGAGGCAGATAAAACCACTATACCCTTACTATGATATAACCGGGGGCTATATGCATGAGGCAGACAAAACCACTATACCCATACTATGATGTAACCAGGGGCTATATGTATGAGAGGCAGATAAAACCACTATACCCATACTATGATGTAACCGGGGGCTATATGCATGAGAGGCAGATAAAACCACTATACCCATATTATGATGTAACCAGGGGCTATATGTATGAGAGGCAGATAAAACCACTATACCCTTACTATGATGTAACCAGGGGCTATATGTATGAGAGGCAGATAAAACCACTATACCCATACTATGATGTAACCGGGGGCTATATGCATGAGAGGCAGATAAAACCACTATACCCATACTATGATGTAACCGGGGGCTATATGCATGAGAGGCAGATAAAACCACTATACCCATACTATGATGTAACCGGGGGCTATATGCATGAGAGGCAGATAAAACCACTATACCCATACTATGATGTAACCGGGGGCTATATGCATGAGAGGCAGATAAAACCACTATACCCAGACTATGATGTAACCAGGGGCTATATGTATGAGGCAGATAAAACCACTATACCCATACTATGATGTAACCAGGGGCTATATGCATGAGAGGCAGATAAAACCACTATACCCATACTATGATGTAACCAGGGGCTATATGCATGAGAGGCAGATAAAACCACTATACCCATACTATGATGTAACCAGGGGCTATATGCATGAGAGGCAGATAAAACCACTATACCCATACTATGATGTAACCGGGGGCTATATGCATGAGAGGCAGATAAAACCACTATACCCATACTATGATGTAACCAGGGGCTATATGCATGAGAGGCAGATAAAACCACTATACCCAGAAAAAAGTGAAATATATGCATAAGTGTAAAAGTTTGGTATACCAAATATCCATTTGCATACAAAAGTTTCCTTGTTTAACGACACTACTAGAGCACATATATTTATTAATCATTGGCTATTAGATGTTAAACATTTGGTAATGTTGACATATAGTTTTAGACAGGAAACACGTTATATTTTTCATTACTAGCAAGGGATCTTTTATATGCACAGACAGGATAGCACATGCCATGACCTTTGATATATCAGTCATGGTGCACTGGCTGAAACTAGAAATAGCTCAAAGGGCCCACCATTGGGAATTGATCCCAGACCAACCACACATCAGACTTGGCTATGTCCCTCACCCTAACTTGCATACAGTCCAAGTCCTAGCTCATACTCTGTCCCAGGTCACTGGCCATAGAGTCCCAGGTCCAAGTCCTAGCTCATACTCTGTCCCAGGTCAGGTCACTGGCCATAGAGTCCCAGGTCCAAGTCCTAGCTCATACTCTGTCCCAGGTCAGGTCACTGGCCATAGAGTCCCAGGTCCAAGTCCTAGCTCATACTCTGTTCCAGGTCAGGTCACTGGCCATAGAGTCCCAGGTCCAAGTCCTAGCTCATACTCTGTCCCAGGCCAGGTCACTGGCCATAGTCCCAGGTCCAAGACCTAGCTCATACTCTGTCCCAGGCCAGGTCACTGGCCATAGAGTCCCAGGTCCAAGTCCTAGCTCATACTCTGTCCCAGGCCAGGTCACTGGCCATAGAGTCCCAGGTCCAAGACCTAGCTCATACTCTGTCCCAGGTCAGGTCACTGGCCATAGTCCCAGGTCCAAGACCTAGCTCATACTCTGTCCCAGGTCAGGTCACTGGCCATAGAGTCCCAGGTCCAAGACCTAGCTCATACTCTGTCCCAGGCCAGGTCACTGGTCATAGAGTCCCAGGTCCAAGTCCTAGCTCATACTCTGTCCCAGGTCAGGTCACTGGCCATAGAGTCCCAGGTCCAAGTCCTAGCTCATACTCTGTCCCAGGTCAGGTCACTGGCCATAGAGTCCCAGGTCCAAGACCTAGCTCATACTCTGTCCCAGGTCAGGTCACTGGCCATAGAGTCCCAGGTCCAAGACCTAGCTCATACTCTGTCCCAGGTCAGGTCACTGGCCATAGAGTCCCAGGTCCAAGTCCTAGCTCATGGTTAAAATACACTTTTTGTACACTTTGTACAGTATTGCTGTTTGGTATCCAACATGGTTTCAGTGACAATGATCTCACTAGCAAGATCTAACATGGTTTCAGTGACAATGATCTCACTAGCAAGATCTAACATGGTTTCAGTGACAATGATCTCACTAGCAAGATCTAACATGGTTTCAGCAAGATCTAAGAAATCTGCTGCTGCTACACAGGCAGGAACTCCTACCAAACAGTGACACAGGGCATCACATGTGATACACCAGACATAGGACACTGGTTGATTTAGATACTCCCAATAGGCCCAACAATGAGAATCCCAATAGGTCCAACAAGAAGAATCCCAATAGGCCCAACAAGGAGAATCCCAAAAGACTCAACAAGGAGTATTCAAACAGGTCCAACCAGAAGAATTCCAATACTATGTCCAACCAGAAAAATCCTAATAGATCCAATAAGGAGAATCCCAATAGGTTTAACAAGGAGAATCCCAATAGGTCCAACAAGGATAATCCCAATAGGTCCAATAAGGAGAATCCCAATAGGTGCAACAAGGAGAATCCCAATAGATTCAACAAGGAGAATCTCAATAGGTCCAACGAGGAGAATCCCAATAGGTTTAACAAAGAGAACCCCAATAGGTCCAATACAGAGAATCCCAATAGGTGCAACAAGGAGAATCCCAATAGGTGCAACAAGGACAATCCCAATAGGTGCAACAAGGACAATCCCAATAGGTCCAATAAGGACAATCCCAATAGGTCCAATAAGGAGAATCCCAATAGGTTTAACAAAGAGAATCCCAATAGGTCCAACAAGGAGAATCCCAATAGGCCTAACAAGGACAATAGGTCCAACAAGGAGAATCCCAATAGGTCCAATAAGTAGAATCCCAATAGGTGCAACAAGGAGAATCCCAATAGGTGCAACAAGGAGAATCCCAATAGGTCCAACAAGGAGAATCCCAATAGGTTTAACAAAGAGAATCCCAATAGGTCCAACAAGGAGAATCCCAATAGCCTAACAAGGACAATAAATCCAAATAGATCCAACAAGGAGAATCCCAATAGGTCCAATAAGGAGAATCCCAATAGGTGCAACAAAGAGAATCCCAATAGGTGCAACAAGGAGAATCCCAATAGGTACAACAAGGACAATCCCAATAGGTGCAACAAGGACAATCCCAATAGGTGCAACAAGGAGAATCCCAATAGGTCCAATAAGGAGAATCCCAATAGGTGCAACAAGGAGAATCCCAATAGGTGCAACAAGGAGAATCCCAATAGGTTTAACAAAGAGAATCCCAATAGGTCCAACAAGGAGAATCCCAATAGGCCTAACAAGGACAATAAATCCCAATAGGTGCAACAAGGACAATCCCAATAGGTCCAATAAGGAGAATCCCAATAGGCCTAACAAGGACAATAGTTCCAACAAGGAGACTCCCAATAGGCCTAACAGGGAGACTCCCAATAGGCCTAACAAGAAGAATCCCAATAGGCCTAACAAGGACAATAGGTGCAACAAGGAGACTCCCAATAGGCCTAACAAGGACAATAGGTGCAACAAGGAGACTCCCAATAGGCCTAACAAGGACAACAGGTCCAACAAGGAGAATCCTGACCCACTGCATCTCAGGTTGGGGCTCTACCACTGAGCTATATCCTGTTTTTACCTTAACGAGATATCCGCACACTGGGCCAGAGCTATAGCATTAATATTAATTACAATTTGGCAGGCCTCAACGTTTATGGGAAGCCATCTCTCTTGTTCACCATCACGCCCCCGAGATTAGTTCAAGGAGAGTAATTTTTGGCTTGATATTATCTTAAATGGTTTCCCATAATTAATCATTCCCCTCAATTGTTTGCACATGAAGGTCTGATTTGGTAATGAATGTTTAATTCTGCTTTAATCTTGACACTGTTAAATGCCACAGCAAAACTAAAGACATGATATACATTAATAAAATTAAAATCAATGTACATTCTAGCCAGCTAGTTGCACGTGCATATATATATATATATATATTCATGTATATATTTTTTTGGTGTTCTTTTCATGTTTGTGTGCCTTTCCCATCAAACAGTCTTCTTGTATGTTGTACCAGTGCTGCTGTAAGACCAGTTCGGATGGAATCTAAAACTACCATTCACTACAGAGTATAAATAGCAGAAGATCAATGAAACAGCAGCATTAGTTGTGATCGATATAAGCAAGTCCCTGTGGTAACGATTAGCAAACCCAACACATACACTTTTACATTAATGTTCCAAGCTACATTCCTACAAAGTTAAAAGCTCTCCGTTAACTAATGCTGTGATTGCCTTAATGTAGAAATTGTTAAAAATATGTGTGTACTTTTACGGTACTGATGTGATTTTGCAAGACCGTATGTGACATAATTGGAATTCTGCTTCCATATGTGAAAATGGAAATCGCCTTCAGGGTGTATTTCCACTCAAGCAATTAAGTTACATGCCTCTGCAGTTCTGTGAAAGAGTTAACATAATTTAATGCTGTGACATGTACCGTACCTTAATGTAGTTTTGTAAGATCAAAATATTGTTTTGAAGGTTTTTGAAAACCTAAAGTGTCTTCCAAAAGTCAGTGTGATGGAAATGAAAATAGGCAGGGTTTGACAAATCCACTAGCCCCTCAGTTCTGGCTAGTGAATGTTTGGTCTGGGCTAGTGGAAATTATCAGCTGTATTACTATAATACAGAGAGCACTAGCCAAAGCTTCTGTGAGGGCTAGTGGAAATTATCAGCTGTGTTACTATAATACAGAGAACTAGCCAAAGCTTCTGTGAGGGCTAGTGGAAATTATCAGCTGTGTTGCTATAATACAGAGAACTAGCCAAAGCTTCTGTGAGGGCTAGTGGAAATTATCAGCTGTGTTGCTATAATACAGAGAACTAGCCAAAGCTTCTGTGAGGGCTAGTGGAAATTATCAGCTGTGTTAATATAATACAGAGAACTAGCCAAAGCTTCTGTGAGGGCTAGTGGAAATTATCAGCTGTATTACTATAATACAGAGAACTAGCCAAAACTTCTGTGAGGGCTAGTGGAAATTATCAGCTGTATTACTATAATACAGAGAGCACTAGCCAAAGCTTCTGTGAGGGCTAGTGGAAATTATCAGCTATGTTACTATAATACAGAGAACTAGCCAAAGCTTCTGTGAGGGCTAGTGGAAATTATCAGCTGTGTTGCTATAATACAGAGAACTAGCCAAAGCTTCTGTGAGGGCTAGTGGAAATTATCAGCTATGTTACTATAATACAGAGAACTAGCCAAAGCTTCTGTGAGGGCTAGTGGAAATTATCAGCTGTGTTGCTATAATACAGAGAACTAGCCAAAGCTTCTGTGAGGGCTAGTGGAAATTATCAGCTGTGTTACTATAATACAGAGAACTAGCCAAAGCTTCTGTGAGGGCTAGTGGAAATTATCAGCTATGTTACTATAATACAGAGAACTAGCCAAAGCTTCTGTGAGGGCTAGTGGAAATTATCAGCTGTGTTACTATAATACAGAGAACTAGCCAAAGCTTCTGTGAGGGCTAGTGGAAATTATCAGCTGTATTACTATAATACAGAGAGCACTAGCCAAAGCTTCTGTGAGGGCTAGTGACTTTGTTGAGCATTAATTTTATTGAACACTGAAATAGGTTCTTTTGAAAACTTTAATGTTAAATTATTTTTAATAGTTACTTTTTCTTTATATGGGATAATTTTCAAATATATATTTTAATTTTCATTTCATAATTTTATTATTAATCATCTCTAGACTTAATTATTAAATTAAAAAGTTATGGTTGTAATGTATGGGATGTTATGATGAGAAGTCCTGATATCAGCCAGTTTATTTAGATGATGTCTCTAAATTAGGTCATATAAAAATGCAGTACTGGTATGTTTCATACTAATGGGACACTTCGGTCTTGTTACACTGTATTAAAATTTTAATAACAATGAAACGTGTTAGTTTGCAATGTGTCAACTAACATATCTGTAATAGTATTAAACATGTTAAGCCACATTGTCAACTGACATATCTGTAATAGTGTTAAACACATGTTAATGTGCTTTGTCAACTGACATATCTGTAAAAGTATTAAACACATGTTAAACTGTATTGTTTTAACGACATATTTGTAATACCATTAAACATATGATAAATTGCATTATGTCAACTGGCATATCTGCAATAGTATTAAACATGTTTTAAGCTGCATTGAGTTAACTGATATATTTGTAATATTATTAAACACATGTCAAGTTGCATGGAGTCAAATAACATATCTGTAATAGTAGGAATGAAACACATTTTATGCTGCATTGAGTTCACTGATATATCTGTAATAGTATTAAACACGTTTAGTTATATTGGTTCAACTCACATATCTGTAATAGTATTAAACACATATTAAGCTGCATCGAGTCAATTGACCAATCTGTAATAGTATTAAACATATGTTAAGCTGCACTGAGTCAACTGACATATTTGTGATAGTATTAAACACATGTTAAACTACACCGAGTCAACTGACATATCTGTGATAGTATTAAACACATGTTAAGCTGCACCGAGTCAACTGACATATTTGTGATAGTATTAAACATATGTTAAGCTGTACTGAGTCAACTGACATATCTGTGATAGTATTAAACATATGTTAAGCTGCACTGAGTCAACTGACATATCTGAAATAGTATTAAACACATGTTAAGCTGCACTGAGTCAACTGACATATCTGTAATAGTATTAAACACATGTTAAGCTGCACTGAGTCAACTGACATATCTGTAATAGTATTAAACATATGTTAAGCTGCACTGAGTCAACTGACATATCTGTAATAGTATTAAACACATGTTAAGCTGCACTGAGTCAACTGACATATCTGTAATAGTATTAAACATATGTTAAGCTGCACTGAGTCAACTGACATATCTGTAATAGTATTAAACACATGTTAAGCTGCACTGAGTCAACTGACATATCTGTAATAGTATTAAACACATGTTAAGCTGACATATCTGTAATTGTATTACAGACACAAGTCATGTTTGTGTTTTGCATTAATAAATAATGTTGTAGGCTGGACAGACGAAACTGCTACTTTAAGCCAGTTGATAATGACTTTTACAAAACCATCTGGCTCATTTAATTCCAGTAGGCAATAAGTAGGATTTTCAGCTCATTATTAATCTGAACACCTGATGCTTATATCCTGCTAAGCTTCAAGCAAGCCATTCTGTGCATATTAGTTACGACCGCCAGTAGTAAGGGACTGAGTACAGGAAGCTCCTCTTAGTGCCAGGAGTGATGGCAGCAAAACCTGATTGGGAAACTGGCCTTAGTGGTGTCATGGTTAAGCCATCAGACATAAGGCTAGTAGGTACAGGGTTCGCAGCCCGGTACTGGCTCCAACCCAGAGTGACTCAATAGGTAGGTATAAGACCACTACAACCTCTTCTCTCTCACTAACCACTAACAATTATCAACTAACCCACTGTCCTAGACAGCTAGCCCAGATAGCTGAGGTGTGTGTGCCCAGGACAGCGTGCTTGAACCTTAATTAGATATAAGAACGAAAATAAGTTGAAATGAAATGAAATGATTGGGAAATGGCAGATGTGTGGCACGGATGGCCACAAAAGACAAGTGCCCATCCCAGTTGGAGAGACAAGGTCTGAGATGTGATTCAAGTAGCTGGCACAATAAGTTAAGACTGGAGTGGCTACTAGATTGGGAAGAAATGATATGGAATTTTCAAAGTACATGTAGAAAAGAAAGAGGCAGGATGCTATCTTTGTTTTAGCGGATCCAACTAAATTTGACTGATCTTCAACTTATACTAAGTTATAGTTTTTGAGAAATGGAGCTGAAAGCAAACACTAATGTTGAGCTTAACGTAAAAGTTGACTCTGTCACCACGACCACCTGAAATGTAATATCTGTATCTTACCTTTACACTTCGTAAAACAAAACAAAAATTGGCACAACATACATTGATTAGGCAGTATCAACCGTGCCTATAACACTCAACAAAACAATTAGGCAATCATGCAGTAAAATGGGACAGCTTGCCAGTCTCGGAATCAGATTCAGACCCACAGTCCAATTAACGGAAGATTCTTGAACCATGTTTTTAGTACCAAAATGGTAGAAACTGATACCGACGACAAAATCCTTATATTGTTAATAGAAATTCTATTGTAGAACATATGTACTGACCTTGAAATTACAGATATCCAAAGCAGTCCAGTACCATGGCCCTACTTACAATCCCACACCAATCATTGATTTTTGTGGCACCATGAACAATCAACTGTGTGAAAACTGTGAAGACAGCCAAGGCATTTTGGACAGTATTCCACATTCAGTAATTTTATCAATATGGGCTGATCCACTGATTCCAAAGAGGGTGGATGGGTTGGTGCCAATACAGGCATTGATCTGGAAGTAGCTGTGCTGAAAATAGAACATCTGTAAAAATCAAGTGATGGCAGCCAATCAATAGGGACTTCATCAACCGGCTTGTACCATGTGATTTTATACATCTCTCTAAATTACTAGCGCCTCAATGGGTGGGATGATTGTAAGGAAGGACCCTAGGGGAGGGTGTTTGCTGGTCCACAACCACAAATGTCACTAGTGTGTGCATGCAGGGCTCAATGAGTAAACGTTCATGATTGTGATATATTGTGCATGTACCGATGGCAAAGACTTCATTTCATCAAGGGGGTGGAACATAGACCAGTAGTAAAGTGCTCACCAGATGTGCAGTCGGTCTAGGATCGATTCCCATCAGTGGGCCCATTGGGCTATTTCTTTTGTTCTAGCCAGTGCACTGCGACTTGATATATCAAAGGCAGTGGTATGAGCTATCCTGTCTGTGGGATGGTGCATATATTCCTGAACAACAAAACCATATTCTGATATCAATATTATATCTCTGCACAAGGCCAAGTCATGATTGCTTCCATGATCCACTATCAGGTGCTCGTCCTTAGGAGGACTGCCACTTCACACACACACACACACAGATATATATATATATATGTAACTGGATGTTTTGTCCCTCCTGCACTGTCTGTAGGAGGTCTGCCACCCCAAGAATAGCTCAATGGAATATAAAGTTGTGATGGCATGCACTCATGAATCACTGTAATTGTAAAAACAGTGATGGTATCAGGTGTTCGCGAAAGATGAGCATATCCTGCCCTACCAGTGGTATCCGTCATGAGCACAGCCTACAACCATTATGTTCATAGTTGAAATGCACAGGATTTTCACCCAAAAAGAGATGAAAATGCATGTAAGAGTTCAAAATAGGGTATTGCATCAGACATCATTTTGGTCAGTGATGCATCATATCATGAAATAGCCTCTGTTTACCTTAAAGGTCCACCTTTATGGCACAGTATATAAAACAAATACATAAACATTACAGTATTAAAAATAAAAAACAAAAATACCATCCTAGTTATTAATAAAGTGACGTTTTGTCAAACGCTTGGGGAAAAAACCCCACTGCTCAGTCGGTTTGACCCACATCAGACCTGTGACGTAGCATCCGGTGTTCTGTTAGTAGGTCAACATGCCGACAGCAGAGAATGATTTTTCGAAAAATAGCTGATTCTTAACGGATGCTAGTTTGGACATTTTGGTCTTATCACATTTGTACATCTACTCTAAGGCCATGGTACCTCGATTACCTACCTACCTGTGAGAAGCAGGACACAAGTTCAGTGCCAACTTTTGAAAGTAGGATATTAAAGGAATGCTGTCACGGATTTAAAGGGACATTCCTGAGTTTGCTGCAACTTTTAAAGTGTTATCGAGTAACAGAGCCCTTTTAACGATTGTAATTACATATCAAATATATTTTTCTGCATAAAATATTAGTGGCTGTATATTAAACGTGTTTCTGATCGTTCTAATATTTTTACTAGGTTAAATTTCATTTTATTTCCTAAAATATAATTTTTTCGTACGTGCGAAATTATTTGAAAACAGAATCCAGTTTGGGCTCCTTACAAATATTAACATGACCAGAAACACACTCAATGTACAGACACTGATATTCTAAACAAGAAATTATATTTAATATAATATAAAATATTTTATTAGTCAGAAACATCTTATAATGCAGCAAACTCAGGAATGTCCCTTTAAGGACCTTATTTCTCTAAAAATGGATAATAAATAAAAATTACATTAATTGTTGGAAACCAAATGTAGCTATCACATCACCTTAACTGAACCATAATGGAATGAAATCTATGTCAACCCTCTCCACAATTTGAGTTTTTTAATTATGGACCATTGTCATAATTCAATAATATTTACAAAATATCCTTAATAAATGGAGTATGGTGATTATGAATATGGTTGAAAAAAGTACATTTAGGAACAAATCAAATTATTTTTGTTCAGGTAATACATTGTTAGACCATTAAATAGGTCAGTGGTCTGTGACAATATGTCTTTAACATTTGACTGTAATAAAAATATGTGTTCAGATCAGAATGCATTTAAAACAACAAGCAGAATAAATAACATTATTTTATTGATTAATATCACATAAAATAGGGATCTGAATTTATTGTTTTTGACAGATTGGTATGATGCAATGCAGATATGAACACATACAAACAATAATATGATTTATCTTGCTACCTACACACGGTACTACAGGTGTTGTTCATTGTTTATTAAACTTTCAGAGAGGCACGGTTATTTCATAACACTTTCTGTGGTGTCCTAATTGCTGGGGACATGCCGTCATTGTTTAGAAGGTGACCACTGGCAGACAGTAGAGGTCTGATCGCGCGCCAGTGTAGACAGAGCTAATTACTACATGAACCGTTCTTTTGTTCTTGAAATTGCATCCGAAGTCCGGAATAGAAGGCATCCGTCATTGTTTAGAAGGTGACCACTGGCAGACCGTAGAGGTCTGATCGCACGCCAGTGTTCTTGAAATTGCATCCGAAGTCCGGAATAAAAGGCATCCAGTGTCCATCGACAGAGGGTTTTTTCCTAATAAATTAACAGTAGTTGAATGGGACTTTAAAACTGTGCCAGTTTACACATAATGCCAGTTTAGATAGTCCACTATGTGTGTGTGTGTGTGTGTATACATATACAAACTGTGTGTGTGTGTTCGTTTGTGTATGTATATATATATAAATATATATATATATATATATATATATATATATATATATATATATATATATATATATATATATATATATATATATACACACACACACATATGCACGCATGCACAAAAAGTTTGTATTTAATTATGAAATACAAGCCCCATATATTTTATCGTTCAAGGCTTGGTACCCTCCACTGGCGTAGGCAGGATTTTATATTGGGATTGGGGGGGGGGGGGGGGGGGGACAACCCACACTCTGTATATACATGTGTATGTATGCTTTTATAAAATTTAATAGTTTAAAAAAAATTGTTTGATAGGGGTGGGGGTGGGGGCGTGTTCCTGTGGGCCCCCTCCCTATGCCAATGCAGGGACGGTGCATGGCCATAACACTTTTTAAAGAGGCACTTTTGTGAGTTATATTTGTTGTATCTGTGAAAATGTCCTTCTCAATTGAATTTGAAAGAAAGAGTCTGGCAACCTTGAGCCGTACCATTATATTTTACACTGTCGCCCCTGCTCTGGTACCCTCCCACCTCCTCCCCCCTCACCCTTTTGAGCTCTAGTTTAGCTCGTGCTCGTTGTGGTTTCTTGTTTGCTGTATCATGTGCAATCATAGAACATGTGCTGGTGGGAATACAGGCTTGGAACAGATATGTTTAAAAAAAATAGGTGACATATTTACTGACCACCTTAAATAATTGTCGCAATCCCCAGGGATGAAGTGGTGACTGCAGATCCTACCCCATCATGATGGTCCTTTCCATATATATTGTAAAAGGTATACATAGATACCAAACAATAGTGAATTATGTTTTTGATAAATGTGGACCTTTAAAAAATTCAAAGGCTTTTAGGAGTCCTTGGACATTGTAACCCTGATCAAACAAATTCTTTACCAGAACAATAAGTTGGTTCTTAAAAGATTCCTTGCTACTAATGGAAAAATTGTTTCCTCTCTAAGACTATGTAAAAATTACCAAATGTTTGACATCCAATAGTCAATTAGTTTTTTAATGACACAACTAGAGCACATTGATTAATCATTGGCTATTGGATGTCAAACATTCAATAATTCTGACACGTAGTTATCAGAAGATACCCACTACATTTTACCATTAGCAGCAAGGGATCTTTTATATGTACAGACAGGAAACCACATACCTTTGACCAGTTGTGGTGCGCTGGTTGGAATGAGGAAAATCCCAATCAGTTGAATGGATCCACCGAGGTGATTCGATCCTACGACACAAGCACCTCAGGCGATCGTTCAACCTACAGAGGTAAATCCTGCCCCTTCCACCTATATGTGATTTAAATGTATTGGTTTAAATCAGTCCTGCATATAGCTGTCCTCACATTCCAATGTTATGAGGGTGTCCTGCATATAGCTGTCCTCGCATTCCAATGCTATGAGGGTGTCCTGCATATAGCTGTCCTCGCATTCCAATGCTATGAGGGTGTCCTGCATATAGCTGTCCTCGCATTCCAGTGCTATGAGGGTGTCCTGCATATAGCTGTCCTCGCATTCCAGTGCTATGAGGGTGTCCTGCATATAGCTGTCCTCGCATTCCAGTGCTATGAGGGTGTCCTGCATATAGCTGTCCTCGCATTCCAATGCTATGAGGGTGTCCTGCATATAGCTGTCCTCGCATTCCAATGCTATGAGGGTGTCCTGCATATAGCTGTCCTCGCATTCCAATGCTATGAGGGTGTCCTGCATATAGCTGTCCTCGCATTCCAATGCTATGAGGGTGTCCTGCATATAGCTGTCCTCGCATTCCAATGCTATGAGGGCGTCCTGCATATAGCTGTCCTCGCATTCCAATGCTATGAGGGTGTCCTGCATATAGCTGTCCTCGCATTCCAATGTTATGAAGGTGAGGATATACAAATAAATGTTTGTTGTGTTTAACGACACCACTAGAGCACACTGACTTATTGATCATCGGCTATTTAATATCAAACATTATTGATCATCGGCTATTTAATGTCAAACATTTTTGGTATTTTTTACATATAGTCTTAGAGAGGAAACCCACTACATTTTTCCATTAGCAGCAAGGGATCTTTTATATGCACCATATGGTTTAGGACCACACAGATACTAAGAGAGAAAACCAGCTTTTGCCTATTCATGGGCTACTCTTTTCCATTAGTAGCAAGGGATCTCTTATATGCACCATCCCACACATACCATGGCCTTTGATATACCAATTGTGATGCACTGGCTGGAATGAGAAATAACCGAATGGGCCCACCGACGGGGATCGATCTCACACTGACTGTACATCAAGTGAACACTTTACCACTGGACTACATACTGTCCTGTGAGGATATAATGTGACTGTCTTGTATGCATCTACCAAATCTTCTATATGCTATGTATGAATTGTACATACCAGTATATGTCTACATATTCAACATGAGTTTTTAACAAAGTCTGTTTAACAATTATTTCAAACAACAAATTTTAAATGCATATATTGTTGTTATTATTATTCCAGCACCTATGCTAGTAGTGTATCAGGGTTGAAACTGGTTATCAGTGTCTAGTCAAATTCAGTTTATCTTAACCAGACAAAATATAACAAAATAAATGTGCTAATTCCCCAAGTATTAGGGGTCTAAAATATGACTGAAACTCCCGATTCAGAGCAAAGAAAAAAATAAATGTTTTATTTAACGACACACTCAACACATTTTATTTACGGTTATATGGCATCAGACATATGGTTACGGACCACACAGATATTGAGAGAGGAAACTCCCTGTCACCACTTCATGGGCTACTCTTTTCAGTTACATGTAGCAGTGAGGGTTCTTTTATAAGCACCATCCCACAGACAGGGTAGTCCATACCACAGCCTTTGATATACGAGCCGTGGTACACTGGCTGGAGCGAGAAATAGCCCTACCTAGAGCAAACTGGTGCCAACTGGTGCCACTTAGCACATACATGTATGCTACTTTTAACAATTACAGGGGTGTGAGAGGGGCTGGAACCAAAAAGCTTACTGCGGCCGGGGTCGAGGGGCCACTCAAGGGCTCCTGAAGGAAAATTGTTGTTTGCTTCCCCTGGAACTGCCAAAAATTGCATTCAATGCTAACAAATCTAAACTGGTTATAACTTATAACAAAAAGCACACATCATAAACTTGAAACCGTGAAACATGCAAATAACCTTATGAGGTCAACAGTATTGAACATCATGTTTTTGCTTTTTTGAAGACGAAATGGAAAAGCGCATTTCCGTGTTTCCGCATAGCTCTCACATCCCTGCAAGTAGCAGCAAGTGATCTTATTATTTATCTACTTTTTGATAAAATAGCACATACCATATAACCCTTGATATATCAGGTAGCCCCCTCCCACAAACCTATAACCCTACCAAATATGGAATTATTTAAAATATATGAGGACTGTAATTCAAATCCATTACTATATGGATATTTGCCAACTTCAGTGAAAATTTTAAGCCAACAGGTCAAATATATATACTTTTTTATTATTATTTTTTTTTATTATTCACAGATTCTCTGTTACACTGTGCCTACCCTAATCCAGGGGAAACAAGGACAGGTGGTCAACCTAACCCAGGAATTGATTTTAACATTAAAAAAAAATCTGTGATTTTTTAAAGTGTTTTTTAACTCAACTTTCACTCACACATTCACACGACATCCAAGGCTATATCTGTACATGTAATATATGGCAACTGTACAGTTATTGAAAAAGTTGAAAAATATACATATAAAAGTTGGGTGGGGGGGGTTGGGGGGAGGGGGGGTTTTGAGCCGTCAAAAATTGGAATACAAGCTAATTTGCTAGCTGTTTTCACGGAAAAGATAATGATAGTTAGCCCAGCTGGTATTAGATTTACGATATCTGCTGTCACTGAAGGAAATTTCCCTTTCTATTATATATCTTAGTCTTAAAGGTAGAGTCAACTCAAACAAGAGCCTTATGTATTGGAAAAATGCATACCCGGACCACCAACACATACTGACACTTTAGCAAATGAAAAACGCGTAATTTAAGAGTTAATAAAAAAAACATGATTATTCCTGCTAACTGGGGGCAGCCATTTTGTTTCGTTTTTGTGACGTCCGATGGGATAGCTTGGGGCGAAGTGACGTCAGCTCATGACCATCTCCTGTATGTACAGTGTAAACAAAAGCAGTAATTTTCGATAAGGCGCTTCTCTTTGATCAACCTGACTTGTAAAACAGCATAAATGATGTAACAATATAATAAACTATTTAACTAAATATATTCCAAGTTGCATTAACGGAACAAAATGGGGTTATAGTATTTTTCTCTGTTAAATAATCCAAAGGAAAAATGTACACTATTAGGCCTATTGATATGCTACGTTGGAGCAAAAACGACAACCCACGATACCCAAGTGATAATTTTCTTTTCTTTGGGACTACGTAATTGGTCAGTTCTGAGGTTTTAGATAGAAAAGTCTACTTAATCAATAGTTTTACAGAACTATTTACAGTAATAAACCATGTCCATTACCATTTTAGGGGCGACAGGTAATATTCCACAATACCGGTATGTATTTTTGTGTCTAGACCGCGTCAATTAATTGGCTCGTCTGGTTACCAATCAAATACACACCTGCCAATCAGGAATCACAGGTAGAAGCAACTAACAGCATAGACCAATTAACTAAGAAAACATTCCATATATCATTTCAGTACGTAGGTTAATGCATGGACAAAACATTGTTAATTATTTCGACTTGTTGTGTAGCCACTTTGACAATGGTATTTTATTTTGTATTGAAAAATAATATATATAGTGCTGAATATACTTATTGCTGGCTTACTGGGATGTGTATTATTACAGAACATTGCAATGTAGGACTATTTATCATCCTGCAAAAACCAGGTAGATTGTCATTCTCTAAAGCTCATTCCTGACATTACGCGTTAAGTATTACGTAACCACCAGCTCGCCAGAGGGCGTACTCACTGAGATAGTACAAAATGGCTGCGCCCCTTATATATAATAGCCGTCACATTTAACCATTTTATTAATTAACTATATGATTATATTTGTTGATATTAAGCAATAATGTGCATTATATATCGTTGAATATGCATACCAGGCCAATTTCCTTAATTGTCCCTTCCTTTAACTCCTTCAACAAATGGTTTATATTTAGTTTGTTATTTAGTGTTCTTTGTCTATATATAAAGTATTTTGAATAAAGTAACAGCAAATCAAAAACTGTGTCCGTCCTTATAGTTTCTTTAACACCAAACAGAACAAGTTCTAAGCTCAGTCATATTGTTTATGTGAGTACAAGATGCGGTTAACCAATCCCAAAAAGAAGTCCAGAAACTTTGTACTATATATACTGAGCATTTCCAAAACAAGTGGATAAGAGTTTCCTTTTCCTTACCACAAAATGTACAGAGGTTGTTGTCCTTTATATGGAGTAAGTGTAAAAAGCTATTTGTGGTAAGAATTTGGTTTATTAGTCTAAATTGAAACCATCTCAATTTTGTATCCCGAGTAATACTAAATACTTTAATATGAATTTTCTCCCATTTTAGATTCATTGCTAAAATATCATTCCATCTGTTATGGGACCTGTTAACCACATCCGTTACATCCAGAATACAATAATACACCTTAGAACCTCTCAAAACACCATTCATTTTTTATACTAATCATGTCATTATCTGAAATGTTAGATTCTACAATCCCTATATCTATATTCCTTAGATATTTCTTAATAACTGCAAGTATACCATAAAATTCTACAAATGATATCTCCACCTGGTAGAGCCGTTTGAAATCACAGATTTGCAAAATACCCTTATCAAACCATGATTTTTTAAAGAAAGTCTTTCCTCCCAATTTTTATATTAGTGTTGTATAATAGAGGTTCCGACAGGAATTCTTTTGTGGAGGTTACTTTATAAGCTGCTGAAAAAGTACCATATGCTTTAACAGTCTTTCCAAAAATAATTATTAATACTCTTTGCAATTAAATGTGGAAATTCATTGCCAAAGGATGAGATATATTCAAGTCTTGGGTTAGAGTGTATTAAGAGATCCTTCCATTTGAATTCCACTTTTTAAAATGTTCTTATCCATGTTAATTTTAGAGCTTCTACATAACAAAAGATATTTATCATTCCTAGACCCCATAGGTGAAATATTAATAAAATAGCAACAGATTTAAAATTGCAAGTAAAAAAAAATGTGATGCCAGCCAACAAGTGCAATGAACTTTCACATTTGTTTTACTAAACAATTTTAAATCTGTTGCTATTTTATCAATATATGACCTATGGGCCTAAAGTTTTCACTGAAGGTAGCAAATTTCCATATAGTAATGGGTGTGAAATATCAAAGTTATAGTCCACCTACTTTATTTTAATACAATTCCATATACAGTAGGGTTATTGTTTCTTTGGGGGGCCACCCAATATATAAAGCAGAAGTGGAGTAAAGTTGGAACAGAAAACCCCCCAACCAAATTGGTCTAACCACCAAGGGTGATCGATCGTGTGACTGAACACACCTCAAGCGATTTCTCTACAACAGAAGAACATCCCACTTCCCTGCTGTGTGAAAGTGACGAGTCACAATGGTTGTTAACACATCGATTTCCTCTCGCTTGCCTGTTAAAATAAGAAACTCTGCTGCTGTTCTGTTCAATAAGGCATGCACTAATGCCGAGCGTACTTGATTTGGTTAATAAAGACTGCGTCCAATTTCTTATACAACCATCTCACGGAACTCTCGGCCCGGCCACAATCTTCCTGGGTGTATGTGATCACAAAATGCAAGTTAAAGGGATTGTTTTCAGTTAGCTGTACTAGCCTGGCATAGCTGGTGTGTGTGTGTGTGTGTGTGTGTGTGTGTGTGTGTGTGTGTGTGTGTGTGTGTGTGTGTGTGTGTGTGTGTGTGTGTGTGTGTGTGTGTTCGTGTGCATGCATGCGTGTGTGTGTTTGGGGGCCATATTTTCCTGTTGCCCCATAACATGATTCATTGCCAATGTTGTTGACCCCACCCAATATGAGTCTCCCCCAATTAAAATCCTAGCTAACCCAGTGGTTAGCTGCCATTGTAATGTTTGTGACCAATAAAATTGTGTAATTTGGCATAAAAATATATTAAATTTGTAAGTTCACTGCACAAGGAGAATGACGTAGCCAAGTGATAAGCTGTCAGTCTAGAATCGATCCAAATCAGTGGGCCCATTGGGCTACTTTTCATTCCAGCCAGTGCTCCACAACTGGTGTAACAAAGGCCATGGTATGTACTATTCTGTCTGTAGGATGGTGAATATAAAAAATCTCTTGCTACTAATTAATCGAAAAGAATAGACAATGGAGTGGCAGTAACAGGTTTCCTTTCTAATTCTATCTGTGTTCCTTAACCATTTTTTATGGTGAATAATCATTTCTCACATACCGGTATACTCGTCGGTAAGAACATCATTCGTTATTTTTGTATAACACATACTGTTAACACATATATGTGTGATTACAATTTAAAAATGTATGACTGGCTGCTCCTAGGTGATGATATAGTCACCATTGCCATACCATCCAATGAAAAAAAAAGAAGACTCCTGAAAGCCTTCAAATTGATTGCTTTGTGACCTTTAACTTGAAATTGATTTCTTTGTGGTGCCAGTAACTTAACTGCAAGCTCAAACACTGTAAATAGATTTAGTTGAAAAAGTTGTTTAATTTATTTTAAACCTGTTTTTTTGAGGAAATGTAAGAAATAGAATTCTACATTTCATTAGATACAATTAATCTTTTAACTCATTGTTTAAAGACATATCCAACTTGTTTTTTGCTTGTAAGATGTATTTTAAAACAACTGTTATTCCTAGCTTACAGCATTTTCAAGCAATAGATTTACAATTACTGTTATATAGTTGAAACACATTAAACGATGCTAATAATAAAGAAATATTTACTTGTGTTCAAATATATATCAAACAAACTCATTATTTTGATTAATAAAGTATAATTTAAATTATCATGTGGATTATTTGTAAATGTGATAACGAGTTTGACTGCACGTGAAGTACTGTCTGCGTAATCTCTTGCATCACTATTTCTTTTCTTTTTTTCTTTCATATTCTTTTGTATATAATATATTTCCTTCCACTGGTTAGCTGTGACTGTTTAAATGTAGTTTAAATATACAGCTATGTAATATAAGTCGCCAAGTATATTGTATGGCCACCATATTTTTTATCATTGAAAATGGCCGCCAAAAAGTTAAAACAATTTAATGAGTTCATAAATCCTCTTGCCACAGTACAGTATTGTAGCAAGTTGATAATTAGATTGAGATATAAGTAGAGAAATGGTATCAAATATGGCATCTAATATACAGACTTGGTAAAACATGTTCACAAAAAAACCCATGATACTTTTGACTATTAAAATTATGCATGTATGTTGAGAATTTTATCGGGAAATAGTTGATGATTGACATAATTCATGTCTATAGTCCTCCCCATCCTTCTACAAAAGTGTTTTTTTTAATAATTTCAGTTTGGTTTAATGTAAGAAGAAAAGTAAAAGTGTATTGGATATAACAAAACAAAAACACAACTATTTTTGTGTGCAAGTTACAAAACAATTGGCTCATAAATAAATAACTTGTAGTAAATTTCATAGTATGAAAAAAGGCATTCCCTGTGGGACGAACTATAAGTTTAGCGATGTTCTTCATAAGCATACGAGACAGGGGGCAGGGGGGTAAATGCCCCCCTAGTGCTGGAGGAAATCCTCAAATTCGGGCAAAAATGGTAGAGACATTCAGGTAAAATGTGCTAACCTTAGACCCTTTTACCATGTATTTTTATCATTCTACCCTTAAAATTAGTTGTTGTCCATGGGAAAATTTATAGTGATTCGTTTGTAACCATATATAGCTTTTTGGTAATAATGCTTAGGCCTATATAAATAAAGGTTGTTATCCAGATTCGGGCATTTTCGTTTAATTCCGGCAAAAATCCCCTAGAAAAATGGGAGCCTGTATACCTATGGTGTTCTTTTAGTTGTTTTATAAATTGTGTGTTGGGGTGGATTTGGGCTGAAAGCAACTATAACAGACTAAACTGTCCAAATATCTACAGGGTTATTCAAATATTACGTAAGGGAGAGCGGGGATGGTTCGAACAGTTTTTACCGAACCCTTCATAAAACTTGAGCAGTAGTATATATGGAGATCAAAATGTTATTGTGGTAAAGCTTGGCGTCCCTGCTATATACAGATGTGCTGCTAAGCCACTGTGTTTAATACTGATCAAGATATAACATAGTTTTATAAATTTTCAAAATGTCCGATCCATCCCCTATAATGGGGATACATTGGACAAATTATGCAGTATATCAGAACAGAATGTAATTTGATGTCCAATGAAAAATTTAATGAAAACTAACGCTCAATGGTGTATGTGGGTGGGTGTAGGTACAAATGTTATATAGTGTTACAGGGGGGTAGGTGGGTGTATTTAACAGCGTTATGTAACACACTTTAAAAAAGATTTATTACTAAAATGGGGGCGGAACGTAGCCCAGTGGTAAAGCGCTCGCTTGAATGGATCCCTGTCGGTGGGCCCATTGAGCTACTTCTCGTTCCGGCCACTGCACCACGAATGGTATATCAAAGGCGGTGTATGTGCTATCCTGTCTGTGAAATGGTGCATATAAAAGATCCCTTGTTACAAACAAAATAATGTAGCAGGTTTCCTCTCTAAGACTATATGTCAAAATGACCAAATGTTTGACATCCAATAGCTGATAATTAATAAATCAATGTGCTCTAGTGGTGTTGTTAAACAAAACAAACTTTAAACAGTATTACTAAAATCTTTTTGTTTTGTTTTTTTCATAAATGCTCTGTCACGGCAACAATATTTAATGTAGGTAGTTATAGCTAGGCATATACAAACAAGTTGAGTTGAAATGCGTAGTAGCCTATCGACCTCTTCCCAAATGGCAAAACAGTACTGGTGCATTATATTACACCCATTGCAAGACTTGTTTTGAATGTGTGTGTGTGTGTGTGTGTGTGTGTGTGTGTGTGTGTGTGTGTCTCCAGGCGTTATGCAATATTTTGGTGTGTGTATGGTCTAGCATTAGGGAATGTTACGGGGGAAGGAAGGAAATGTTCTATTTAACAACACACTTAACACATTTTATTTAGTTAAATGGCGTAAGACATATGGTTAAGGACTACACAGATATAGAGAGGAAACCCGCTATCGCTACATCATGGGCTACTCTTCGATGAGCAGCAAGGGATCTTTTATATGCACATTCCCACAGATAGGATAGTGCATACCACGGCCTTCGTTACACCAGTTGTGGAGTAGTGGCTGGAACGTGAAATAGCCCAATGGACCCACCGACGGGGATCGATCCTAAACCGACCGTGCATCATCTAGTGATTTACCACTGGGCTACGTCCCACCCCCCACCCCCCGTTACAGGGGTAGGGAGGGTGTCTAAATTGGTGGGCTGAGTGAAAAGGGGCACATGGACCAACTAATGCAAAATGCCAATCCACAAAAACAAACAAACCAGAAAAAGAGGCACTTGAATACATTTAGGATCCACATGCCACACACCCCGTTGGACCTGCCTGTGTAAAAGATGTTAAAATGGAGATGGTATGAAACTTTTAAATTAGCCCCCCACCGCTATGACGTAAGTCTATGGTCAGGCTTTTGTTAAAACTAAGTCACGTGACATACAAATTAGACTCCAAATTGGAGAGGCCGAGTTACGTACGAATTTGTGAAAAATAAAAATAACAATTTGTTTTTATTTGTAGGTTTTTTTTAGTACCATGAACAGATAAGTATTTTAAAGAGAAAAATATAGTTTTTCATTCCGTGCTTGCGCTATAGAACCAAACTGGAAAGACTTGTTAATGTACAGTTTGACGGTACCACGAAAACTATTGTCACTTTTCCAGTTATCGTGACGCATACGACGTCCAATCGTGGTAATTTGTTTTCCACCATATCTAAGTATATAAAATACTAGACCGCCCTGTGTAGGAACGTCCTGTACAGAGCCGTCGTCACTATATATCTTTTTTAATACTCACACACGTGATATATATATATATATATTTGTGTATTATCCAAAATATACATATTTACTTTATATACAAAATATATATTTATTCCCTTTACTGTTAATGTGTTTTCCACCATATCTAAGTATATAAAATACTAGACCGCCCTGTGTAGGAACGTCCTGTACAGAGCCGTCATCACTATATATATATTTTAATACTATTAACGACTGGTAACCATTCACTGCAGCATATACTAATAGACTGTCCTGTGCAGAACCGTGCTGTGTAGGAATGTCCTGTACAAAGCCGGTAAGGTTTTGGTCCCTTGTGATCGTGATATAACAAAGAATGACAAAGCAATGAAAAAATACAGCTATTATCCGAGTTTGTTGGACCCTGACGAGTGACACGCCACCTATTTTATCTCCCCTGTTCTGAGCTAAGACACTCATTAACACTGAACTTTTACCCCGAATAAAATTTAATAAATTAATATGTTTTTATATGAATTTTATCTTTATTCGTTATTTTGGAGGTGTCAAAATATAGAATATGTTCTGTGTATTCTGCTGCCAGATCTGTAGTGTGTTTTATCACGATCAATTCAGTATCGGTGTTTCTTTTTTGACTAGTACCATACATGCCAGACACTAAAATCGATGGTCGCCTAACGGACTACCTTTGTAAAATTCTTAGTCGCTCTTAGCCAATAAAGGTCACCATGGGCGACTGCTAATTTTCAACCCTGACATACAGTATCAGTACAATGAGAATAGTGTTATAAATGGATAACAAAGTAATAGTGTGTCTGTGAAGGTATTTTATACTTAATAATGCAAAATAAAATTGTGTGGTAACCTGTGGGTTACCAGGTCTGTATTTTTATTTTGTGGTAAACTGTACATGGGTTAACAGACACATTGCTTAATGAGATTTATCTACTCTTCATATCTTACAATGTATACAGTGATTACAGGATAAATACAAATTAATTATTACAAATGTCAAAAGTAATTTGTTTTTTGTCCTAATATACATGTCAGCCATTCATGATTCTCATTTGTTGAAAATGAAAAATATTGAAATATTTTGAAGCTAAATGTTTCTCATGGGTCGACTTCTTAATAAGTTAATAAAAATGTGTTTTCAGGACTTGAAATTAGGGACTAAACTCATAGCCGAGATTGACTTATAGATGAATGTGTTAACACCAATGACAAATTACACATAATGATGCCTACTGTACACCCCTCATCTGAAAGAGTAAAATGTTGCAGTTTACAAACTAATAAAACAAGTCACAATAATGTAAAAATGATGGTTAATATATTTATATATAGACTACATTTTCATGTGAGAGATAATATCAATTGATAAAACATATTTTGTTGTTTAGATTAATTTAGAGATGTTTTGTTTGTAAAGTAATAAAAATTACTTAAGCTTTTTGTTGTCTGCTTTTAGAAACATTCATTGTAGATTGGAAATGGTTAGACATATTTCACATGGTGCAGTAATTTCTTGATTTTTCAAACAACTTCACACAATAACACCAACAACATAATATCTTAAGACCAATCAAAATAATCAGTTCAAAGGTAATACATATTGTAATAAATATAACACAATAAAATCTGGGCTAGCATTATTGAAACATTTATTTAGTTATGCTTTAAAAAAGTTCAAATGACATTTCTAATAATATTGTTTGTGAGCTGGAACAATAAATTGGAGACAAAAATATAAATTATGGATTACGTATTATTTGATATAGATATACAGATTATGGGAAAATGTTATTTGTGTCAGTGAGTGATACTAAATAAGATTATGGTACTTGTAGGCATAAATTCTTGTTTATTTATTTATTTAATAATAGTGGAATATTAATAAAGGTTGTTTTTATTTCAGGATAATGGTTGACTGATCTGAGAAGCCTAAGTACTGTTTAATCAACATGACTACTAAACCAAGGGTGAGTCGTCTTGGAGGAGTAGCTCGAATATTTGCTAACTCTATAAAGGATTTTACAGAAAAGCCAGAAGTCAGAGTTGGTACGCCTAAAAAGGATAAAAACAGCAATAAAAGTAAATCACCATCACCACATGGATATAATCTGAATGAAAATTCCCTTCCATTGTTTGATGACCCTGGAGATGGTATTAATGAAAAGCATTGTTTTGTGCCTTTGGAGAAAGATAAAAAACATAAATCGAATATCTCACCTTCCAAAGATATTCAGTCATGTGAAAGTATCAAAACATCTGCACAACCAAAGATGTCAGATGAAAGCATTTTAATTGAACAATCTAAAACGGACGAAATTATTTTCAAGAAGAAAACTGACATCATGTGTGATAGTGTTAAAAGAAACTTAAGTTGTAAACTTCCTCATAAGATTGCAGATGAACCGAAAGAGAGCCCGTTTCCAGCAGTTTCTTCCAAGACATTTAAAACTACATATTGTTTAACACGGTGTTCTTCAAACCATGAGACAAAAGAAGTGAATACAGTTTGTAAAAACACATCTTGCAAAAAACCCTTTGGAGAGGAAGATTGGACCTCTGACTTGCTTGACCCAAATGTTGTTGAAAGTGCATATTCAGACAATAAATTAACAGTGTCTTCCATGGCATTTGGCCCATATGACTACACCAATAACGGTATGCGTTTTTTATCCACAGCTCGTATGAGTGAAAATATTGCTACCACTAGTGAGGACCAAAATCACGATTTTCCAAAAAAGGAATGTACAAGCAATTCAAAACACGCGACCAAGGAAAATGGAGGACATCAATGTAAAAGTGACAGTTTTCCCACTTACAATTCAAGTGATGCCTCAGATATGACTATCTGTGAACAACATTTATCAGAAAGTAAAATTCAAGCAGACACTCACAAGTGTGATAAAACACCTAGTTTCCAATCTAAAAGATTTACTCATCAAAGGAGGAGGATTCACAGTTCAAGTGCATGTGAATCGCCAAGATACCAAAGTGGTAATGGTGATGATACTACCAAAGATACAAAAGACCTACCTGAAGGTCAAATTAACCAAGGTGAAATTGAAACACAACAAATAGTGTATACAAAATTAAATGGTCATTCACATTCTGCCAGCCTGAAAGTGAACCCTAACATAAGAAATAGCGTTGGTAATAAGAAGATTACTGGAGGGTTGCATTCTCAGAAGACTGATTATGTTGAAATAGAGAAGAGTAACGGTGGAAATATGAAAAGTCAGATGAATGCAGTGAATTGCAAGAAGTCATCAAGTGACGTTTTAACCAAAAGAACAGTAGAACAGATCAGTACATCTGACAAAAGTGTCCTTCATACATGTAATTCTTATAGTGTTGGAGATATTAATGATGATAAAACGTCAAGTCAACAGTTTTTGGATAGCCTTACAGGAGGTTCGAGTTCTAAGTCAAATGGTGATGATGATGATGATAAAGCATCAAATGTACCATGTAAAACACGAATTGTAAGAAAGAGAGGCAGAAATAGATCATTAAAAGACATGTTTGAGGAGCACGAAGAAAGTGAACCTACAAACACTTCAGAAATACCCAAGTTCTCTGTTGAGAAATGTAATGACAATCATGTTCATTCACTTCTTAATAAAAAGTGTATGAAGACTGATGTGATTGACAAGGCAAAAGGTGTAGAAAAGGACTCGAAAGTACAAAATGATTTGGCTTGTCTGTATGAAGATTGGTCAGATGAACCCATAAACACCAGTAGCCCACGTGTTAAGATTCTGTCAAGTGTTCCTGACTACCTTGACTTCAAGGATAATAATACTGAAAGTCAAACTGACAGTGCCTCCAACTTTTATTCGTCTGAGGCATCATCTACATACAGTTCAGAGGATGAAGATGGTTTATATGCTATATGTAGCCAAGAAGATGATTCCATAGAAGCTATCAGATATATAAAGTTGCCGCACTCGCCGAAGACTCGAGAATCGGAGCATTCCTCTTTAGGGAGTCCTAAACATGTGTATGGTGTTCCTGTTGATCAAGATAGGGATTTGGTACATTTGAGTTCAACTGTCCAGCAGCAACTTGGTAACCCAGGTTCTATCCTACGCAATGTTTGTGAATATGAAATAGATGATGGTGGTGATTATTCTGATTCGGAAGTCTTCTATGCTAACTGTAAAACTGTGAAGCCAACATTTTCCACTTCAGAACACCCAAAAACAGTTACTGGAAATCTGGAACTAACTAAACATTCTCTATCATCAAACAATTTAAGCTTTTCTAATCATGATGCCTGTGACAGCCCAAATGATAGTTCATCATCCATACAAACTTCTGGAACAGACAGTTCAGCTGCTACACATGCTGATATTTTTGAACATGGATCTCTAGGATGTATCCAGCCACAAAAGTGTTTTCCTCAATATAAATGTCATCAAGATCATACATATAACCACAAGTTGCTCTCTAAGCTTGATCTCAGCATTCCTTTGAAAGACATTCGTTCCAAAGAATCTCATGAAAGGATGCTTGAATATGTTAAAAATGCTTTAGTGAACATTAGTGAATCACACAGCGATGTTAACAAGGATGGCAAAGTTTTACTGAGGACTGTATACAATGGTGAATCATATAATCTTGATGTTGGAATTGTTGGTCATGGGGCTTCACTTTGCCCTTTTTCCGACAGTGATGTTTCTTCTAACTTTCAAATTGAAGAATCCACATGCCATGATCAGACATGTGCCGACTGCACGAAGCATGATAAAATGGAGAAGCAGAATATATTCGATACCGCCCATCAGCCAGGGCAAGATGCAGATAGAAATTGGCCATCTCAAGGACTTGGTCTTCAGAGAAATCAACAGCATCAAGTGAATGACTGTAAGTTTTTAATAAGATAAAATCGAATCTATAGCGTTGTTTGATAGATAGATAGATAAATAGATAGATCCGGTGGAATTTTGGCAGAAAATTTACTTGACCATTGATGTTTTAAAAGAAATATGAATAAAAAAATTATTTATTTTATTATTAAATTAATAATTATTTGGTAATACTGCTGTGAAAACATACCTGACAAAGTGATCGTTAAAAACCCCTACAAAAACAACACATGTAGGACTGAATACGAAGTTAAACTTTAACTCGTATTCAACAACGGGACATTGTCACCATTATTTGGCTTCAGTTTGAGATATTTTACTGTCATATCCATTTTTTCTAGCTACAATTGTTTAAATGACATTTTTTTTTTTTTAAATACAATTGATAATTTTTAAATACCATTGATAATCATAAAACTAAAAAAATAGTGAAGTGACACTGACCTCAATAATTAGATTGTAAAAGGGAGATAATTGAATTATGAACTTGTTCTTACAAATATAAATATTTTTTATATATATTTTTTTTAAATTTTTTAAAATTGTATTGGCATACAAACATATATACACAAACATATTCAAATAATTTACAAACAATTATAATTATATGTTTTATCAGCAGTATACAAAAAATAACAGGCAAATCAGGCAAACATTAGTATACTAGTACATTGTTGATCTATTATATAATTAATATATTGGAGAGTTACAAAACAGAAAAACTCGGTGGTCTCACTGACTTTGATTAACACAAATAGAAATCAGGTAAATAAAATTGAATAGCTTTGTAAAACTGAAACGAAATCTAAAAAGATACACTTATAGTAATTCTAATGTTCTAATAAAAAGGCACCATTTGTTTACATGTTTGTTCCCTTGCAAATTTATTTTGAAACAAGTATCTCAGTAATATAATACTTTTTCACCAAGGCTAATTAACACTTGCATAATCAAAGGAACATTGTTCAATAGTCGAGAATTATAAAAATGTAATGTTTTATGATCAAAATTAAATGGTCTCTGTATACTTAACATTATCATTTGATTGTCGGAAATATGTGGAATCCTTTAGTGTTAAAAATCCATTTTTCCAAATCCTTCCAAATAATTTTTACATGTGAACATTTTACGAATAAATGTTCAATAGTTTCTTCATCTAGTTTACAAAAAGTATATAATGCATCATTGGATAATCCAATTTTATGCAAATAGATCTTTGTGGCCATATTGTTCTATGAAGAATTTTATATGGAAAACATATTAGTGATACTTGTTTGGTACACAGTCTAGGTGTTACATATATATTTTTCCATACCAGAGTTATTTTCCAAAATTGTGAATCAGCGAGTTTGTGCTGTTGGCATGACTGTGTTTGTAGAAAGAATATTATTAAATAAATCACAACCTTTATTTTGTTTTAGTTATGACTCGCATAAAAGTAGGATACCTTATATTATATAAAAAAACAAATCTGGTATTTTATTAACCTTTAGACTACTGGATTAATTTTTGACAAAAACCATGTTGAGTGGGTACAAGTTTATAATTTTTACTCACATATATTCACTTAAATGTTTTATATATACATAAAATAAAGTTCTTATTTGAATCGGTAGGTTTTTCAATTTTTTATGATATGTTAGATCAGTTAATATCAATTAAAATTGGGGGATAAAAATAGAAAAAGTTGAAAGTATTTTGAACATGATTTATTGTAATACAGAATACACTAAAACAATATTTTTCCATTTGCTGTTAATTTCTGAACATTGCAAAACGTATGGATATGATTGGGGTTTATATTTGTGTTCGTGTTGTTTCAATCTCATATTTCAAGGAATTCACCTGGATTAATTTTGAACAAAAACCACATTGATGGGGTAGGTCTACAAGTTTATATCTTTACAAATATATTTTCACTTAATATTTTTTATAAATACATAAAATCATTTTCAAATATGAAAGGGCAAGTATTATATTTGTGTGGTTTAAAAAAAATTGCAATATTTTAAAGCAGTTAATGTTATTTAAAATAGCGTTTAAAAAATCTATAGTTATTTCCATCCTGTCTTTATTAATTTTATTGTCCCCCAAAATGTAAAAAAAAACCCGTTGTTCTTCAGATTGTGATATAATTATTTGTGATGAACCTGCCTGTGCCATTTAGAGAACACAGACTGGAAGCACAGGCAACAAGACACCTGATCGAATTGATGGCCGTGATCGATCAGGGACTGGACCTTACTTGGGATAGCTGGGTGTTCATTGCTGCTAACTAAGTGTATAATTTTCATCTTAAGTTAGTGTTTTGTTTCTTTTGAAAATTATTTATATCGACGTTTAAATATAATGGAAGACGCGGAATTAATATACCAACGAAAACACCACACATGAAGCTAAGTGACAGCTTATCAGAGGCATTCTCAGAATTTTGTCATCGTGGTGAATCCTGGTTGCCCATGATAGTGTACACATATCATCTGATTTATTACGAAGATGAACTAATGGAAAAAGTGCTTCTATGCCAGTTGTATTAGAATAAATAAAAGGCTTTTAATAAAAACAAATAAGTAATAAATAGAATAACAAATTATCAAATCTAGGTCTCTTTTGAAATAATTATCCCCTCGCAACCAGTTGTTGAGGGGCCAGTGTCATGCCCAGTTTGTATGTGACACATGACGTCACTGTTCTAGTGACTTCATTTCTCATTAATAATTTTAATGAAACATCACTACAGTGTTAAAAATCAACATGCAAATCTCAAGTTCAACTGGCCCTCCACTTTTTGCGTTAAAATTTAACTGAACAACCAAAATCAAAATTGAATGTTCTTTGTTGAATAATAACCATGTGCACAGCCTCAAAATGAATATTTTCTTTTTTTAAGTAAATAGTGCTTGTGTGTGTATAATTTGGACATTGTAAATGCGACTGCTATTTTAATAAACATTGGCAGGGAAAACCTATACAAAAAGATACCATGCATGGGACATTGTTGTCGAACTATGAATCACACACAAGTGTACTGTTTTATAATAGTGTTTAAGTTAGTCAGTTACTGGTATAGTTTATTACCGTAATCTTGGGATGATGTCATAACTTTAATCCTGATTTGTCCTTATTTCTTGCAAAACTGAATTAAACTGAAAACACTGACATAGAGAATCAATTAACTGACCAAATACCTTTGGAATAATTCCCGGAGTAATGGAAAATTTAATTTTGGGCATAACTGTGATGTATTTGACAATTTGTGGATGTTAATGTTATTTTTATATGTACGCATGCACTCATGTTATTGCCACCTAAAACTACAAGATAAGACTTGGGAAATGGCGATTTTGTCCCAGAATAATAATAAAGAGACCTGTAGGAATGATATGTGGAGGGAGAACAAACTCCAGTGGGAGAGGGGCACAAAAAATCATTTTATCATTATTTAAATAGATTAGGGCAAAAAAAAGTACATTTTCGTTTTTAAGTGGAAGACGAATGCCCCCTTCCCCGATTCCTATGTACCTGTTAAATATGATTCATTGTTATCATATCACTAAATAGTGTAAAAAATTGGCCCGATGTCTACTAGATAATACAACTGTACACAGTCCATTCCAATAAGTTGATGACTTCAAGAATTAAAAAAATATATATATATATATCATTCCACGTTACGTATGTTACACTTCAGACTCACTTTGAGTGAAAATATGTGTAAATTAGAAATTTATGAAAGGGCTCCTGTTATAACCTACTGATTAGTAATAATCCTACTTTAGTACTTCACAAAATAAAATAAGAAACATTGCCTAAATTTCAAAGATATTTGTAATGGCTTAGATTTGATTGTGTTACCTGTGTTACATTCACATGAGGCCAAAAAAAAAATAGGTGTGTTTCCAGTCGACCGACCATCCCTAGTTTTACCCCCCCCCCCGCCCCTAATTTTTTTTTCCTCTTAAACTGAAAAAAAAGAAAAAAAAAAGAAAAAAAGAAAGAAAAAAAAGAAGTAAAAACAAAAGAGGACAACATCACCAAACAAGAGTATTTCCTTCCTTGCACATTGTTTACGTACTATTATACGATACATTTTGCACATGTAATTCCCTTCCGAAAAACATCGAGAAATTATGGAAAAGCTTTTGTAATAGAGTTCCTTCCCCTCATTAGCTACCACCGAACAGCTTGGTCGGTCACGGAAGTAAATGTTGCTTTTTATCACCAAAATGTAAGTTAATATTTATCAGAAAAGAATAATCTCATTACTCAGACATTTGTTTTCCAAATCATTAAAATGTAGTGTTACATGTGTTACATAAATTTGTTACGTGTGTTACACATCTGATTTAAGAAACTGAACATCAGCTTGTAAGCATCCTATTGCAAACAAATTTTTATTTGTTTTACTTCATTTTGTTTTTAGTGACTGTTGATCATGTTTTTAGCAGAAAAGCTAAGTATTCTGTTCTCAGGGGTGGATTTAGAGGGGGTTAACACCACCCACCTTTTTTCAGTGGCAAATATTACTCAAATAATATTGCCTTTTTAAGCTCACTCGTACTTGTAGTACTAATATTCCAGTCAATGCATCCTGACCCTCCTTTTAAAAAATCTTACACCAGACTTGTCAAAATAAGAAGGCAACTGGTAAATTCCATTGGCTATTGGAGCCTTTGCACAAAATGTTATGTTTTACATTTTTAATAGTTTTCTGATCATTATATATAATTATATAATATTAAAGATGAATTACATTGTTTAGGAAGACACTAAAGAAGATACATTTATAGAGCTGCTACCTAATTGAAAAATTGATTACTGGTAGGATAGGGGCAGTGTTTCTGCCAGAAATAAATTTGGATATGGTGCTATGGAGTTGAATGCAACCACAGTCAACAAGGGGTATGGGGGAGCCTCCCCCGGAAAGAAAATGAGTTAAGTTTAGGTTTAGGGTCAAGAAAAGCATACAGTAATGATAAGAATAATTAAATTTGTCAAAAAGTTAACTTAATATAATAAAATCTACCAAAAGATTTGGGTGTGGTGCCATACCTGTTTTACCCTCTGGCAGACACCCTGAGGGGGAGGTTTTTTGGGGTTTTTTTGTTTTGGCAAAGCCACTTGTAAGAATTTAAAGGAAGAGATCAATATATGAAATGGATGTTGAACTGCAACATTATAGAATATCTTGATGAATCTGTGTCCCTTATGATAAAACACTATTTCACTGTAGTGATTGGTAATTAAATATAGATGTTGCAGGGCTCACACTGGAAGAAATTTAGTTTTAGCCAATTTTCAGATATATATATCTAGAGAATTTACTTGAAAATTATTCAAAAGTGACTAAATCAAAGAACATTTTATTTGCGAAAGACTAAATGTTGTAGCTACTTTGCTTGAACATTAGCAACTAGCTAATTTGTCAATGGACAGGGTGAGCCCTGGTGTTTGTTCCTTGTAACAGGCCAGATTCCTAAGAGGGGGGCTCTCACCTTAATCAATTAGTCAATTACAAAAGGATAAATAGAAGTGGCCAGGACCAGAAGATACATGTACCATTAATTCCTGCCCATGTATGCTTGTTGCAGAATTTAACCTCCAGTTACTGCTGGTATGCTTGGGAGCTAAGACAGGTCAAGATATTATTTTTAATTCCATAACCAAATTCGCCACTCTAAATAGTCTAATGTTAAGTGTAAAACCAGTATGTACATAAATATATAAATAAATACTTCAATACATGAATACAGACAGTAGCAGAGTTCACATTTTGATGGTCTAGCTTGTACAATTTATTACTTAAAGACATGTTTGTTGGGTAAAACATTCATCCCCTACCCCATGTAACACACGTAATGTAACACTTCGGCCTATTTCTATTTGTAATCAGCCAAGGTGTGTTGCTTTAGTAGCAATCTCACAAATTAATTGTAACCAATGTCAAAGTAAAATGATATTGCTATGTTGATTTACTTGTTTACTTACTAGTGACTCCCTGTTATATTTAATTATCAGTTTTACACGGGTGCAGAAAGTAAGCCTACTTGCCCGCTCGCCAAATGCGAGTAAACATTCTGACGGACGAGCTAAAAAATGCAACAGGCGATCTATCTTTTTCTGATTGATTGTATTATAATTTTATTTATTTATTTATTTTGCATTGAATTCGCATCTCCTCATCAGCCATGCAATAATTTCAAACCATTCAAACAAACAGTTCAGAAGGATGTCATACAACGGGTTATAGTGAAAACGGAACCATGCTCAAACGGTCCCAAACGAAAATGGAACCAAATTGGACAAAATGGAACCTAGCTTTGGCTGAAATGGCACCACAATCTGTAGCTATATGGCTAAAACGTAACCCCCAAAGATATATGGCTAAAACGGTATCATTACATGACCGATAATATCTTCAATATTTAAAATAACATCTATATTAATAAGTTTTTATTTTGTTTTATTTTTATGTCTATATAGCGGAGATAGAAGTAATAGTATTAGCAATTAGCTAGAAGTCGGTGAAATGCAATCAAATGAAATGCTGTTACAGCTTTAAAAAAAGAAAAAAAAAAGTATTATTCTCACCATTACATTGAGGCGCCATTATTGCCAAATCGGTTTCGTTTTCACCAACAAAAATGGTTCTGTTTTGATAGTGGTTCCAATTTAGCATGATTTGTTTACGTTGAAAGTATGTTAGTGAGATATGTAAATTTTGTAATCTATATGAAAGAAATGTGACATGTATTTATTTGTCAATCAAGGTTTGGGGTTTGATTTTGTTCTTTTGCCACGTGATGTTGTTAACAAACCAAGTGTATTTTAATGTTTTTGTCATTAAATATATAAATATATATTAAAATATTGCTAAACAAAAGTATATTTTATTGGCAGGTGGACTAGTAGAAATTCTGGCGGGCTAGTACATTTTAGTTGGTTCTGGTCCAGCGGGTTAGTTAAATATTTTCCATTTCTGCACCCCTGAAAATTTTTACTTTCAAAATGTTTGCGTGTTGTCAGGGGGCAGAAATTAGCGTTTGCCGAATTTGTCGCGTACACTTACACCTGATTTCAGTGAAAACTTCAAAAGAACAGTGATTAATAATTAACTGTTTGACAGTAGCAGTTATATAGTGATAGTTGTAAAGTTAATCAGTGAGAATGGTTAGTAATTAATTATTATTGAGCAGTTAAAACTTCAAAATGACAGTGAGTAAATTAATATTTGTTTGATGATTATTAGTGGTAAACTTGTTAATAGGACTAAAATGAAAAGTAAGGATGGTTAGTATAATTATAAATGACAGTGAAACATGAACAGATATTAATTTTATTGTTGAATATTATTATCAGTTTGGTGACATTTACATTTTAAAGGGACATTCCTGAGTTTACTGCAATTGTTAAGATGTTATTGACTAACAGACTTTTTAACGATTGTAATTACATATCAAATATATTTTTCTGCATAATATATTAGTGGCTGTATATTAAACATGTTTTTGATCGTTCTAATATTTGTACTAGGTTAAATTACATTTTATGTCCCAATATTTTTTTTTTCATACATGTACGTACGAAATTATTTGAAGACAGTATCCAGTTTGGGCTTCTTACAAATATTAAGACAATCAGAAACACATTGAATATACAGACACTGATATTCTAAACAAGAAAATATATTTAATATTCCAGTTTAATCGTAGAAGTATTTTATTAGTTGGAAACATCTTACAATGCAGCAAACTCAGGAATGTCCCTTTAACAATTAAGGTATGCTAATTACTGAGAGAGAAATGACTCGCAATTTTTTTTAGGGGAGTTTTTTTTAGCTCCTGAAGATTTTACAAACGGCAGTCACTGTAATGCCTATGTAATTTTGTGCCATATCTGTAGTTTGAGCATGCACAAACCGGGTGTATTTTGTCACATTCAGTTCTGTGTTGTTTTTCGAGTGGTATCATATTCACTAGACTCAGACCTAGACACAGCTCTAGTATGTTTTGCCCCTAACTTTACGTTCGATTTTATGAACTGACAGTGAATCTTATGAGGTGTTCCAAACGTCTATAACTCAATGGATGGCACTCTATTTTACATTTGTTTTTAAATAATAAAAAATAATTGTGGTAATTTTGTCCCAGAATAATAATTTTTCAATATTTACTGTTGCCACATAATATGGTCGCCAGGTTGCAGTCGATCATGTGTGGTGCCAGTTTGTCGTAGGCGGTGTTGCAGTCTCACAGTCGTAGAGTTGTGGCAATTGAATATATGGGCCACTTCCCTTGCCGACAAGCTGGCTCTAAGACATCCTATAGCTCGTTCCCTCTCAATGCCAGAAAGTCGTGGCATCAGTCGTGAATGTTGTTGCATTAACCTAAGGTTGATTAAAACATGTGAATCTGATAACTCAATTTCCCGGCTTTCTAACCATAGAACTGGTACTGTCAGGTGCCAGTGGCATGACTTGCACATGCGTTTTGGAGATTTTCAAGAATTTTGCTCCCAAACAATAACATGCTTCAGCACGTGCACAAAGTATGGTTTGACATGACCTTCCATCCTGTTACATTCATTCTACCCTATATTTCAGACTGCATCTCCACAAAAACAAAAAAATAGCCAAATAAATGAGTTCTGCATTTTCTATGGCTGTCAGTATATGTTGTGCCAAAGTCATGTCAAAAGAATATTTCACTGCATACAATCTCAGAGCAACTATAATCACAAATGTAGTGTGGGTAACTGATGCAATACAAAAAGTCACTTGTATTTGACATGTCTCAGCATGTTAAGTCCTAGGTGTCTAATTTTTTGTTCTTGTTTGATTTCACTTTCTCTTGCTCCATTTTTAATTATTCTCTCTTGTCCCTCTCCTACCTCATTTTGTCTTCATTCAAATGTGCTTGATTCTTGCTCGTTTTCTAGGCTGCTATTTTGAGAGGTATTCTACTAAAAACATCACCAACAACTTTGGATATTTTCAAGAGTCAAATGTTAATTGTTTTCAGTATTTTCTTTAAATACACATGTAGTCACTATTAGTCAAACCTGCATGTAAGTCATTTAATTACATATTTCAGATGATTCCGGCGACAGTTGGAAAGGCCAAGTGGTACCATGCTTACAAAATGATGGTGCTGGTGAAAAATATGAAAGAAAGTTTGTGGATCATGATAAATACTCTAAATTATTGTCCCATGTATCTTCTGGTGAAGAGGGCAAGATTTGTAAAAATGATATGGTTGCAGCTGACAAAAATATGAAGTCTGAAGTGCCATCATACATACAGTATGAAGATGAGATTAATAGTCATAAACAAGGAACAATTGTAGATAATATTGGTGATATCTCCATAAAGCCATCCCACAGGAAATGCGAAGAGACCAGTACTATTAAAAGAAATGGAAAGAAACAGGATTGTAATCAAGAAGTATTTGCTGATGGTTACAACAACCATGTATATTCTCCAGTTCATCCAAGTAAACATTGGAGGTCTCTATACCAAAGAGAGGACATCAATGCTAATGGCTTCTCTAGAGATGAACCTCCATGTGCAGAGACCTCTAGATTAAATACTGATTCATTTGCTAAGAGGATCTGGTGTAAAGCAGTGCCGGGTAAACACCGGAGTAATACTGAAACCACTCCAGCTGCTAAGATGAGCTACATTGACAATGCTGTTAAAGCTATTGGTCCCATTGATGGCAATACAAATTGGATGGGCAGTGGTGAAAGTAGTGGTACTAGCCAAGTCAAAACTGGAATAAAAGAACCAAGTCATTGCCCTAACTGTTCCTCCTGCATACGTTGTAAGCAAAAACATATCTTGGTACTTGGCAAAAAGCCATTAGAAAACACTGGAGAGGAAAGAAATCAACATGATCCAACTGGTACAGCTTGCCTAGAGAAAAACAATTTGCCTGTTCAGTTGGATTACAGAAATAACATTTACAACTATGGATGGCCTTATCCTTTCTGGCTTGGACAATCATGTCCACCTTGTGAGACTCCTATGTACATGTATCCTGGAATGCCTCAATGGATGTATCCTTATTCATATTCCTATCAGAATAATCATTCTGAGGATTTACCAGATAGGTCAGAACCTGCTTTAAGGTCTACATTTGCACCTCCAGACACTCATCTAACACTACAGTCTGTACCTCCAGCTCATTTATCTGAAAACAGCAATTTGAGAGAAACTGAATCGCCAAATTACAATTGTCCCAGATTACCCGAAATGAGACGTACACCCACAATAGAGAACAAAGGGAAACCATTACAGAGAAGGTTCCGGGAATCCAAGGATCGCTATCAATTGACTAGTACACCCAAGAATACAGAGCCATCTATGTCCAAATCTTCTGGGTGCAGAAAACTTCTCAATTCATCAGCAGACAGCATCACTTCACCAACGTTTGACTGGAAAGAACGATTCAAGAGAAAATATTTCAATTTCCCGGTTCCATTCATTGACTCTCACTGCCACCTTGACTTACTCTTTGAAAGATCAGGTTTTACAGGTACATTTGATGAGTACAAGCAGTTGCATCAGGACACATTTCCTGAGAACTTCTTTGGCTGTGTAGCAATTTTTTGTAACCCAGCCTCCTTTGTGCCTGAAGGTAAGATTTTTATTTATTTACTTATTTTATTTGGGATGGGTATATAATTTTTTTCAATTTAAAATTACAACCAGTTATATTTAACACACTTTTGTTATTGTATATACAATATAACATCACTAGGATGAAAGAGTCAACTCTTATGCATCCAGCTACATGTATGCAATCAGAATATGCCATCACTGACCCAAGTTTCCAATGTGAAATATGTCAAATTGTAAGAAAAGAACTAACATAACACTCATTGTATAATATTTTAGTGAATCTTAATTACTCAAATAAAATTTACACAAAAAAGAACTTAGTTAATATTGAAAAAATATTTTTTTTAAACCCTATCACAATCCTTGAAAGTTTATTTTCACTATCACTTTATGACTAATCCCATCTGTCATTTTCTTCAAAGCCTACTTGTGTATATCATCAGTTATTTTAGGCCAAAATATCCATTAAAAATCTTCAACTTTCATTAAATAATGTCCAATATGTTTTAAAAGAAATATTTTACAAATACAAAGAAATTGAACCTACACATGTATGTGCATGTTACGTGATCAATAACATTTACTCAAATTTACATTTACACAAATTTAGACCTTTTTTTTATCTTTCTTTTTTCGATATTGCATTAACAATGAATGGGTTTTTACGTTAGAATGGGAGAAAATAGTTAAAGATACTGTGTCAAATTACATTATGGCTGCTACCTACCAAAATTATTTAGTAACTTTTGCTTTGAAATATTATACTATAACTATACAGGGTTTCTGCCAGAGGGTAAAACAGGTATGGCACCATACCCAAATGTTTGGCAGGTTTTATTTTTTTAAGTTAACCTTTTGCCAAAATTAATTATTCTTATCATTACTGTATGCTTTTCTTAACCCTAACCCTAACTTTAACCCATTTTGTTACTGGAGGAGGCCCCCCCATACCCCCTGTTTACTGTGGTTGCATTAAATTCCATAGTGCCATACCCCGAAATTTCTTTCTGGCAGAAACACTGTTATACATGTATGCATGTAAGTTCATAAAAAAATTACAACCAAATAATTTAATTTACAGGTAGAAAAAGTTTAGGAATTGGGCACATTCAGTTATGAAACACTAGTATTGTGTCATATGGATGTTGCCGACAAGTGTGACATTTTTATGCAACCAATCTGTCTCTGACCGCCCTATCAGACTGCTGACAATCAACTGAACTGTCTCTGACAACCCCATCTAACTGCTTACAATCAACTAATCTGTCTGACAACCCTATCTAACTGTTGACAGTTGACTAATTTGTCTCTGACAATTCTATCTAACTGCTGACAGTCAACTATAATCTGTCTCTGACTGCCCTAACTGCTGACAATGTACTAATCTGTGTCTGACAACCCTATCTAACTGTTGACAGTTGATTAATTTGTCTCTGACAGTCCTATCTAACTGCTGACAGTCAACTAATCTGTCTCTGACAGCCCTATCTAACTGCTGACAGTCAAGTAATCTGTCTCTGACAGTCCTATCTTACTGCTGACAATCAACTAATCTGTCTGACAGCCCTATCTAACTGCTGACAGTCAACTAATCTGTCTCTGACAGCCTATCTAACTGCTGACAATCAAGTAATCTGTCTCTGACAACCCTATCTAACTGCTGACAATCAACTAATATGTCTCTGACAATCCTATATAACTGCTGACGATCAACTAATATGTCTAACGAGCTACTCTCGAACCACTAACGAGTTACACTCGAATTCCAAAACCTATACTAGCTCAAATTTTTACCTTTCGACCGACCGTTCAAAATTGCGCCAAATTACTCAACAAAACTGCGCACCTTTTCTCTTTTGGTAAATCGCTCCACTCAAAATTCCATAGCACCCCAAAACCCATCCGCCTGCTACCGATTCAATCGGACTGCTGGTGCTTCCTTGCACCTGCCAGTGCAGACGGTCCCTTCTCCTTCCCCCCCCCCCCCCCCCCCCCCACCTTTCCTGTCTTGGACAGAGAGGCCGGCCAAGGCCGGCACCTGTGCCCACGACAGGCGTGCGCTACAACAGCTTGCTCTGAACGTGCACGTAAAACCCTTTGACCTTGACCTTGACCTTGACTAATATGTCTTTGACAAAAGCTGCTCATTTATAAATCTGATTATCAGAAAGCATATTGTGGGTTTTGAGCACCAGTTGCATCTAGCTAATATAACAATAACAATTTTTTTTTTTTAAATGCTAAAGAAACTGAGATTTTGTTACATATTCAGTTTGATTTTGCAGGTGGTTTGTGGCAATACCTGGCTATGGACTACAAGTCTAACGTTTATCTTGCAATGGGATGCCACCCAAAGAATGCTGACAAATTTAACAGTGTTTCCTACAAGAATCTTAAAGCTTGTCTTCAACATCCTAGAGTTGTTGCTCTTGGAGAGATTGGCCTTGACTACTCGGGAACGTAAGAAAAAAAACAAAGCCCTGAAATCTTTAAGTTTAAAGTTCTGTTTCTGAACCTTTTCTCATCCAATGGCACATGGTGGTAATCCATGCTACTTTAGATTGGGATTCCATCTGCTTGATACTCGATATTGGTATTCTGTCTTCTCAGAACGTTCTCAGCTAAAACACTGGGGCAACAGCATGTACTTCTAAAAATGAACCTATTCAAATGTGCGAAAATTAAACCTGCGGAACAGAAAATATAATTTTTATTTACTATATTTTGTGTTTATTACAACTTCATGCTCTGAGGTTTTAATAACATTTAGTTTACAGATTTTGAATAGCATTACATAAGTAGATTAAACATTAATGCTTTCAAAATTATATATTTTTACTCGACATTTTAACTACTATATGTAAATTACAAAATGATGTGAAACATGTATTAAAAATAATACGGTTTCCAAAACACTGTTGTACAGGTTCTGGTAATTGATAATTTAAGATGACACGGATTCCTTCAACATCGCCTTTACAAATTCAAAGTGAATTTTTACAAAATTTCACATATAGGGATAGCACCATGGTATCTTGAATGATTCCACATTTTATCTCTTTGTGTTGAGGTTTAAGGTTGTTTTTACTAAAAATAGAAATTATGATGTCATTGCTCTGCAGACTTCATTTCTCATCCGATTTTGATGAAACTTCACATATAGGAATAGGATCATGTAACTGCGAGGAGATTTGCAGCATTTCTGATGTCTTGTTGAATTACCCTTAGTATGAGTTATTTATACGCTGATTAGGAATTTGGTTATTGTCTCGACATCAGCTAATAATGGTGAAAAACAAAACAAAATAATAATAAAAATAAAATAAAATAAAACATTTGCAAAGAAAATGTTTGATAACAAAAAAGTGTTTGAAAATAGATGTTGCTTCTTGTTTGTTTTATTTATCCTCAAACTGCTGAGTGGGAAAACATTAATTATCCTTTCTCCTATTCTTTCTTACCTTCCTTTCTTTAGCCTTTCTCTTCTTTCTTATGCTCAAAATGCATGATCTTGGGGAGGGGGGGGGAGTTTCAGATGTTAGTTTTGATGTGATTCTTTTTTGTTTTCAATTTGTGTGTAGTGTTTTTTGTAGGTTTTTGTTTTTGTATTTTCAGTTTTCAGGTTTTTTTCTTTTTAATTGACCATATCACACACACAAAAGTTATTTAATTTTTTTATATTATGGCATTTTGCAGTATATAACCCACAAAAAAATTAAATTCAAATACGATATCTAGCAGAGAGAATCCTAATCTCTAGAGTAGCAGTGATATGTTACAGCTTGTGTTTTGAGTGAGCTCTGTTTCTTCTTTGCCAGTCTTTGTGTACCAGCATAAGGGCTGTTTATTTTGACTCGTACTAGGACATCTTTGTGAAACTATATACATGAGTGAACCCAGAGTTCTCTTTAATCTTGTAAATGGAAAGGATCTGTATCCAGGGCTTCTAGAATTTTTATAAAATCCACTAGCCATGGGATCAGTGATTTAAAAATACTAAATAATAATAATAATCAAATATGTCACCTAAAGAGGGAGATAGAGCTTAAAAACACTAACAATAGGGGTTAGTTTGGGGTAAGGATATTCATATTTACAAAATAGACTTAACTGCAGCATTTGTTTTCACTAGCCGTCAGGCATGGCAATAGTAATTATTTACTAGCCCAGCATTGAATATCACTAGCCATGGGAGTGGAGCTACCATAATCTAGAAGCCCTGGTATCTGAAAACCTGGTCAATTTTGAGGTACATTATTAACAACCTTTCCACATTTTCATAATCAGTAGCTGAAAAATGACTGTTACTACTGTGGATGATTTTTGAATGTTGTGATGTTGCTTAAAGGTTTTACCAGCACGAGGTGGAACAGAAGACTGTATTCATCCAGCAGCTGAATCTCGCACTGGAAGTGGGCAAACCGATCGTGATCCACTGCAGAGATGCTGAAGATGACTGTCTTGAGATCATGCAAAGGGTGAGTCACTGTATTGTTGATAGCAGCTTTATCTCATCTAATTGTACTGTATAGCTAGTCCTGAATATTCTCACCATTATTCATGCATATAGATTATTTATTAAATTTTATTCACCTATTTATTAATATCAGGAAAACAAATTAAATAGATAAACATTAAACCTAGTAATGTTGGTCAGTTGTGAGAGTGAGAAGAGGTTGGGATGTTGCAGAAGTTATGGGAAATGGAGCTACAGAAGTGTGCCAGATTTTAGCATTACATGTCTGTTGAACTAGTTTTCTTTTCAAGACGTCACACTTGGTAATGCACTTCTTGCAGTACATCCTTATATGCAATTAAAAGCTGACATTACAGAACTGTAAAACAAGTATACTTCAGTTTAAGTAATCTCCAAGGTTATAATTTAACCACAAAATTCTGATGATGTGAATAATAATTACAATATTTATTGTTAAAACATTTAAATATAGAATAACGAAATCATGCACTACTGGTATTCTATATTTTCAAGTTGTTGTTTGTAAATATAAGAACGTGTAATAGTCACAAATGTAGTATAAAATTGCTTCTCTGCGCTATGTGATTTTACACATCCATGAATTCCCCCAAAATGACAAACAATTCTTTTAAGCAAACAAATTACAGACAGAAAACTTAGCTTCTGGTGCACATGGTATTGTTATACGTAGGTCTACCTGCATGAATGCAGTTTATGCTTGAAACTAATTTTTAAATATATATTTTACATCTGCAAAAATTGCAAACTGTGATACGACTGTTTTATGAAATTGTGACAACAGCACAATATGTTTTATTTTATTCTGTCTTGGCCACAGGATTTTTAATCAGTGACAGTATTCCTGCCATGAGAAGAAAACGTAAATTTTTGCTAAAAATCAAATTACACAATCTACACCTGTAGTTCAGAGTAGGAGAGCAAATAACACAGTTGCTACTCATGCCACGAGGGCCCACAACTGAAAGGTGGATTTTAGGCACTGGCAAAGTTGGCCTCAGATCACAGTTATCTCCCATTTGGTTGACAAAAATTCTGAACTATGTCTGCACAACTAGTCTGCTGTTTGACTGTGAATATTTCATGGCAGACAGCTATGAATTTGCAACTATTAGGCTGAAGTTGACAGGGGAGAGCAAGACTTGTTTGTGGTAATTCCGGCCCATGCAAAAGTAGTGCTTTTTTGTGTAAAATGGGTGTACTCTGGCCAGGTTTAGTGGGTGTGTTTGTTTAAGCCATTTCCTCAGGCAGCAAAAGTACATTAAAAAAATCCATGGGCCTACTGATATTAATAAAAACGCAATAGCCACTAATGCTATATATAATCATGTAGCGTAAATAATTGTGGTCTGTGGCCAGTTAGCATCTTTTGTGACTGTAGACCTAGTTTACAGATGAATTTTTTTTTAGTAAGCTGTCAGGCTAACAGGTTTGAGAATCTGGTAGTCTGGAATGAATTTTGGTGACCAAAACACGACCGTCAAGCCCTGCTTGTCCAGCAGTTGAAAGTGCATGTTTGATTCACATAACTCTATTGAATGTCTGCCTGTGGGAAGTGCAAATAAAAGATCCCTTGCTGCTAATCGGAAAGAGTAGCCCATGTAGTGGCGACAGCGGGTTTCCTCTCAAAATCTGCGTGGTCCTTAACCATATGTCTGATGCCATATAACCGTAAATAAAATGTGTTGAGTGCGTCATTAAATAAAACATTTCTTTATTTTTTTCTATTGAATGTGTTGCATGTTTGATTCAAATAACTCCATTGAAAGTGTTGTGTGCTATGCTTGAGACAAAGCTGTAATGTTTGGGTTTTTTGTCAACATTGATTTACAAATTTTTCAGATTGTACCACGGAATTATAAAATCCATTGTCATTGCTTCACTGGAAATTACACGAGCTGTAAAAAGTGGTTGAACATGTTTCCCAACCTGTATGTTGGGTTAACTCCCGTCATCACCTACAACACTGCCAAGCCTGCTCAAGAGGTGGCCGAGTTCATTCCACTGGAAAGACTGCTACTGGAAACTGATGCACCGTACTTTGTTCCCAATGGGGTAATTTCATAATATTGATATTTTTCGGTTTTTAATTTTCTATGATAACTTCCTGTTTAGCTAACAAACACCCCCTCTCTCCCCCCCCCCCCCCCCCATGTTCTCCTGGTCTGACTCCTAGATACTCTGTAGAAGGAAATGGAATGGTTAATAACTCCCCAGCATATATGTCTTTGTATCACTTGGCTGATCAGCAGCAAGGAATCTTTTATATGCACATACCCAACCAACAAACTAGTTTTTGACATTCTGGTTACGAAATGGGAAATAATTCAGTGAGCATTCTACCTTTGAACTATATGACCTTCCTAGCGAAATCTAAACCTGTCTTCTTGTGGATCACTGCTTCGCCTTTTAATTGTCCTGGATCTTTCAGATGCCAGGGTTTCTGCTGGAGGGTAAAATGGGTATTGCGCCATACCCCGATTTTTTTGCAGATTTAATTTTTTTAAGTTAACATTTTGACTAAATTAATAACTCTTATCATTATTGTATGATTTTCTTAACCCTAACCCTAAAATTAACCCATTTTCTCTTTGTGGACTGTGGTTGCATTCAGCACACACATTGTAAATATTCAATTCTATAGTGCCATACCCCAAAAAAATGTCTGGCAGAAACACTGGATGCGTTTCGCTTGTGTCATCTGGTTAGCCAGACACATCAAGCTTCCTCTTCAAGAGTTTTACTCTCCACCATTGCCTCTTCCACTTTATCTTTTAAAGAAACAAGAAGGTGCCATTATTCGACTGAATGGGGTTAGGTGTGGTTTGGACTTTGGCGGTTAGGGTGGCTGTAAGGTATAGGCAGGTTTGGCCAGGTTTGGCCCCGAATACGATTTACACTTATCATACTGTTGTCACAATTAACACTCCTTCCATGACTTAAGGACCAACCCTTTCCATCCTTAACCCTTCAGGGCACTTAAATTAAATAAATTAAGACTAACTATAATTTTCCATTTTAGAATGTGCCCATTCAAAATTTTGTGTCAGTTCATTTGATTTTATTGTTATTAAGATGGTAATAGTTTTGGATGATACTAAATTATTGTCCTTTTCCTATTATAAATTATCGAAATTTGCCCCTTTACTTTAAATACCCTTCTGTCCCATTGCAATTCACTAGCCTTGCCGGAGACTGGCTGTAGGATGGGTATGCCTGAACTTTTATTGGATATAGCTACGTTAAATGATTTGAATAAACCAACAAAACATTCTTACGTCATTATTTTACAGATGGTTCTCTTACATGTATTATAAATAGCTTTTTGTTTCCACAAGAATAATATTAAATAGTTTTTATGTAAACCTATTGTTTATCATTTATTGCTAAGCTACTGCATCGTCAGGTTGGGTGTTCTTAAGAGAAAGTACACAGAATGAAAATAGCAAGTTGAGTAAAGGACTACCTGTTATTATCTAATACTATTTTCATTGTTTGGATGCAGGTTCCACGCAGTCGCCAACATGTTTCTCATCCTGGAATGGCAATTACAGTGGCTGTTGAAGTGGCAAACCTGAGAGATGTTCCAGTTTCAATGGTGCTTGCGCATTGTTACAGGAACACAAAGACTTTGTATGGTATATAATCTAGAACTTCCAACTAGCTGTTATGAGTATGTGGACTTTTTAAATGAAATATTTGTAAAACTAATTGATATTGATTTTTCAGGTATTCCTTTATATGCATTTTGAATGTTTTGATAAAAATAGCAAGCATTGATTACACCGTTAAATACATTATGTGGATTTCTTGTAATAAAACTCTGATAATCCAGTGATGTGGAAATTTTTTTTAATAACCAAGTACACCTTTAACAGGGGTGCAGAAATGGAAACTATTTCACTAGCCCACTGGACTAGAACCAACTAAAATTTACAAACATGCCCGAATTTCTACTTGTCTGCCAGCCGATAGAACAATATATTAAATTGTTTAAACATAGTATAATGTATATTTGACATTATTAAGGACACTTGGTAAGTGATCAGCATCATGTGGCGAACAAAATTAAGACCCAAACTTTGATTGACAAATCAAAGCATTTTGAAATACACGTATTCAGTTTTTCACTTTTATTTCATATAGATTTACAAAATTGAAGTGACATTCCAAAAGTATTTAACAGAAAAATCTGTTCAAAACACACCGGCAAAATTATTTCAACATTGATGCAGAGTCACAGATTCGATGGAACCCCCCCCCCCCCCCCCCCCCAAAAAAAAAGAAGAAAACCTGTCGGTCAGAAAAAGATAGATCACCAGCCGGACTAGTAGTTTAATTCCTCAGAATTTTAACTCACATTTGGCGAGCGGACAAGTACTTTCTGCGCCCCTGCTTTAAAAATCCACCCATTGATATCAGCTATCATATTATAGTCGATGTGTAAAATGCCTTTACCAACCTTGGATCGCCATTAATAAGGTGATTTGCCAACCTGATTGTCTAGAAATGCCTTTTCCCATTATGTATGTTTCACTTTACTTTGTTTTATGGATAATTTTCAGTTATAAATTTAAGTTTATTGTTCTACTTTACATATACTTACATTAATTGTATTGTACTCTCTTTTGTTTATTATTGTAGACATTTAATCTTTTGGTGTTTTGTACATCACCTTAAATACGTAGCTACTAGTATTTGGAACATAAGTTATATACATGTCTCTTACTAACTGGTTCTCTTTGTAACTGATGATAACTCTGTAGTTGTGCAGCAGAGGATGAAAAAATACCCTAAGTTTGGTGCAACTGGGGCCTGAAGCATAACATTTTTCACAATGGCTGAAATGGTGTTGAATTCACAAAAATATAAGATGACATTTTCTAAAATAGGTGCAAACATGATAGTGGTCGTTTTCAAAATGATAATTAAGCCAATAAATAAAATTGTTCTTAAACTACTTTACCAATTCCAGCCATTGGAAGCTTCCTTGGCACATGGACTTACAACTTTGATAATTTTGACCCCCCCCCCCCCCCCCCCCCCCCCCCAGGGGCCCGAGGCACAGAGCCCAAAAGGAGAAAATTAATCTAATAAAAAACAAAAAATTCTCAAACTACCAGGATTTCCTGTAATTAAGCCTGGGGCTTAAGTACAGAAAAAAAATACCTTGGAGAAGATAAAGTTTGATCAGAAATTAGGCCCTGGGCTTAAATTAAGAAGATGAAAAAATATTTGTATTTTAAATAAATATGTGAGTTATGATGGCAATGGTATACATACTAATTAACGTTCAGTGACCATTATAGTCACATACACAACATGTTTTAATATTAGAGGGGGTATTAATATGACTTTTAACTGAGGAAGGGCAATGCATACATGTACATGCATTCTAGCCAACTCTGTTTGATAGTTGAGGAAAGGGAGACAGGAGTGTTTTCGACGCCTTTGAATAGATCTGTTTATGTAGGATTATTTGATGAATATTCAAGTGTACTGTCTGCTTAAAAGTAATTAGGTAAGGTATCTTGGCGCAACCATTGTCAGCACATTACAATCTTCATATTATCAAGTTATTTAATTATGCAAACATTGTACAATGTATATGATACTAATAATTTGGAAGGCTTTTTTAATCACAGTCAAATGTAAAGATAACAATATAACTGCAACTATGATAATACATTTTTAATTCTAGTACTTTTACAGTTTGTCATTAAAAAGTTTTTTCTATTTTAACAGTAAATATGATGGATTTTTGTAACCCAGTGGAGATTCCTGTTAAAAAAAATCTAAATTTTCCATTTTTAAAGCCATGGGCTTCATTTCGCGTGGGTTTAAATATGTGAAGTCCTGGTACTTGACCAGTTCCAGCCAAATGTTACTGGAAGCTTCTTTGGCACATGGATAAACAAATTTGGTTATTATGACCCCAGTTAGATTTCATTGGAAGCTTCCTTGGCAGATGGAGAAGTGGGTTTGTGAATCTGGTAATTTTAACCCTGCAGAGGCCTGAAGAGGAGTTCAAAAGGGGAAAATTAAGCCAATTAAAAAACCCCATCTTCTCAAACTACTTGACCAATTTGAGCCAAATTGCATTGGGGGGAAAAGTTCCGTTCTTCTTTATTTCCAAACATTCTGTAAGTGAGTACAATAGTCTTCAGAATTAATATGTAAAGGTCAATAGATGGTTTATTTAATTTTTACGGTAATTAATGTCAGGTCCCCTCCCTCATTTGTACCCAGGGAGGTGGTGAAGTTTACTATAGTTGTATAGAGAAATGCATTTAAGAAATAGACCTTTTAGATAATGGTCACCATCATGTTCACATGAACTTAAAAAAATTTCATCTTATATTTTCATAAAGCTTAGCGCCCCAAAGTCTAGTTTCCAGCACAGTAACAAATGCTATCCATTCAGGTCTGGTACAATTTGTTGTCCCCTGCTGCAGGACTACTCTGCTTAGGTCACTGTTAACCATCACCACTAGAGTAATTTTTGGAGACAATACATTTGTTTATATATTGATTATATTGCTCTTTATTTGCTTGATTTACAAACATGTAATGTAACAAAATGCATGTTTAAAAATGGCAGGTTCTTGTCCAGAGAATATTAAAAATAGATGAGTCTCTAAAGAACTTTATTAGCATGCATTATTTTAGACCTATTTTAGTTGTAGAGCTTATCTGCAATGAAATGCAGAATATACTTCTTCTTTTTTTTAGATGGAAGAATACAGATTTAAAAGTAAATGCATTGTTAACTGCAGTCAATTCAATGAATTGAATAATTGTTTCATTTTCTTAAAACAAAATAGTTAGTTTTGTTACATGTATATGTTTGGCTACTTATCTGCACAATGAAATGCAGAATATACTCTTTTTGTTTTAGATGGAAGAATACAGATTTAAAAGTAAATGCATTGTATGTATGTATGCAGTCAATTCAATGAATTGAATAGTTGTTTAATTTTCTAAAACCAAAATAGTTAAGTTTTGTTATATGTATATATGCCACAAGTTAATAAAAATTGTTAACCCTGTATTGACTACTAGCTCTTTTCTAACATAAGTTATCTTGTCTAAATGTCATTATAATTTATTATTACTATTATTATAATATATTTAAAAAAAATCTAAGCCCATTGTTCAGTGTTTAAAGCAGAAAACTGGTATTGTTCCTGGGCTCCGTTCCATGAAGTGAACTTAGCACTAACTTTATCTTAAGTGCATAAGCGTTGAGATCACCTATGAACTTAAGATGATCTTGTCATTAAAATCGCTTTGTGGAACTGGACCCAGAACTGTAACTATAATATTACAAAGAACCCTTACTTGAGGATGTGTTACGATCGACAGCACTAATTCCTAATAAACTACATACGCTATTACAAAGAACCCTTACTTGAGGATGTGTTACGATCGACGGCACTAATTGCTAATAAACTACATACGCTATTACAAAGAACCCTTACTTGAGGATGTGTTACGATCGACGGCACTAATTGCTAATAAACTACATACGCTATTACAAAGAACCCTTACTTGAGGATGTGTTACGACCGACGGCACTAATTGCTAATAAACTACATACGCTATTACAAAGAACCCTTACTTGAGGATGTGTTACGACCGACGGCACTAATTGCTAATAAACTACATACGCTATTACAAAGAACCCTTACTTGAGGATGTGTTACGACCGACGGCACTAATTCCTAATAAACTACATACGCTATTACAAAGAACCCTTACTTGAGGATGTGTTACGATCGACGGCACTAATTCCTAATAAACTACATACGCTATTACAAAGAACCCTTACTTGAGGATGTGTTACGATCGACGGCACTAATTCCTAATAAACTACATACGCTATTACAAAGAACCCTTACTTGAGGATGTGTTACGACCGACGGCACTAATTGCTAATAAACTACATACGCTATTACAAAGAACCCTTACTTGAGGATGTGTTACGATCGACGGCACTAATTGCTAATAAACTACATACGCTATTACAAAGAACCCTTACTTGAGGATGTGTTACGATCGACGGCACTAATTCCTAATAAACTACATACGCTATTACAAAGAACCCTTACTTGAGGATGTGTTACGATCGACGGCACTAATTGCTAATAAACTACATACGCTATTACAAAGAACCCTTACTTGAGGATGTGTTACGACCGACAGCACTAATTCCTAATAAACTACATACGCTATTACAAAGAACCCTTACTTGAGGATGTGTTATGATCGACAGCACTAATTCCTAATAAACTATATACCACACCATGTTTTTGCTTATTAGATATGAATCACGTAAATCCCTGAAATGAAAACATGAAAACTCTGGTAGTTGATGATCTGTTGGTATATATAAATAACCGGCATAATAAGCATTTTAAAAATTGCCTTTATAGATACAAAATTACAAATTTCATCAGGCTGTAGGAGATCGATTTCCACTGAATGAATTATTACACCTGTCCCCTTTCTTTGTGTTCTGTTAATCAAGATATATTTGGTAGACGAAATGTGATGGAATCATTTTAATTCCATCCTGAACTAACATGAACTTTTTTAAGAGATTCAGAATTTTACTTTATATTTTAATTTATTTACCAGTGATACACTGTTTTAATTTAATTTTCGCAATTTTATATCAGTGTCATAATTAGTTTTTTGTATGTACACATGTACTTACTTACCTTTGATATTTGATGGTGGTGTTGAGCATGCATTGATTGATTCATTCATTGATATATTGATTGATTGATTGATTCATTATTGCATTACATCTTTCATTTGTGATCACATTTGTAGTACCAGAGTCTGTTTCAAACTGCCTGGGTAAACTGTTTTTGTGTGAACATTACATTGTCAATATGCACATTTTTCATCAACAAACTACAACCTTTTAATTTTTATTATGCCTGTTATTTATACATACGGTTATCATAATGCTAATACAGTTTTCAAGTTTTCATTTCTGGGGAGAGGAATATAGGTTTCGTTTCCATCCTGTCTGGCTGTCTGTCTGTCCCACATTGTTTTCAGGACTTTTTTTTTTTCCGCAATGCTTCAAAATATTGAGCTTTATCATGGACAGTTACAGACCAAGTTTGACTTTCATGGGACTTTACTCATTTTGACAGAGAGCGGGATGTAGCCCAGTGGTAAAACGATATCTTGATGGACAGTCGGTTTAGGATCAATCCCAGTCGGTGGCCCCATTGGGCTATTTTTCGTTCCAGCCAGTGCTCCACACAACTGGTGTAACAAAGGCCATAGTATGTACTATCCTGTCTGTGGGATGGTGCACATAAAAGATCCCTTGCTGCTAATCGAAAAGAGTAGCACATGAAGTGGCGACAGTGGGTTTCCTCTCTCAATATCTGTGTGGTCCTTAACCATATGTCTGACACCATATAACCGTAAATAAAATGTGTTGAGTGCATTGTTAAATAAAGCATTTCCTTCTTCCTTCCATTTTGACATGGCCAGATTTAATTTGACTTTTAGGGGAATTTATTCAAGGGCCATAACTCTGTCAAATATGGAATTTATCCATGTGTGACAGTTATAGCCCTTGAACTTAGGGACCCAGTAGGGGACTTATATTGCTTTAGTAGTACTCCCAGAATGCTAGTTAATTATTTTCTTTAAGAGGTTTTCAACTTTTGGTTTGCTGGTGCAATATTATGAATTGTGATAAATTTGTGAGTATAGATTGTACATGTAGTCACAATACAAAAACCTGTATATGGCTATTATGGGCACTGCGATCAGAACTTGATACATTTATAGTTGTTAGTGGACTAACATTTGGGCCCAAATTTCATTTCCCTGTCACTACTGATATCCAGATACATGTCCTTGAACTTTGACCTTGTTAGAATCACTTCCCATTTTCAAATTACATTCACACTTTTACAGAACTAGTACACAAAAAATGTTCTAAAGCTGCAATCTAGCATAGTTTTAATATTGAAGCATTATAAGAAATTATTCAGATAATATTTTCTCTTGTGATATGCCATTCTTCTAGTTAGGTATCCATCTCTTTTCTATAACACAGTAAAAAAATACAAATTGAATGATGCCAAAAATGATGAAATTACTTTATTTGAAGGATAAATGTTATTATAAATATTCTCTCAACAAGTTGTTAAAGGAATCGATATTGCATGCCTCCATGTATGTACAAATACATATGTGACACACAACATCACAACCCTAGCAACTTAATATGTATTCAGTAAAAAGTAAAACAAGGGTGCCATTATGTAGCAGACATAGTTCAAGGCTAACACATTCTGTTACCGGTATATTTTTATTTAATCAGCGGATGGAGTGTTCCAAAAGACTGTCTTAGCCACTGATAATGGGCTGCTTTTTCTGTTCACTAGCTACTGAAATTCACAAAACACATGTTTCTGAATGCACACTCATTTTACCAATACATCTTGTATATTTTCTGTAATAATGTGCTGATTTGTCTCTACGATAACTTAAACATGACACCTTTTCCTTATACTAATTTGCTAAGTTTTTCATTGAAAATAATTACAGTTCCGGTACAGTAGGAGTTGGTAGGTATTACATGGTCAATGTTTAACCCATTTTGTCTTGGAATTCATAGAACAAACAAAGCTGAAAATATTGAACACAAGGCCATGAAGCACAAATATTTAATTACAAATGTTAGCTTTTGTACTAGCACATTATATACATGCAGTGTTTGTAACAATATTTAGAAAAGTAACTATATGGCTACGGTCTCCATACACAGTTCACTTTTGGGTGAGAGTTAGTTATCACGGTCGACTGTAGTTCCTAATTATGATACATGTTGTGGTTCACATGTTCACTTCTAGTAATTGGGAAAGAATTGAAATGATTAGTGTTTCTCAATGCTGAGTCATCTGGTTAGATTTTGCCCAAGTTATTTTGTAATATTGTTGATTGACTTTTTGGGACATGGGATGGCAGAACAGATGGCCAGGGTGAATCGGATCCTGCATCACCTGTATGGACAGATACTACATCCATATGGGGTCATATAACAATCCAACTTAGAGCTGATTGTTCTCAATTTTGGAGTGAAAATAAATGCAGATATATCTTAGCAATGGTATATATGGTTAGTAAATGTACCAACAAGAACCTGTTCTATTAACAGTCTTCATCAGAAAATGTGCATTTTAACATGGATTTCAGTGACTGATGACACCTGTGTTGTGAGACCTAAGAAAACCCCATTGTAATTTAATAACCATCGTGCAACTGTCCCACAAAAGCACTGGCTTGCATCTCGCTATATTTAATCTGAGACTGGTTTTTACAACCATTATTAATGTAAAAATTAACAAAAATAATGTAACCACTGAATACAGTGATTTTGAACCTTTTCAATCAATTTCTATGCTACCTAGAGTGAAATTTAGATCAATACAATAGACTGCTGTCTGACATGTAATGGGTCATAGAATTGATCCCCATCTGTGCATTAATTTATTTCCCATTCCATCCATTGCTTTATTATTGGTATATCAATGGTCAATGGTTTGTGCTGCCCTGTCTGAACTAGCTCCACCAGCAAACGTCATCAATGTTTTTTGTTGTTGTTTTTTTTAATGTTTTTTTTAAAAATTAATATTAACACTGAAAGAAGAGTAGTGTTTTGTAGAATGTCAACTCCAGGCAGTATTACCTGTTTAAACGTTGGTAATAAACTGATAAATAAAATCAGGTCATCTGTCATGTTTTAAACAATTTTAACTTGCTCATTCAGACAAGTTAGTTTCAACTGCATGTGTCTCATAAGTAGTCACTAAGTTTGTGCAGAATGTTTTACTATATACTAAAAATCGCACAGAAGTTGTCCAAAACATTTTTTTTTAATGAAAAATAAACATAAATTTCATGGAAAGAAAGAAAGAATGAAAAAAAAAGAAAACAAAAGAAAGAAAAGAGAAAAAAAATAAGTCCCGAACAGTAGCAACTTGAGCATGAAACGTCAGTTGGACTACACTGCTGCCACATTCTGTATCAAGCCTGTGGTGTTGTCTCGGCCATGTCGGTATTGGACGCCCAGCTCACCTGTTCCAGCACAGTCTTTGAAACCTGTTCAAGCGTCTGGGTGACTGGCTCCGCAATAGTGACGTCCTGCCCAGAGAACTTGATCCCGAAAGCAGAGATAAAGACGTTGACCACCGTGATAAACAGAATGAGGGCAACCGTGGCATTGTTCATGATGTTGGCGCGCCGCTGCTCGCGTTCAGTCTTCGCCTCCATGTTTCCCAGGATGATGATGAGGATGCCCACACAGACCTGGATCCCCACGGAGAGCCCAATGAGCACGAGGACGGGGACGAACAGGAAGTCCCGCTTGTCCTCGGGTGTCTGGATCAAGGCCTTCAGCTGGGATCCGTTGGCCAATAGCAGGGCCAAGTCCAGCAGGCCTTGAGCAATCGTTTTTCTCGTGGCGTATCCGCGGTGAGCATAGCCGGCAGGAAGCGCCTGCAAGTATTCAAAGACATTAAAAAACCCCCCAGTTTCTTAATATACAGACAAACCATATATTATTGTTAAAAATTTAGTATCCTTAGAATGAAGTCCGGTCCCCCCCCCCCCCCCCACGGTTTATAAATATTTATGTATTTTTATCGTGTAGCTTTTGTTTTTCACCCCCCCCCCCCCCCCAATCTTGTTTTGTTTAATGACATCACTAAAGCACATTGATTGTAATAATCATCGGTTATTGGATGTCAAACTGGGTAATTCTGACATATAGACTTAGAGAGGAAACCCGCTACATAGTAGAAAGGGATCTTTTATATTCACCATACCCACAGACATCAGTACCACGGCCTTTAATATACCAGTCATGTTGCACTGGCTGCAACAAGTAAAACACACGCACACACACACAACCAAATAAAAAACAAAACCAATACAAAACCAAAAACACAAAAGAAACAAAAACAACTTTCGCTGCCGAAATCCGACCAAAACGTATTTATAACGCATAATGTTATCTCGATTTAACAATTACTAAATTTGTTTTTTTTCTTCAACAAAGGTTACTTTCATGGTAAACAGCGGTATTTTAATTCGTTGATAAAACCTACATGAGTATTGCAGATTGAACTCTCGCACACTATTGGATTCGTCTCTGAAATCGTTTGTATATGGTTGGAGTGATTACCATCCTTTTCTTTTGACAAAAAAACCCAAACAAAAACAAACAACAAAAAATAGCAAACAAACAAAAACATACCCCCCCCCCCCCCCCACACACACACACACACACACCACACATTTGTGGGACAAAGCAAATCAAGTATGCATATTTGCTATTTAAATATTTGGACTTCTTTTGGGGAATTTTTTGTCATCATTTTATACTGGCAGACGATCACAGAGCTAAGAGATACGAACCAAAGGTACAGTATATAATTATGGATTCAAGAAAATAAACAATGACGCTTGGATGTAAACTCTCACGCATGGTCACAACCCTGTGGTCACAGCTTACACGCTTTACCAGTAGGGAATATTACATCCATTTATCCACAGAACAGCACACACCAAGGCCAGTCATCGACCACTGCCAGATTTATAGACTAATGTAAACTAAAGCGTTTTCTGCTGTTAGATAAGAAAACCTATATAGGCGGTGTGCAGGAAACTGCGGGGGAAGGGTCGAGGACTGGAGAGCGAAGTTTCTAGGACGGGTAGGACAATATATTTGAAAAAAGGAAATTCGCTTGGAGCAGGGGAGGTTTTAACCCCCACGACAAGCTCCCTCTCTGCACATAAAGTTTGTTTTGTTTAACAACACCACTAGAGCACATTGATTAATTAATCATCGGCTATTGGATGTCAAACATTTGGTAATTCTGACTCGAAATCATCAGAGGAAACCCGCTCAATTTTTCCATTAGCAGCAAGGAATCTTTTATAAGCACTTTCCCCACAGATACCGGCCTCGGTGGCGTCGTGGCAGGCCATCGGTCTACAGGCTGGTAGGTACTGGGTTCGGATCCCAGTCGAGGCATGGGATTTTTAATCCAGATACCGACTCCAAACCCTGAGTGAGTGCTCCGCAAGGCTCAATGGGTAGGTGTAAACCACTTGCACCGACCAGTGATCCATAACTGGTTCAACAAAGGCCATGGTTTGTGCTATCCTGCCTGTGGGAAGCGCAAATAAAAGATCCCTTGCTGCCTGTCGTAAAGAAGAGTAGCCTATGTGGCGACAGCGGGTTTCCTCTAAAAACAGTGTCAGAATGACCATATGTTTGACGTCCAATAGCCGATGATAAGATTAAAAATCAATGTGCTCTAGTGGCGTCGTTAAATAAAACAAACTTTACTTTTTACTTTTTCCCCACAGACAGGAAAGCACATACCACGGCTTTTAACAATTTGTGGTGCACTGGTTGGAATGAGAAAAAAACCCCATTCAGTTGAATGGATCCACCGAGGTGGTTCGATCCTGCGACGCAAGCACCTCAAGCGAGCACTCAACCGACTGAGGTAAATCCCATGCCCCCCATCCCCTGCACATGTGCCTGCTATAAAAGAGTAAAATACCAATATCTCAACACATTGTTCCGCCAGCGATGTATCATACAATCGGGTTTCCTATGTCCCAGTCAGTGTCCCACAACTGGACCATGGTGAGTGCTGCCTTGCCTATGGAAAAAGACATATAAAACACCTTTGTTTTAACACCTGGCTGGTGTTTCCTAGGATAGCCTTTGTGGTGGAAACAAGTTTCTTCTCACACTCTCTAAACCAAGTGTCGAAGTAACCACGCGTTAAAAACGAAACAGCTGTAGTTTAAAATATGCTCAGTGCATAGGCGTACGTGCTCAACTATTTTTAGGGAGGCAGGCAGCATTTTGTTCGAATCTTAATAACATTTATTTATATTATCATTACTGCCTAACAACTCATGGGCGTATATGGGGGGGGGGGGGGGGGGGGGTCGATGGGTTCGACCGAACCCCCCCTGAAATCGCTTTTTTTAATAATTTAATATATCTGACATTGATATCTGACATTATTATATTTACTCAACATAGAAATATATGCCCCATATCTCTGCAATCTATTTTGGAACCCCTCTTTTCAAAACTCAACATAGAAATATATGCCCAATATCTCTGCAATCTATTTTGGAGCCCCCCTTTTCAAAATCCTATGTACGCCCATGCAACTATATAGGGTTGCAAACGAATCACTATGCATTTTTACATAGATTACGACTAATAATACGGGTAGATTGATGGAAATAAATGGTGAAAAGGTTTTAGGCCAGCTCATTGTGCTCGAATATCTGTACGCTTTTTGCCCGAATTTGATGATTTGCTACAGCAATAAGGGTGCAGTGGCCGCCGCCCCATCTCGAACGCTTATGGCTCAGTGTTATACAAGATGCCAGTAAGGTTATACTACAAAGTTAAAATAAATTGGTGATTTATAGAAGAAGAGAAACAAACAGAAACAAAACAACAAACAACAAAATAAATAAATAAACAAATAAATAAATACAATAACAAGAACGGAAAAACAAACCCCAACAAAACAAAACAAAAACACAACCAAATAAAAACAACAACTAAAAAACCCAAACCCAAACAAACAAACATAAACAAAAACACTCAAATATTAAACGTTAAAAAAAAAAATGTATAAAGAATTAATGGTATCAGGTTATTGTAGATGTAGATATAATCCAACAACATACGATTATGAATAAGGAATCTACTGATCAATATCGTTAAACAAAACACACTTTAAGGAATCTACTGATGTGAAAGCTGCCAATATTAACAGAAACTAGATTTTGTCAGTGGAATGGTAATTTGTTGAAGATTTTCTACACACACATTACAGATATGACAACACCAGAGTTCTAATTGTCCATTTAAAGTCTTCTATTTGAATAGTGTCTGTATGTTGTTACTTTTTATGCATCTTGCTAATAAACTGTTGGTTTAGTCCACTCAGAATAGAACTGTGGCTGTATGCTAATTTGCCCGGTGTCGATGTAGTTAAGGAATGTGGAATATTTCCTATGTTAAACAGAGGAGAACAACATTACTTGCAAGTGTACATGTATGCTGTTGACATGTTTGTCTACGTTTAGACACGAATTCAACAAAACAAAACAAAACAAAACAACAAAATTCGTTATCTCTTCTTGGTTGATTGTCCGATTACCGAAGTATTTCTCAACATGATAGAGCTTTATATTTAGGTTCTTTGTTAGTGCTGCTATGTCTATGCATTAACTAGCTTATTAAAAAAACCAAAAAAAAAAAAAAAAAAAAAAAATCGTGAGCGTTATCTACCAGAGCTTTAAAAAAACAACGTTCTACAGGTTATTTTGGATTTATATAATCGGATACAAAGACCAGCCTGTAGCCAAGATTTGAAAGTTAAAGTTTGTTTTGTTTAACTACACCACTAGGGCACATTAATTTATTAACCAACGGCTATTGTATATCAAACAGTTTGTAATTTTGACATTATAATCTTACAGAGGATGCCCGCTACATTTTTCCATTAGTAGCAAGGGATCTTTTATATGAACTATCTTACAGACAGGAAAGCACATACCACGGCCTTTGATATATACCAGTCGTGGTGCACTGGCTGGAACGAGAAATAGCACAATAGGCCAGCCAATGGCGATCGATCCCACACCAACCGCGCATCAGGCGGACGCTTTACCACTGGGCTACGTTTCGCCCCAAGAAATGGCCCAATGGACCCGACGATGGGGATCGATCATACACCAACCGCGCATTAGGCGAGTGCTTCACCACTGGGCTACGTCCCGCATCCTCTCCCCCCCCCCCCCAAAAAAAAAAAAAAAAAAAAAATATATATATACTGTCCTGAATTTTCTGTTATTTAACATATTTCCGACCGACAGAGTATTATTAACCGAGACTAGATTTTAAAGCCCAATAAGTTCATAGGTACGAAGAAAATATAATATATAATTTAGGAAGTAACATGAAGCCTGTAATACTAATATTAGAAGTTCTGGAAACACATTGAATATTATATATAGACACTGGTATTCTAAAAGAGAAAATATACTGAATGTATAATTTTACTTGTAAAACAAGGCTCTGTTGGTCAGAATCATCTTACAATGGCACCAAACTAGTTCAAATAATGCAAAATGTCTCAAGTGGTTGTGCGTGTGTGCGTGCGTGCGTGTCTAAATTAAAATATGTATACATAAAAAGAAGTATGCGATATGCGAATAGTGTTGTACTAATTGAATTACCTTCTGTAAATACTACTACTGCTACTGCTACTGCTATTGCTACTGCTACTGCTATTGCTACTGCTACTGCTACTGCTACTGCTACTGCTACTGCTATTGCTACTGCTACTGCTACTGCTACTGCTACTGCTACTGCTACTGCTACTGCTATTGCTACTGCTACTGCTACTGCTACTGCTACTGCTACTGCTACTGCTGCTGCTGCTGCTGCTGCTGCTGCTGCTGCTACTACTACTACTACTGCTAATCATTCTTCTTCTTCTTATTATTATTATTACATTGTTTTTGTTGCTATTGTTAACACATAGTCTCTTCACTGAGCCTTTTAAGACAATGTGGGTTTTTTTAACGTACAATTCAATGTTTAAATACGTTTTTAAAAAAAATTGATGTTCAATATTTTTTTTCAAAAGAGATTTTAAAAATAACTTTTGGAAGGGACATGTGAGATTTATAAACTGATTATTTTTACATGAACATAATTGCTGAGAAGACCACATGGATATATTTATTTTGGAAGAATAACTTTATGATGACAAACCTAAATGGGCCTGTGATAACTGGAAATTTGTATAAACCATTTATGGGTTACGCCAGAACAAATTCAGGTAACCCATTTCTTTTCTGCGCGAACGAAACAATTTGCCAGTGATGGGTTGCTCAAAATTCGACTTGAGCCATGCGACGCGCGAACCAAATGACCGTTCTCTCAACTTTCAGAGAGCTGCCTAGATTAGACGACGCAGAAATCCACAGTGTTTTACATTTACCCCCACCCCTATAATTATTATTATAATAGAAATAATTAAAAATACACCTGTATAACTGCTACGCTTACTGAGAGAGAAATTTTTTTAAAATTAAATTTATTAAAGAACGACTGACATGTTTTAACATATAATAAATGTTAAGTGTTAAAGATTAAAATAAAAGAAGACAAAAAGAAGAAGAAGAAGAAAAAGGAAAGAAAGATAAAAGAATAATTACCCCGGTAAGCTTGGACTTTGTGTTTCGTCTGTCAGTGTTTCCCATGTTCGGCGAGCGGTCGGGAGCCATGCATATCCCGTTTAACTCACTACCATGTATCGACGCTGTGCTGACGGCGATGACGTGCCGAGACCGCGATGGAAAATTTAATTCTGTAAATGCGGATATCGGCTCCGGCGTCTTCAAACACTGGGGTACAAACGAGTGCGGACACACACCGCTCTGTTTACTGTTCTCTGCAAATCTTTGTCCGCCAAACAAACAACACCTTCTAGAACCCATGATATATGCTTGTCCAACTTTTTCAAAATTTTCATATTCATCGGATGAGCAGCGCGATGAAAATAAATTGCCAAATATTTATCCAGACCCATTGTCTTCGTGTGCACAATAAATATTTTCTTTTCCGACGTAATTTGATAAAAATGAACATTGATTGAGTACAAATGTTTTGATTATTTGAATCAGGTTCATAAAAACAATATAGGAATGTGAGGCACAATCTCTAGTGAGGGGTGCGTGCGTGCATGTGTGTTGTGGGGTAGGGGTTAGGAGGGGGTAGGGGTGGAGTATTGGTTGGTGGTTGTGGTGGCGCATAAGACAGATTTTGATTAATTTAAATATAGATTAGGATAACAAAGTACATTTTTGTCCTCATTTGAAAGGGTGCTTCAAAATTATCTCTCTTTCTGTCTGTCTCTCTGTCTGTCTGTCTCCTTTCTCTCTCTCTCTCTCTCTCTCTCTCTCTCTCTCTCTCTCTCTCTCTCTCTCTCTCTCTCTCTCTCTCTCTCTCTCTCTCTCTCTCTCTCTCTCTCTCTCTCTCTCTCTCTCTCTCTTTCTCTCTGTCTGTCTGTCTCTCTCTCTCTCGCTCGCTGTCTCCTGTGTGTGTATGTATATGAGTGTGTGGTGCACGTGTTTTGTAGCTACCACCTACATGAGCAACACCAAATTGCCTCTTTAGTAGCTCGATGCTCATACAGACTAGATGCGGCGCGTCCGGTTAAAAAACATCGAAATATATACCTTAGTTTCAGTAAGAGAGTCTAAACTGGATGCGTGTAATGTGTGCGTCTGTAAAACGTGTGTGCGCCTGCAAAGGGTATGCGGTCAACGTATGCAACTGTACCTCGAGTTGGAATTCATTCATTTTGATTCATACATGCAGTCTTGTCTGTCCATAATGGGGGGTGAGTGGGTGGGTGGGTGTCAGTTGTCAGTGGTTAGTAAAGACAGAAGTCGGTACAGTGGCCTCCCCACCAAGCCGTGTGAGTCCAGTGCTTGCCAGACAAAAGACCGATCAATACTTTCAGTTCATTTATACTGTTTTGTACTTATATTCAGTTGAAGTCCAAACACGCTGTCATAGGCATACACCCAAGCTATCTGGGCTATAGAAAGAAAAGTTTGTTTTGTTTAACGACACCACTAGGGCACATTGATTTATTAATAATCGGCTACTGGATGTCAAACATTTGATAATTTTGACATATAGTCTTAGAGAGGAAACCCGCTACATTTTCCCGTTAGTAAGGCAAGGGATCGTTTATATGCACCATCCCACAGGCAGGATAACACATACCACTGCCTTTGATATGCACTGGCTGGAACGAGAAATAACCCAATGGTCCCACCGACGGGGATCGATCCCAAACCGACCGAGCATCAAGCGAGCGCTTGACCACTGGGCTACCTATCGAAGACAGGGGGCTAGTAATTAGTTGTTAGTAAGAAAGAAGTTGGTGTAATGGCCTTACAGTTACACCTGCCCACCGAGTCGTTAAACTCGCTCTGGGTCGGAACCGGTACCGAGATGCGAACCCAATACCTGCCAACCATACTACGTTGTTGTTTTAAGATAGGTGGCTGCAGGTGAATTTGTTTTCTCGTAGCTGTCAATCAATAGAGTTCACAGCACACTTCGTTCAAATATCTGCTACAGCTGTTGAGCCCAATTTAAATACAGTCGGCAGGGACGGACAGAAAACCAACATGGGCGACTCTCAAATATTTATAGGGCGGCATCCCAGAGGTCTCAGGCTGTAGCCAAGTTATTTAGTGAAGACGCCGTGCGCGGCGTACAACCGAAACACACGATATCACATGGCGTAGGATCGATTCCTGTCGATAGATTCTAGTTGCCGAAATATGTCACGGTATGTGCTGTCCCATGTTGGGACAAGGCGTATAAAGGTATTGTTATCAGCTGGAGGTGGGGTGAGGGGGGGGGGGGGGGTGAAGGGCGTAGGTAAAAAAAAACCCAACCCCACAACAAAAACCCAAATAGCAAATATATGACGTAACTATCATCAATATTGAAGTTTACAAGATTTTTGAGAGTATTGATCCAGGTGGTAATGGAGGTGCACCTAACGTGTTTTACACGTCATATGTACTAATTTAATTTTTCTTTGTTTATTTTTTCTTTAAATGCATGGTATTTGTATTTGAGATAATTTTATTTTACGAATTGTCTACAGCAAGAGGGAATGTAAGGGTTTGGTTGGGATGAAAAAGTAAAGTTTGTTTTATTTAACGACGCCACTAGAGCACATTGATTTTCTATCTTATCATCGGCTATTGGACGTCAAACATATGGTCATTCTGACACTGTTTTTTAGAGGAAACCCGCTGTCACCACATAGGCTACTCTTTTACGACAGGCAGCAAGAGATCTTTTATTTGCGCTTCCCACAGGCAGGATATCACAAACCATGGCCTTTGTTGGACCAGTTATGGATCACTGGTCGGTGCAAGTGGTTTACACCTACCCATTGAGCCTTGCGGAGCACTCACTCAGGGTTTGGAGTCGGTATCTGGATTAAAAATCCCATGCCTCGACTGGGATCCGAACCCAGTACCTACCAGCCTGTAGACCGATGGCCTAACCACGACGCCACCGAGGCCGGTGGTTGGGATGAAATACATTTATAACTGAGGCATCTTCGGTTATAGTGGCCCAGTGGTAAAGCACTCGCTTTATGCACGGTCGGTTTGGGATCGATCCCCGTCGGTGGGCCCATTAAGTTATTTCTCGTTCCAGCCAATGTACCATGACTGGTATATCAAAGGCCGTGGTATGTGCTATCCTGTATGTGGGATGGTGCATATAAAAGATCCCTGGCTGCTAATCGAAAAAGAGAAGCCCATGAAGTGGCGACAGAGGGTTTCCTCTCTCAATATCTGCGTGGTTCTTAACCATATATCTGACTCCAAATAACCGTAAATAAAATGTGCTGAGTGCGTCGTTAAATAAAACATTTCCTTCGTTCCTCTAAGACTATATGTCAAAATTACCAAACGTTTGACATCCAATAGCTGATGATTAGTAAATCAATGTGCTCTAGTGGTGTTGTTAAACAAAACAACCGTCTTAGACGGAAAGTATTGAAACGCAGTCTGTTTGTGGTCGGGGCTTCAGTTATTTTTTCCAGGGGAAACGACTCTTATTGGTTTAATCAAAATCGTTTGGGTTGACCATCATTTCTGCAACCGACTACAGCCGGTTTAGTAACTAGTACAGAGGCAGGGCGAGTTTTGCCTCTTCGCCGTGATCAGATGATCCAGAGTCACAAAGATGATACCCCCCCCAAAAAAAAACAAAAAAACAACAACAAAACAACCCAACACCCCCCCCCCCCCCCCCCAGCACACACCAAGGCCAGTCATCGACCGCTGCCAGATTTATAGACTAATGTAAACTAAAGCGTTGTTTGTATTAGATAAGAAAACCTATACAGGCGGTGTGCAGGAAACATGATGGGGAGGGGGAGGACTGGATAGATAGATAGAGAGAGAGAGAGAGAGAGAGAGAGAGAGAGAGAGAGAGAGAGAGAGAGAGAGAGAGAGAGCGAGAGAGAGAGAGAGGAAGAATAAAAAAAGAAGAAATGTTTAGGGTACCAACCGATCTGATATAATAATGACTTTATAGTTATACCACTAACTACAATAATTAGCTTTGTTAAAACATGCGTGCATCTGAAAACTATCTTGCTCCTAATTAGCAAAAGTCTAGGCTATGTAGCGGCAGTGGGGTTCCCACATACACTGTATATTCAAAGGTGTCTGGCTGTAATGTCTTACAGACATACTGCAGTGTGTGATGGCGGGCATCGCTTTACAATCACTAGTTTACTTACATTTCATTTTCATTTCAACTTATTTCGTGCTTATATCCGATTAAGGTTCAAACACGACGTCCTGGGCACACACCTCAGCTATATGGGCTGTCTGTCCAGGACAGTTTGGTTAGTTGTTAGTGAGAGAGAAGAGGGTGTCGTGGTCTTTAGGTCAGGTCAGGTCAGACGGTTTTACGTGCACAGTCAGAGCAGGCTGTTGTTGAAAAGGGATCGCCTCTATGCTGGCAGGTGCAAGAGAACACAAGCAGCCCGGCCGGAGCTGGTAACAGGCGGAGGGTTGGTTTTGGTGCTATGGATTTTCGAATATCCCGTAGGATTAAAGCCAAAAGGAAAGGAAGGAAATGTTTTATTTAACGACGCACTCAACACATTTCATTCACGATTATATGGCGTCGGACATATAGTTAAGGACCACACAGATATTGAGAGAGGAAACCCGCTGCCGCCACGCAATGGGCTACTCTTTCCGATTAGCAGCAAGGGATCTTTTATATGCACCATCCCAGACAGGATAGCACATACCACGGCCTTTGATGTACCAGTCGTGGTGCACTGGCTGGAGCGAAAAATAGCCTAATGGGCCCACTGACGGGGATCGATCCCAAACCGACCGCAAAGGGTGCGCAGCTTGAATGAAGGAAATCGGGCGCATTTTTTTAACGTAGAGCTACATATGTTTTGAACTTAGTATGCCGAGAGTAGCTCGTTATTGGGACCTAGTAGGTAATGAGGTGTCTCTCTAGGTTGCTCATAGGGCCCTTGGAAGGGCCTGATCTGTTCAGACAGACCCATTAAGTCGTTAAAACTCGCTCTAGGTGGGAGCCGGTACCGGGCTGCGAACCCTGTACCTACCAGCTTTATGTCCGATGGCTTAACCACGACACCACCGAGGCATTTACTAACATTGATCTTTGCTAAAAAACAAAAAGAAAAGAAAAAAAAAGCCCAAACAAAAAACCCCAACAAAAACACCAAAAATACCACAAAACAAAACAAGTCTATAATAATTTAATGCGATTGCACAATTCCCATCGTATACATATATATTTGCTCTACGGTGTATTGTGTACGTGGCAGAATATAACAAGTTATAACAATAACATCACAGTGCATTTGCTGAGTGCAATAATAAAAATGGACAATTACTACGAAGACATTTGGACAACATAAATGGAAAAGCGAACATTTTACTTCCATAATTAAAAGCATATGTTATACGGAAATTTGCGTTAATTTTGAAGCACAAAACATGAATGCAGTCAGTAAACACTCTTTGCCTAATCAATAAAGCAAAACCATTACTAATTTGTTTTATCATAATGTTAATCTTAAAAAAAAAGTGGAAGTTGAAATTTCTGAAACTAAAATGTGTTTTATTTTAAACAATTTTTTTTCGGTTACTTTAAGGATAATCAATCGGTCTTGATATCACGGATTTTAACTGGCTTAAACACATCAGTCGACATTTCCTAAGTTTGTGACAAGTGATTTGTTTTTTTATTTCTTACCGCGAACACGTCACATCCCATTCCATCTGCCAACAAGACGCACTCAGAAATGGACCATTTCATTTCAACTTAGTTTTGTGCTTATATCCAATTAAGGTTCAATCACGCTGTCCTGGGAACACACACCTCAGTTATATGGGCTGTCTGTCCAAGACATTGGGTTAGTTGTTAGTGATTAGTGAGAGAGAAGAGGGGTAGTGGTTGTACACCTACCCATTGAGTCGTTAAAACTCGCTCTGGGTGGGAGCCGGTACCGGGATGTGAACCTAGTACCTGCCAGCCTTATGTCCGATGACTTAACCACGACTGCACCGAGGCCGGTCACATGTACCCGACATCTCATTGATCTTTATGCATGGTTCCATAGCACGGCTGGTATCTAATCATGCATAACACATCGTTATGAAGTGATCATATTTGAGGATTTGTTAGGGTTTTGATTTCTACCGCTTCGGATGATAGGTACTAGTAAATATAACACAATTATGCATTATTTAGAAAGGTGTTTCGGGAAAAGAGGAATGTAATACACTATAAAACATCAAGTGGTCTCAAATAAAAGGAACGCCAAGATATTGTCAAAAAGCATGAAACATTTTAATAATTTTCCGATCCAGGTGTTATTTCGTGTCAGCCAAGCGTAATATTTCACTATACATTTGTATCGGATACAGGGTAACGGTGTGTCGATTATGTATCCCTTCTCATTAAAAGACAACAACATAGTTTGCAACAAAATAGTCATGAAAAAAAAAGTAAGAAAAAAAAAGTACTATAAATAAAAATTGTTAAGCCACAGCTCACTCGATATGCGTGGGAGTGCCATGCATGGTCCGGTCTACACCAGTTGTCAACAGTGAATGATAAGATTCCCTCACGTATACATGTATATTGTACTCCCAAGGATATTCAGCAAACTAACGCATAATACTTTTCATCTATGGTATTGTATTGTTCGAGACTATTTCGTGGCACACTTCGTTGTAGACGTTTAATGAGAACGGACACATAATCTACATACCATTACCGTGCCTCGCACTCATGTCACGTTTGGATGGCATTGAATTAACACTCGGATCGAACAAAAAACCCAAATCATCCAAATATCCCAGGTTTTTTGACATCTTGAGGTTCCACCTACGTGAAACCATTTGCTGATATAAATGTAAGCTTGTTTTATAGCGTACTGGGTTTTCCTTTTCTACAAACATGTTTTAGATGATGCATAAGTGGATTATTTGTACGAAGAACGATCGTCCGATTTGGCAGGAATCAGCCGCCATATTCACAACCAGACGATCTCTCATATTATGTTTTCTTTGCATATGTTATGCTTGATTAGATTACCAGCCGTGCGTTGGTATTAAGCATTACATAACTGTCAGATATATTCCAATAACTGATTCTGTGCAGACAACTCATCTTGAATATCATTTTAAAATGTATATGTGATGATACATAATGGACACCAGAATACTGAAACGTTTTCACATTTTCTATTTCATCCATGCTGTTTATAGATTGTTCAAGCACAAATGTAAGAAATACCATCTTGGTTCTTGTTCAGTTTTTATATTAAAGTTTTAATTTTAATTACTGAAAATAATGTAATTGTCCACAGGACTGACCAGTTAAACCGACTGGAGGCTGGTCAGGTGTCGATCCACATTTCAGCGAACGGGGGGTGACGAATTTAAATCTCGTGGAAAGAGTCTTCTTGGCCCTGCAAGTCGGCATCATGATGATCCAGCTGCATGTGAGTCCTCGCTGGTCTCGACCGGAAATTACGTACGATTGGGAAAATGGCGTCAGTGAACTGTGAGTTGAGAAGCCACATGCAGGGCTGGATCCCGGACTTGGCGAACAGGAGCCACTCAAAGATGGTCATCACCGGCAGGATCCACGACATGCAGTTGAACGAGGCACAGCTCCCCAGTGACACGCTCACCAGAGTGCTGAAGTACGGAAGAGGCATCACCAGACTGACCACGTTGGCGATACCCAGCACAGGAAGCGAGATGACCGGTGGAGGTTCTGGGCTATTTAGCTCTTCGTGAGGAATGGGCGTCGGCCTGAACGCGCGTACACCGACCAGCGTGACGTAGAGTATGACGGTGACCGCGGCAGGGGCGAAGTAAACCATCATGGCTGTCGCCACCGCACCCAAATAATCCATCGAAGACAGACAGACGTCTTTGGTTTCGATAAGAACCTTTATCTTCTGTGACCTGAAGTTCTGCAGCATGAAAAAGAGGCAGATGAGATAGAACCAGAGGAGAGCCAGCAGCAGTATGGTGAGGAAGTTCTTCACGAACGAGCGCACGTTGAGACGGCAGCAGGCGGCACACAACTGGTAGAAGTTCACCAGTCCTATACAGTGGGTGCTGAGAAAGCTCACCGGGTGGAAGAACGTGTTCCACCAGAACAGACTGTCGCAGCTGTGCGTCCACACCTGCTTCAAGAAGAAGTCTGCCGTGAGAGGACAGTAAAACAAGCCCACCGCCAGGTCGGCCAGAGCAATGTGCAGTACGAAGATGATCTGACGCTGGTGTCGCAGAGGTTTGTTCGTCAGGAGAATGGCGATGAGCAGAACGTTGGTCAGGGTGATCCAGATACAGAACAGACTGGCCACGGCCGCCGTCACGCCCTGAGAGCCCCAGGGGCGGAAGTAGGGAGTAGAAAAATTACCTAAGATCCTTGCATGGTCTTTCATAATGTAGGTTTAGTTGTATAATCTGAAAAAAAGAGAGAAGATAAAATGTCACTTTATTGTATTTGGCAGCTGTTCTACACGTCTCATAATAAAAATCATTGATCACTACATGTGCACTTATTGCAGTTGTAAGTGTGTTTTGCAGATATTATTATCTTGATATTTAGTACAAGACACCTAAAGCAACCACCAAAAAATGCATAATAACATTCACATTTACGAATTCCCATGCGCATAACCACATTACAACTGTGGCATATTCAGAAGTACTCGCGTAGCCTTGTGTGTGTGTGTGTGTATGTGTGTGTGTATGTGTATATGTATGTATGTGGGTGGGGAGTGAGGGCCATGTCACCCAAATCACACCTTCCCCCCCCCCCCCAATCATCTTTTATACTTTGTAACCCCGTAATACGATTATTAGCCAATGTAGGTGCTCCCTTCCCCATGTGATATAACAGAACACAATAGTACCAATGAAAGTGGTCGCGAAAGTTCGCTCTCCTGAACATGTTACAGATGTATGCGATGTTTGTTTTTATAAGACATGGGATGGGAATGATCATAGGTGTTTTCGAGACTTTGGATCTACCAGGGCTGGGGCCAATTTAACCATACCAAAATAAGTACAATGAAGAAAAAACCTACAAAATAACTTTGAAATTCACAAATAAATGTAATAAACGATCCCTACTTCAACACAATCAAACATATTTGCCGTCAGCTAACGCTGTTTTCAGCATATCGATTTGCATGAGCAACTATAAATAGGATGCTTCTGCACGGATTACAGTATACTTATTATTAAAGCACAATCTAAAATAATATATCATATCATTCATCCATCCATCCATCCATCTTAAATAGACACAAAAGGTTCTACACATATAACACCGGCCTCGGCGGTGTCGTGGTTAAGCCATCGAACATAAGGCTGGTAGGTACAGGATTCGCATCCCGGTACCGGCTCCCACTCAGAGCGAGTTTTAACGACTCAGTGGGTAGGTGTAAGGCCATTACACTCTCTTCTTTCTCATTAACATCTAACGAACAGTTAACCTACTGTCCTTGACAGACAGGCCAGATAGCTGAGGTGTGTGCCCAGGACAGCATTCTTGAACTTTAATTGGATATAAACACGAAAATAGGTTGAGAAAAATACACATATAACGTACTGGTCGTAGCTTTTGAGTATAAAACACTTGTAACCTTTAAAGCTGTCTGTTTTATTAATACATTTAAATCAATGTGTTAACTCGGGACAATAACAAGAAGGCATCTCAAGACAGATGGCCGTTTAATAGATCTATGGGGCCACTTTACTATTTTAGCACGACTGTAATACCGAATTATTTCACCTCACAAATATGCTAATTTGTAGAACATCCATAACATACAACATTTAACGAGCAGTGTTATTTTCAAGATGGTGGACGTTTGGCAGATGCCTAGGGTGGTATCTTATAAACAGCACCTGTTAACACGTTGTACTAGTAAACAGAAACAAGAAATGGCTCCAAAGCGTTATATTTTGCAGGAGCCTGTTGCACGAATATCGATCCTTGCTTCGATGTCGACTCGATTACGTAGACATTTTCGTCGATATTCCACTAATCTCGCAACAATACTAAACATTCCTTCCAGTATGTTCCCCACGCCAAGGAAATACAAAAATATACACGCAAAATAGGTGTTCTTACGTGAACAAACACGGACCATTTGTTATCGGTCGCGCATCGCTGTCCTTCCGTTTAAACATCATCAGCAAACCGATTGTTCCTTCTTGGATCCCATCATGGCGGCCTGCTTGTCACGTGACAATAATACATTAGTCTCCATTATATTTTACTTCTGCAAACTAATCAGTTTGAAACCAAGCTTTATGACACTGATGCTGTGTATTAAAAAACCGAAACAATAAACATTTCCTATAGGCCTATATTATTTAACCTATTAATATATTCTGCACCTTGTGTATTCTATTGTTTAAACCCAGGCCAGTGTATTTTATTATATATTATTCTTCTCTTTATATTATATCTTGTGTGTTATTGCCAAGATTTCTGCCGCGAATTAGATTAGAATCCATTCAGACATGTGTGCAGAAAATTATATATGGTGTGTGTGTATGCGTGTGCGTATGTGTCTGTGTGTGTCTGTGCGTGTGCGTGTCTGTGTGTGTGTCTTGTCTGGCGAACGAAGTTTCTAGGGGTATCGAGTCATGCTCGATCGGAAAATATACTGTATATAAAACAAATTGCTTTGAGTAGGGGTTTTCAACCCCTAATCCCCACCCCCAGCCCTGCGCACGCGCTTGTCAAGGCGCACATGCCTGAACCTTAACTGAATATTGGCATGACAAAGAATGTACATAAACACGAATTAGGTTCATCTTAAATTTAAATGAACTGAAATTTCTCTTGAAAAAAACAACAACACCTATTTTTAAATTACAACCGTATACACACCGACAGGCACGGCGGAGCAGGGGAGGGTTTTACCCCCCAATAATTCTGAATCAAAAATATTATTGGTGGTAAATCTTAAGGCAGAGATGTATTTAATTGTAGAATGCAGGCAATTGCATTTCAGAACATCTAGTTTTCAAAAATATTTACGGGGAAGCATACCCCCAGAACCCCCTAGAAACTTTGCTTTGAGCTCGATCTCAGTCAGCCCCCCCCCCCCCCCCCCCCCCCCCCCCCCCCCCCCCAGTGTCTACTTGCTTCCGCTGTGCCTGGCCAAGAATAAAGAAATAACAACGACATAATTAAATCCCAGCTAGTGTTCGGTATTCGGTCTGAAAATGGCATTCGAATATTCGATGGAAATGACTAGCGATTCGAATAACCAACTAACCAATAACTGACCCATCAAACTAACGGGTTTTTAGTATAGTTTGAATTGTGTAATGAAGTTTTAATAACCATCAAAAAGTAAGTTACGACAGAAAACAAATACAATTAAAAAATGCGGTAGTGACTGGTAGCTATGTATATATTTTGACTTCTCGTCTGAAATGTAAATATTAAAATATGAAAAACACTGAAACAGTACGCTATTTCCGAAAATAAATATGCGGCAATAACGTATACAGGAAACCACCAGATTAGTTCATGTTGTTATTATTTATTTATTATTATCGTTTTTTCTTGTGTGTGTGTGTGTTGTTTTGTGTTTTGGTCAGAACATGTAGCATTCTGACAGTGCTTAGCTTTATAAGATTTCGAGACGTGCTTTTAAACTGTCGACTGATCGGATTTGGATGGATTTATTTAACAAGACTCCGACACATTCCAATATGTAACAAGAGGACAGTGCAAACACGTACATGGTTATCAATAACATACATGACAAGAACACACATCAACACAGAATATATATAGTTAACAATGAAGACCGGGTTGGTAATCAAAGAAGCTAAAAGGGCAAAGAAGAAACATTAATTCACGTGTTCACTTGACTAGATTTTTAAAAAATAAATAAAGCTAGTTTTTTTTCTTTCAATAATAGCGCATTACGCAAAAACAGTATAACTTTAAGTTTAAACACAGCAGGATTAGTTCTATATTTTTAATATACACTATATACTGTCTTCTAATGCTTTCAATATTTTGATTTTTAACAATTGAATAAATAATTGAATTAATCTCCAATATCGGTATCACAAAGTATACATAGCGTATTTTCTTTAGGATTGGTAAACCATCTACCTCTTTTTAGTGGTAATCTTAATATTGACCGGCCTCGGTGGCGTCGTGGCAGGCCATCGGTCTACAGGCTGGTAGGTGCTGGGTTCGGATCCCAGTCGAGGCATGGAATTTTTAATCCAGATACCGACTCCAAACCCTGAGTGAGTGCTCCGCAAGGCTCAATGGGTAGGTGTAAACCACTTGCACCGACCAGTGATCCATAACTGGTTCAACAAAGGCCATGGTTTGTGCTATCCTGCCTGTGGGAAGCGCAAATAAAAGATCCCTTGCTGCCTGTCGTAAAAGAGTAGCCTATGTGGTGACAGCGGGTTTCCTCTAAAAAAATCTGTGTGGTCCTTAACCATATGTCTGACGCCATATAACCGTAAATAAAATGTGTTGAGTGCGTCGTTAAATAAAACACTTCTTTCTTTTCTTTTCTTAATATTGACGTACTCAGTTTAGTTATCCAATATCTATTTTGGTACGATAATCTCGACAAACAGGTTTGGAATTAAAATTTCGTTTTGAATAATGTATAAAACTGGCCCTTAGAAGAGTGTGTAATATCCGATAATTTGCGAAAAATCACTTTGTGTTTTAAAGGGACACACCCTAGTTAAGGCTATTTGTTAACCATTACGGCGTTGTTTTTCGCTATTAAACCCCATTTTTCACAAATAAAATTGCACTTTACTTACATTTTATTATTTAGAATACACATTTCGATTCACCTGAAGTGCTTTTTGGTAATCCTGATGTTTGTAAAACCACGAAATGCATTTTTTGCATTTTTTCACAAGACGTGCTGTCGAGAAAAAACCGTTAAGCAAGCGAGGTCCAATCTATTTTTAGAGGGAATCTTCCTGTGTAAACGTCATAGATGTTGATATACCACGTGACCGTTATCATTTTGGTTCGGTTTGTTTTCTCGTGCACGGTTCGCGCAATCAACATCCGATTTGTTGTTGTTCATTTGTGAGATTTTTCTTCACAGTTCGTGAACATTTTCAGTAACAATAAAGTTCAAACAAGTAAGTGTCTCAATACAAAACGTTACAAACCCTTAAAACCAATAATTTTGCTAAGTCTTACGATATCTGGAGAGGGGATACAACCAGGACAGAACAGTTGGAACATGTCCAGGAGAGGTGAAAAGAACGTACGCCAAGTCTGTGCGCACTCTGTGAAATTTGTCGTGACGTAGGCATTGTTGTGCTTCGAGCGACATCTACCGGTGACATCAGAATACGAACTTTCAAAATTATTTCAAGCAGTTGGGACATAGGGATTCCCATGGTATTTATCGATATAAAACCTGCTTTTTCACTCCATTTGATAAAAACGGCTTGGTATTTATCGATATAAAACCTGCTTTTTCACTCCATTTGATAAAAACGTGATCTAAGTGTGTTACAGGTTTGTAGATTAACCAAATTATAATTTATTTTCACTGGATGGAACTAGGGTGTGCGGCTTTAATTCTTGTTTACAGGATTTGAAATCTACGTATCCGCATGACTTCACTACCAATACTCTGTTATGAAACTTGTGACATCCTATTTATGTTACCGGACGGCTATACGTGAAAAGCGGCACGCAGAACCGATATCAGAATTAAAAGAAACCGCAGTAACAATCCATTTAGAGTGATTTACCCCATACCACCTAAAACCCCCCAGATATTCGAATGCTTGAAAATATTCCGAATAGCAAATTAGCGAGAAAATATTCGAATATTCGGACCAAACAATAAACCTAACAACGACAACGACCCCTCAACAAAACAACAACAACAACAACAACAATAAAACAAAAAGCAAACAAAAGCAATATTCGTTCTTGGAAGGATTATGTTTTTGTTGTTGATATTTTGGATTTTGTTCGTTTTGATTTTGTGTTAATGTCTCAAAAAAACACAAAAAACAAACAAACTGAAACGAAACGCAATAATTGTATTTTACCTAGTATAATTTTATTCCATCTATACGAGATAAACACAGTTAAGACAGTTATTCAAAATGATACCCAGGCTCTGTAATAAATTAACATACATAGAACCATAAGCTGACCAGTGTGAGTTCAAACACGTTTATGTAGAAGGCTAAAAATTCATAAACAGAAAATGAATATTTACTGGGATATATAATCGTAATTTAAACAACGTTTAACGTGATAAATTGGAAAAACTTGTCGTGTCAAATATGTGTGGGCTATAAACACGTGAATGTGTACCCATTGGTTCTAAACGCCATCGGTACGGACTGAAAGTCTCAAGCAATTACATGTATTTTTCATATTTCAAGATCGTGTCGGTAAATAAACACGATCGATAGGAAATATCGACTGAACAGTTATAGTTGGTGTCAAAAGGGCAGTTTGAGAGGTGCGGATCTCGAGTGACGAAGTTAGGGCGGGGTTGTAGCTCAGTGAGAGAAGGGCAGTTTGAGAGGTGCGGATCTCGAGTGACGAAGTTAGGGCGGGGATGTAACTCAGTGCGACAAGAGCAGTTTGAGAGGTGCGAATCTCGAGTGACGAAGTTAGGGCGGGGATGTAGCTCAGTGCGACAAGGGCAGTTTGAGAGGTGCGGACGAAGTTAGGGCGAGGGTGTAGCTCAGTGCGACAAGGGCAGTTTGAAAAAGTGCGGATCTCGAGTGACGAAGTTAGAGCGGGGATGTAGCTCAGTGAGAGAAGGGCAGCTTGAGAGGTGCGGATCTCGAGTGGCGAAGTTAGAGCGGGGATGTAGCTCAGTGCGACAAGGGCAGTTTGAGAGGTGCGGATCTCGAGTGGCGAAGTTAGGGCGGGGATGTAACTCGGTGAGACAAGGGCAGTTTGAGAGGTGCGGATCTCGAGTGGCGAAGTTAGGGCGGGGATGTAACTCAGTGAGACAAGGGCAGTTTGAGAGGTGAGGATCTCGAGTGGCAAAGTTAGGGCGGGGATGTAGCTCAGTGCGACAAAGGCAGTTTGAGAGGTGCGGATCTCGAGTGACGAAGTTAGGGCGGAGATGTAGCTCAGCGAGAGAAGGGCAGTTTGAGGTGGTCCCCCTCGCTACGCCACGGGGGTGGGGGGGGGTGGGTGGGGGTGGGGGTGGGGGAGGAAGGGGACATATGAAATATCCATTACTGCTTTTTAGGAGTAACGTGTTACAGTAGGGAGTTTCCTCTCTGCCACTCCCTCTCTCCCTCAAGTGTTCAAATAATATCAGGGGTGTGTGCAGGAAATTGTGCGGAGGTGGTGGCGGGGGGTGGGGGGGGGGGGTGGGGGGTGAGGGGCTAGACTGTGGCGAGCGAAGTTTTTAAGGAGTTCGTGTCATGCTCCCCCGGAAATACATTGAACAAAAATTCCTTTGAAGTGTGTGTGTGGGGGGGGGGGGGGGAGAGGATGGGGGTGTCGACCCCTTAAAACACCCCTTTGCACACTCGCCTGCATGCATATACACTATACAGTATTATACAGTATTATATTGCCGTAGTTCAAAATGTGCTGAGGTGTCATGAAACAAGTTTTCATTTCACTGTATACAGTAACATACAAAAACCTATCTTGAACACTGACTGGGCGGGATCTAGTAAAGTCAGTAGAGCGTTATTGGGGTTTTCCCGTCCCAACCAGTGTCTCGCGACTGGTATATCATGTTCTAATGGAAAAATGTAACGGGTTTCCTCTCTAAAATTATATGTCAGAATTAACAATTAGTCGACATGATGATTAATAAATCAATGCGCACTAATGGTGTCGTTTTGTTTTTTAACTTGAACATTTTCAGTTATTTTATAAGTATTCAATCAAACACCACTATATCTCTCGAGTCCATATACGCATTATTTAAGACAGCTTATTTTACTGTTTACAACTTTAGTTTAATTTAAATCCACAATAACTCAAGGTGCCAAACAAACTCGATGACGAGGATTATAATTTATTGTGTAGTTTATATATAATTATGATTCAAGCACAATGTCATGGATAATGTTACAGACAAAAAACATATATGAAATATCGATTACCAGCAAATATTGATCTTTTTAAAATGTATTTTGTCACACACAGGATCTTACATACCGCATCCATATCGTACGCATCATTCGGTGCATTGCTTTACACCTCAAGACTTAAAAAAACGGCGGCTGCACCAAATTAAGTAACTAGCTAGTTAATTTTGTAGAGCTCTGTATCACTACAGTCAGAGCCGGTTTAAGGATCCGCGGTGCCTGTAGCACAAATAACAGCGGGGCCCCCTTCCCAGGATATGTATTATGCAACCCCCTTGGGGAAAGGGGAAAAATTACCTCGGGAAAATAAAAGTACACATTACCGAGGGGTCCCCCGAAGCGCGGGGACCGTAGGACGTGCTACATGTGCTACTAGAATAGATCGGTTCTGACTACAGTTACGTTTCAAAGCGGATTTTGCTTTGAAGAAAGAAAAACAACAAAATATAGATGAGGTCAAGCTCACAGGAGTTTTAAATGGGATATTTGGGCTTCAAATGTTTCTTCACTAGAGATAACTAAGACTCCCCTCTCTTGATCTGCCCAAGTAATAACTATAAAGTACCTGAACGTCGACAGAATATCGTATGTATTTCTTACATGTATGGTGAAAGCTTTTTGTATTGGTACAAAAATAATCGATCGAATTATGTATACAGAATGATGACGGTTCATTTAAATTCAGGAATTGATCTTTGACGTAACACCTACCTCTTTGACTTACAACGAATGACGCATCGAGGATTAAAGACTACAACAGCAATTGGCGAGTAGAAATAGAAGAAGTACCACATTATACAAACACTTGTCGAAAGTAAGGTATGCGAAGATAGCTCATGTTTAAAAGACTCGCCAACATGGCACCGACAGCAATGCTTCTGATTTTGTGTTGTCTTAAACATAGTGCATATGTATCAACGACAAATACATCAATTCGAACTACAACGACATCGATTACAACGACAGCAGCAGCAACAACAACAGCAGTAGCAGCAACAACAGCAGCAGCACCATCACCACCACCAACAACAACAGCAGAAGCAGCAACAACAACTACAGCAACAGCAAAAACAACGACAACGTCATTGCAGGCCTGTCCAGAATCATGTTCGGTGTGTGACGTAGTTCCAGGAACATCCCGGGTCGTCAAAGCAGTTTGTAACTTTACCAACCCCGTCAATGTGCCCAACACTGTTCGTGATTTAGTCATTGACAACTACAGCTTTAAAGACAACGAGCTCACGCATTCTGACTTGGAAGGGAAGGTGGAATTGGGTCGTCTTGGAATAAGCAACAGCAATCTTGAACGTATAAGCGTGGACACATTTTCAACCATAAACATTACACGGCTGATTCTCGACGGTAACAAGTTCACTCAAATGGTCACTAAAATGCTAGATCCAGCAACTCTTTCACCGTTAGCAATGTTGAAAGAACTCTCCATTGACAACAATTCCATCAGTCTGATCCAGGATTTTTACTTTAACTCCAATTTAGCATCATTGAAGATTTTAAAGTTAGCAGGTAATAATTTAACACATATTGGAAAGAACTATCTTACAGGCTTGGTTTCTCTTGTAGAACTGAATCTTTCTAACAATAACCTGGCAGAAATAAACGGTCACGAATTCAACTCATTATTGTCACTTACTACACTGGATCTGTCAAGCAATAAATTAACAACTCTTCGGGCAAAGATATTTAATGACATGCCTAATCTGCAGATGCTTAATCTGGAAAACAACATGATTGTCAGTATCGCAGAACAGTCATTCTTGGGGACAGGTATAATGTCTATAAATCTGAATTCAAATTCCTTTCTTGATATTCCAACACTAAGTATTCAGTATGTTGCAGAAACATTAACATCCTTAAAGCTTGCGGAAAACCATATAATAAAACTTGATTCCAACAGCTTCAGTTCACTTAGCCTAGATGTTCTAGATATAAATAGAAATCGTATCACATATATTGATGCTATGGCCTTCAACAGTAGCCTCATCACTATCTGCAATTTGGAAGACAATCAATTGCAAGACCTGCCAGCCGAACTTGATGAATTCTTCTCCTCTTCACAAAGTGTATACATTGGTGGAAATCCGTGGGTCTGTGACTGCAATTCGTTGTGGCTTGCACAGTTCATCAGAGATGCAGGTTCCAGTTTTCTGAAATACAAACAGTCTCAGAATGCTCTGGACCCACAGTGCTTTTCTCCAAAGTCCTTTCAGAACATGACACTGGGAGAGACTGCTTCTGACCTCGAATCTTTGTGTGTTACAACGACAACATCAGTGGTAAGTTCCACCATGGGTATCAGCACAACAACACCCACTGATACATTGCCTGTCACAAATTGGTCTCCAGGATCGAAATTTGAAACTTCATTGCCAAAATCCTCTTGTCCGTCTGAGTGTTCTGTATGTGAACGCGATGTTGTAACAGGTGATGTTTTTAAAGTCAAATGTACTGGAATAAACCCAATATACATTCCAGATACAGTTCAAGAAATGGAACTATCTAATTATTCTGTACCAGATGGGGTCCTCAACAAAGATATTTTGGCAAATAAATTACACCTCCAATATCTGATGCTTGAACAGTGTGGAATAAACACCATTGCCGGCGATGCGTTTCAAAAGCTGTCTTCGCTGTCGAGATTATATCTAAATGGTAACAATATATCAGTTATAGGGTCTGGAACCTTCCAAAACCTCAATGGTCTGAAGGAACTAAATTTGGCAGGTAACTCTTTAACCAGTATCAGTGAAGACACCTTTTCTGGTTTATCAAATCTCACATTTCTGGCCCTTATGAATAACAAAATAGCATCCATAGCTGCCAATTCGTTCAGACATCTACAAAACGTGCAAGGAATATTCCTTTCCTCAAATCAGATTAATTATTTTGATTCATCAGTCTTTTCTGGTTCATCTACTTTACTCATGGTTGATGTTTCTAACAATAATATAAAAGCTATCCAAGAAATAGCCTTTTCAGGAACATCACTGGAATTTCTGGATCTAACCTCTAACCAGCTACAAAATGTTCCAGTTGAAGCTATAAAGCACATGTCAGGCACTCTTCATGATCTCTATCTGGGGCACAACCAAATAACAACACTCGAAGCTAATGTATTTGAAGGATTCAATTTCAATTCTTTGAAACTCAGTGGGAACCGTCTGTCCAACATTGATGCATTGACATTCAATAACGCTACAGCAATAATAACTGACCTTAGTGACAACAGAATAAAAACTCTGCCCTTCGAATTCCTCTCTTTTCTGGAGCAGTCACTCAGCGTCTACCTAGGAGATAACCCATGGTCGTGCAGCTGTGACACATTTTGGTTTGTGCAGTTTATTCGTGAACAAGCTGAACTGTCGAATTTTCTCAAGTATAAGGAATCAGAATTTTCCTCAGACCCCACATGCGGAGAACCGACGGCATTTGAAGCTATGCTATTTGTTGATGTTGCATCGTTCTTAAAAGCAGATTGTAAAACTACGATATCTACCACGGCCGATGTAACAACAGCTGAAACGAATGTGGCAACTACCACCACAGATACTGTATTATCAACGAAGGCATCCGCAACACGTCACGGAGAGATGACAACTGCTTTTGTAGAATTAACAACAACCAGCACAGATACTACAACTGCAAATCGTGCAAGAACCAAACGAGATACTGCAACAAACACGTTTGACAAAACACCAGAGAGTAGTATAGATGTCTGGACAAAAGGGACATACACTACCACACCTACAACAGACACACCAATAACTTCCGAGAGCACAGAATCAGCAATAACAGAAGTTGTACTGACAAACGTAAAGGACAACGTAACAACAACAGATGCACCCATACCTCCAAAAGGCGCACACTGGACGACAAGTACCACCACAGTGAAAGTGAAGACTCGACAACTGATAAGAGACAAAGTATCAAACAGGCGTCTCACTGCAAAGACAAAAATTGTTCTCGGAGTCCTTTTCGGCACCCTTAGTGTCATCTTTGTGTTATTTGGGTTGCATATAGCATTTCGCAAATTCAATATTCGATCCAAGCTTTGTCCAAAGAAACCAATTCTTCCGAAACACAGGGTACCGAACGCCATTCCAGCACCGCCAGTTTCCACGAACCCAAAATCCAACAACTGCCCAGTGACAAAGGCCGATGCAAAAGGTAACGTAGATGACGTAACTGCGCGTGATGGGGACCAAACGATGGAAGACAAAACGTCAAAGGTGGAAGATGAGAGAAGGAGAAGAGGAACTGCCTCGTCCATTCTTAGACCTCCCCTACCCCCAGTTCAAGTATAAACGTGATGAACTGTGATAATAAACTTAACAGCAAGGACAATTTGTTGAAGCCATTTTCTATGGCAGAAAGACTATTAAATTGTTTCTTTATTTGAGATATTGTAAAACATTTTTTAATTCTATAATATGCTCGTATATTTAGACATCATGACACCACTGGCACACACGATGCAATGTAATACACAAACTCGACCAGCACATCACTGTCCGTGTCGTATTGAGTGTAGGTGGGATACAATAATAATATTTAACAACAACAACAACAATAATAATAATAGTTTAACTTTAGGTCTCCCGCGCAGCTAACATACCCATTAGGTTTCTCCTGTTACGTCAAAGCTCATGGTATGTATTGTCCTGTCTGTAGGATCTAAAAGGCACTTTGTTGCTAATTAAAATAAGAGTAACCTCTGTGCTGTCATCTTCAAAACCTGTAATAAACGCACGTAATTTAGATACGCAAACATCTGGTGATGGTAAGTATATAAAATACTGTGAAGTGGACAACACATTGAAAAGTATTATAAAGTATAATTTTGATCCCTCGAAAACGAACAGGCCTACAAACTAACCATTATTATTGCATTAGTTATAGCATCTGAAACAAACACTACATGAAACATTTTAGCATATCAATGAGTCAAAGACCACGAACGGGAGATTGTTTGCCTGTCGTACCGTCGGACCGAAAATTAGTTTACGTTTATAACTATCCTCACATTAGTTCGAGACAATCATGTTTAGTCTAAAAGGTTTTGATTCGGACAGACAGAATTTGTAGCATGCCGGACCGAACATCCGGCAGACATTTCAGCCAATTTCGACTCCTGGTTTTTAAGTCTGACAAAGAGCTATTGTAAATGTTTTACCGAAGTCTAGACCGAAGGATTTAAATAGACATACCCTAGTTTTTAAACACTAAGGTATATTTTTGACTATTATAGCCGTTAACTGAAATCACACTTTACTTAGATTTTATGGTTTAGAGTATCAATTTCCGTACATTCGAAGCGTCATCCTGGTGTTTTTAATATCACAAAATGGATTCTCATATTTTTAAAAACACACGTGCGTCTGAGAAGTAACAGTTATGGAGTCGAGTTTTAGTCCGTTTTTAGAAGTGTTTCACTCAGTTGTAATTTTATCCAAATGTGTTTCAGGTTTGTAGATTAACTAAACTTAGTGTTCATTTTCACGGGTTGAAACTAGGGTCTGTCCCTTTAATAAAGTTTTCGCCCATACAGATATTGGCTGCATTTGAAGTTAGGAGACTTTGTTAAGTCTACCATCTGAGTCCACTTCACAGTCTAGTCTGCCCAACATTGAGCCAAAGCTAACGCTACATGTACATACCGTGTCCAGAGCCTAAAATCGTAAAACCTTGCTATGCGTACTTGGTTGTTAGACTGTCGTTTAACTAGTTTGTTGCCAAGTCACATTCGGGTAGTGTCGGGTAGTGAACATGATATGAAGATTATTACGGTGTTATAACTTGTAAATTTATTACCAGGACCGTTCAACAATTACGCAACGCTTAATCAATATGGGCAGGCGATTATAGACTGCTTTAAAGAAGAAGCATAATTGACGTAATTGTTGAACGGTCACTTAATATTTAATATTTAAAACCATTTCTGTTTAAAAGCCCATATATATATATATATATATATATATATATATATATATATATATATTCATTCATTCAGTAGCAGACGTTTTGTGTTTTGACGGAGCGTATTAGCAGACATCGTGACATGGTAAAATTTATGTATACATCGAAATGGCTAATTACAACTTCGTTTTAATATAATACTATTTCGTTATAAGAAAATAACATTCAATTCTAATGACTAGCGGTGTATATATTTTATCATATACATATTAAAACTTACTTACTAACGTCCAAAAATCAACGATATGAAGTTGACTTGACTCAGCTCTAATAACGGAGACCTCCAGGTACTACTAAACCAAATAACTTCCGGCTGGGTCAAAGTTCGAGGTGCACCCTGAACACTACAAGTCCTGTGATTGGTGATAAATGTGAGTGTGTTGGTTGTAAAAAGAAATAGTTTCATCTGGGCAAAAAATGTATGCAATTTTATTTTCATCTAGTACCACTGTGTCAAGTAGCCTTGTGTTTGAAACATGTATGGGGTACCTGTAAAAAAAAAAGGACTCGAATTTTGTGCGGAACTTGGGTAGTCAGAGACGCTACCCGTTATCTCAGAAATGAGCAACTTGACCCCCAATTTGTTCTGATTCACTTTAAGGGTGAGGGGTGGTAGTATTTATATTCGTGGCGTTTATGTCGATTGATACGCTGCAGGTAGGAGTTTTAGCCGCATATGGGATTATTGTCGTCTATGGGATTTGATTTGGTAGTATGCACACTCCAAGAAATGTTCATGAGGGAAAGAGATCGCCCCGTTGACTGATTTAGTGCCTAGCGTTAGATGAATTAATATGATAGAAGACGATGGTACCAGTCAAAATTTTTAATTAGCGAGCGCTCGCCATCCTAAACACGCTTGCAGTTAGTTTGGTAGACACTAGAAATCTGTTTAATAGTTCTCATGTCGTATATATATGCATATATATGCATATATATAGAGGATTCTCCCCGAGTGTTTTGTAATATCATAATTTATCAGCACGAGTTGATAAAAGTATGAAATCCGAGGCTTGCCGAGGATTTTTATACTTTTATCAACGAGAAACACACACACACACACACACACACACACACACACACACACACACACACATATTGTTTCAATATTATGTCTTCAGTTATTATTATTTGTATTGACTCAGACCTTGAGTAAGCTAACCAACGTTTGAACAACTGGCCCCTGGTGAACAGTTAAAATCTACTTTTTTAATAATGTGATTATTTTATGTTAAATACTTACAGTATATACGTATGTGTAGATTTTTGTTTGTTTGCTTTTAAAATAACCTACATTATGTGTGTTATAGAATTAGAACATTTATTTTGATATTGATTATATACGTGAGCATATTGAAGATGTGTAGCGTCCGGGAAAAATAATACCTCCTCCAAACGATTCCATTTGGCACCCACCCTCCATACTTATAAGAAGCTGATGTAGTCAACGAAACCATTTTTACGTAATCATTTGTAGAAACCCTTTTTAACCCTTTGTATAAACACTTTTTAACTTCCTTGTAAATAAAGTTTATTTAACCATTAATTAGTATTTTTTATCTAATCATTTGTATAAACGTTTTTAATTTTTTTTTTCTTTTTTTTTACTAACTCTCCCCACGCCTCTCGTTGTGAGCACAGTTTCTGGCCCTAGTCAGAAATCGGGCTCGCAACGAGCATGCTTGAACATTAAATTGATATAAGCACGTTAATTCCCGACATCTGACCTGACAGTCATTTGTGGGCATAAATACATACATACAACGAAACCAATCATGGATGTTCCCGTTCCAGTCAGTGCACTACGACTGGTATACCAAAGGCCGTGATTTGTGCTATCCTGTCTATGAGATGGTGCATATAATAGAGCCCTTGCTACTAATGGAAAAATGTACCGGGTTTCCTCTCTGAAACTACATATCAAAATTACCAAATGTTTGACATCCAGTAGCCGATAATAAATAAATCAATGTGCTCTAGTGATGTCGTTAAAAAAACCCAACTTTATAGTTACTTCTAGTAACTATAACACATTAAGAATTGTTTCCACTGAAACCACCTTAGTTTTAAAAACTTTTATTTTTATTTTTAACAACACCACTAGAGTATATCGATGAATTAATGATCGACTATTGGATGTCAAACATTTGGTACCTTAGTTTAAACGTGAATGCGACAATGGACAGAAAAAAGCATTGTTTTAGGTGAATAAATAAACAACCTGGTGGACATGTAAGTAAGTAAAGTAGAGTATAAAAAAGAGAGAGAGAAAGAAAGAAATGTTTTATTTAACGACGCACTCAACACATTTTATTTACGGTTATATGGCGTCAGACATGGTTAAGGACCACACAGATTTTGAGAGGAAACCCGCTGTCGCCACTACATGGGCTACTCTTTCCGATTAGCAGCAAGGGATCTTTTATTTGCGCTTCCCACAGACAGGATAGCACAAACCATGGCCTTTGTTGAACCAGTTATGGATCACTGATCGGTGCAAGTGGTTTACACCTACCCATTGAGCCTTGCGGGGCTCTCACTCAGGGTTTGGAGTCGGTATCTGGATTAAAAATCCCATGCCTCGACTAGGATCCGAACCCAGTACTACCAGCCTGTAGACCGATGGCCTAACCACGACGCCACCGAGGCCGGTCAAGAAAGAGAGAAGACTAGCGATAATGTTAAAAATCAGGGAAGGTTTGAAATGAATTTAATTATTAAACACTATGTTGTCTGACTGCATTAAGGTGGGACGTAGCCCACTTGGTAAAACGTTCGCTTAATGCCCGATCGGTCTAGGATCGATCCCCGTCGGTGGGCCCATTGGGCTATTTCTCGTTCCAACCAGTGCACCACGACTGGTATATCAAAGGCCGTGGTATGTGCTACCATGTCTGTGGTATGGTGCACACAAAAGATCCCTTACTACTAATGTAAAACCGTAGCCGGTTTTTTCTCTAAGACTATATGTCATAATTACCAAATTTTTGACATCCAGTAGCCGATGATTACTAATCAATGTGCTCTAGTGGTGTCGTTAAACAAAACAAACTCTGACTGCATTATGTCCATGATGTTTTGTAAAATTATAGGGTTTCTTTAGAGCAGTGGCTTGGTACATGCACGTCTTATAAGTGTATTCATAGCACATCACAGTCAAACAGAGGTTGTAGCGAACGCTTTTGCAGGTTAGCTCCAGGGTGGGTGGTGAAAATGTTAAAACTTAAAGTTTGTTTTCTTTAACGAGACCACTAGAAAACCCGCTACATTAATCATCAGCTTTTGATGTGAAACATTTGGTAATTTTTACATACAGTCTTAGAGAGAAAACACGCCACATTTTTCCATCAGTAGCAAGGACTCTTTTTCTATGCACCATCCCACAGACAGGATAGCACATACCACGGCCTTTGATATACCAGTCATGGTGTACTGGCTATAAGGAGAAATAGCACAATGGGCCCACCGACGGGGATCGATCCCAGACCGACCGCGCATTAGGCGAGCGCTTTACCACTGAACCACGTTCTGCCCCAGGGTGGGGGAAGGGCACGGAATCACCAGCGGACACCCCTAATTGTTTATGTATTTTTATTTTATTGTTTTCATTAGCTTACTATTTTATGTACTACTTTAGAACAAATAAAAATATTTCTTTGTCAATACGTGTTTGTTCATATCCAATCTATTTGATTACTAAAATTAGAAATACTGTTAGTTTTTAATATCATTACTGTACAGTGGCGGATCCAGAAAATCCATTGGGGGGTGGGGGATCACATGAGGCAGAATGCCAAGGGAACTTTGGGGGAGGTTTGGAGGGGGATGAAAATTAATATATAATAAAATTATAACTGTCGCAAAATTTAGGCGGGCCGACCCCTGCCCCCCCCCCCCCCCCCCCCCCAGATTCGCCTCTTCTGTAGTTGTTTTGTAGATATCGCTTGTCACGTGTTGTGTCTGACTTGTCTCATTTGCTTTCATCGGATATTCAACTGTATGTTTGAATCAAAATCAGTTTTGTGCTGTATTACATATAACAAAAATTGCATATTTAGGAAATAGAAGTTTAAAAACTTGTGGGTTTTTTGACGTAACGAATATTGCATATTACAAAAATGAAGTCAATAATTTTATGTCATCCTGAATAAAAGTTTGCTTCTTTAGCTTGAATATATCGAATTTTAGTAATAAAGATGATTTACCAACTTTTCCTGTTAAGTTTCTGGATAAAAAACAATAAGAGGATAATGGATAAAGCACACGACCTACGTCATTAACCTGTTATCCCCTTGTTAACGTCACGGAGTGCTCGCATCAATCGAACTCGCAGCATCGTATACATTTTGCCATAACACAGATCTTCGTGAGTGCAAACAGCAGCTACAATACCAGCACAAAAGACAGCGTGAGACCATGAAACCGTGAAACCGAGGTGGAAACACTAGTACACACACGACAAAGAAGTAGAGAAATAAAAACGAGACTCTTCAATTTCGCGAGTCTTGGATTACGCAATCCATGTCTAACATGTACGTTATTGACTTGCTGTTGCTGCATTCATGATGATCATAATTCAGTTTAGTTTGAGAGAATATAGTTTACCAGAAAATAACGGTGAATGTCACGCACATTGTGACACACTAGTGACATAAAGTCATGCATAGAGAACACTGTATATAAAATTACCAATCATTATTTCGTAAAATATAGATTTGTGTTGTCTGCGTCGATATTATCTCGAATCGAGTGCTATGCAAATTGTTGCAGAAATGTTCTTCAACACCACATCGAATTAGTTTTAGTCTGGGGTTTTTTTTTGGTCAACAGGATGCACTTTTATGCTAACGTGTTTAATTTAAAAAAAAAAGTGTGTTATTAATTTTAAGTTAATAAATCGTCCTAACAAAAGAATGACGCAACATTTGTTTGTCGTTGGGAGTGGAGCGAGGTCAGCGTATTGAGGCCAAAGAGAGAGAGAGAGAGAGAGAGAGAGAGAGAGAGAGAGAGAGAGAGAGAGAGAGAGAGAGAGATTGACCAAAAAAGAAGGGGGGAAAAAAACAAAAACAACAACAACCCACGAATGTAGTATTCGATTTCTTACATATCCTCAAAAAACAGGTTTTAAGTAGATTTAAGTGGCGGCGTAGAGTTCGTTAAATCCGCCCAACAGAGCATATATTCTTGGTATAAAATACATGTACGTACTACTCTGTAGCTGGTTTTAATGAGTGGAAAGGTAGTTTTCCATCCAAGAATATATACTAAGCAAATCAGAATCAGCCCCTTAACTTGAAAGCCCTCAGAAGTGTAGAGTCTTGCTGTGTGAGATATCGCTCAGTTGACTTTCCAAACAATGATCCACGGCAGAGTTCGTGGTATGTGCAGCCATCTAAAAACTGCAGCGTGGCCCAGTTACGTCAACACCAGTTACGTAAGTAGTTCGTTCGAAGTGAGCCACATTTGTCTGCACTTATGTTCAGAAAAAGCACCGCCACGACTGGTATCTGTACTGCCATACGTAAAATCAAGGTCTGCTGTTTGAGGTGAGCTTAAAGGTAATCCTAAATAGGAAACAACAACAACAACAAACAAAAAAACCCCCAAACAAAAACAAACAAACAAAAACAAAAAACAAATGGAACTGCGATTTTCATCAAAAATGAGGGTTGCTAATAAAAACATTCATCAGATCTCTTCAATGATATATGGTCCCTTTTTTCTTGCAGTAGGATTAACTGTAATGTGATGTGACAAACAGCATTTTATTGGGAATATACGTAATAACCTGTGTATATCGGTAATACTTTTGCGAAGATACACACTTGTTGAAGCCCAAACTGTCCCAGTTGCCCAATATGTCCCAATTGGGACATTTTGGGCCGAGCACTGACCAGATACCATATACTTTGTTACATTAATTAATCAGTCATCGGCTATTGGATGTTGAACAATTGGTAATTCTAACACGTAGTCTTGAGAGGTAACCTGTCACATTTTCCCATTAGCAGCAAAGGGTCTTTTACATGCAATTTTCCACAGAAAGGATGGCACATACAAAATCCTTTGATATACCAGTCGTGGGGTTCTGGTTACACCATTTAAAGACATGTAGACATTTTGAAACTGTGCGTGCCCAAACGAGTGGGATTTTCGCTTGGTTGTAATCCGTTCGTTTGAAGTGGACTACAATGAAGGGTCGATCCTCTTGGTGAAGCTATTGAGTTTTCCTATTCCAACCAGTGATTCATGCATGTGTGTCCGTGTATCTACTGCATATGTATGCATGTATGGATGGATGTATGTATGCATGTATGTATGCATGTATGGATGTATCACCGGCTAGAGTTTTAGAGAGAAAATCCGCTACATTTTTCCATTAGTAGCAAGGGATCCTTTGTGGGCACCATCCCATGGTCTTTGATATACCACTCGTGGTGCACTGAGTGAAATGATAAATATAGTCCACTGGGCTATCTCTTGCCACGGATGGATGGATGCATGTATGTATGTAAGTGTGTGCGTGTTCATGCGTGTCTGCATGTGTATCTGGTTATGTAAATATGTTTGAATGTGCATATTTGGCTATGTCCCAGTTTTGGCGATAAATTAATGTTGACTTTCACTTATATCTATACGTCGTACTTATCTTACAGTCAGCATATTTCCCACTATTCAACCCATATGATGATATCCCGGTTCTTCTTTCACAAAAATATATTTTGATCACTGGTATATTTTTGTGATATCTCCCTTCCTCATTTTGCTCTCTCTCTCTCTCTCTCTCTCTCTCTCTCTCTCTCTCTCTCTCTCTCTCTCTCTCTCTCTCTCTCTCTCTCTCTCTCTCTCTCTCTCTCTCTCTCTCTCTGTATCTGGCGAACATAATACATTATTTTTTATTCCTAATATATGATACCGAAACACAGAAGGGTAATAATCTCTTTAACATATAATCTCAAGCTTAATACGTGTCTTTGTAAACTGCACACGCAACTTTAATTCCAGTCAGCTGTCACGGGGATTCTATAATACCCATAACTGAATAAAACACGATTGTCCAAATATCTCTCCTAACTGTATATCTATTAGATCTCTCTGTAACGGGCGGTTATACCCTAATGTGGCACGTCTAGGTATGATCAGAGATACGATCTTATATAAAGTATATATTATTATAGCACGTTTAGTTCACTAGAAAATTAGGTCGTATTGACTTGCTCGCTCATCACTCATTGAATTATAAGCTACACTAGCCTTCCCCTTAAACTTAGACACGGCTAACAATGTCCACTTAGACTGCGGCCAATTTAGCTGCTTAGCGGCCCGTTCAAAAAGTTAGAAGAACATATCTACCTCCTGGTCATCAAATACAGGCACTGATCTATAAGCCTCCGACATGTTAAAACCATTTCCTGCCTCTCGTCTAACTTCTTCAGTATTCAACTTTAACTCATGTTCCACTTTTAATTTTGCTAACTGGAATTCTCTATCCCTCTCTTCTTTCTCTCTATCCCTATCTTCTCTCTCTCTCTCTCTCTCTACCCCTCTCTCTTCTCTCTCTCTCTCTCTCTCTCTCTCTCTCTCTCTCTCTCTCTCTCTATCCCTCTCTCTATCTTCCCTATCTTTCTTCTCTTTCTCTCTCTCTCTCTATCTCTATCTCTCTTTCTCTCTCTCTCTCTCTCTCTCTCTCTCTCTCTATCCCTCTCTCTATCTCTCTCTTCTCTCTCTCTATCTAATGCACGTTCTTCTCTTTCGTACTCAAGCTTTTTAAAAGCTAATTGTTGTTCCACACTTAACTCATTTATCTCTATCTCTGGAACAACCTCACTTTCTTCCATAACAGGACTATCACTAAAAACTTCCTGGATAATAATTGTCCTTATATCTCCTAAGGTTTTAGCTGATGTTAAATCAATTTCTCGCTCACCCGTGATTTCAACTAACTCGGCCTTACGTGCTCGCTTAATCTCCACTACACTGAGCGTAGGCCTATCCAGCAAATTCTTATCCATGTTTAGATATGACGCACTTATTATTAATTAATTTTCTAGTGAACAACGTTGCTACTTCGAGTTATTTGTAAAAATAATTTATAAAGCCCCCATTTACAAACAATACTTTTTTTAAATATGCATGTCCCGTTTCAGATCCGGGACGAGCGCCCCAATTTTCTACTCCTGTCACGGGGATTCTATAATACCCGTAACTGAAAACACGATTGTCCAAATATCTCTCCTAACTGTATATCTATTAGATCTCCCTGTAACGGGCGGTTATACCCTAGTGTGGCTCGTCTAGGTATGATCAGAGATACGATCTTATATAAAGTATATATTATTATAGCACGTTTAGTTCACTAGAAAACACAACAAAAACACAATACACTTTGGAATCTGTATTAACCTACGCTGACAAATGTACTGCCGCAGTAGTTAGTTAACAACAACAAATAATAACAACCCAGAACTGATCACTTAATTAGTTAATCTCTAGGTGTCTAGTTTACACAATATGCTAATCACTTCACCGTGACACAACACCCACACGTGTGATAATTGAGAAACGCTAACACACACACGTGCGATAATGGAGAAACGCTTCCAGGGGAACTTAATTAATAAAGGAATTACAACACTATTCCTAACTGGTTAATTTTTAATTAACCCTAACTACTCATTCAATAACCTTGTAATACAGAATTAATACTGGTACCTATCACAATAAAGACAATAACCTACAGTTTACCTAGGTCCTCTAGGATGACTGGCTAAGCTTATATATATATATATATATCAGGGCCCGGTTGTTCGAAGCCTGGGTTAACCTAATCAATGATTAACACTCACTATGAGTTAAATTCCTTAACCCAGGGTTGGCTAATCACTGGTTAAAAAACCGTTGCTGAAACACACTTTTAACTCTGGGTTAGTAAACTCAGGATTAGTTTTCAATAACCCAGGGTTAGTCTTCAATAACTCAGGGTTAAGTGCAGTTAACCAATCAGTGTAAAGTAAATGTACTTCCTGTTGTCAACATTAAATTTGCCTGTCCGTACTGCTAGTGCTTCTGTAATTTTCAAAAATGAACAGCAATAAACAGGAAAGGTGAGCAATACGATTTGCTGATAATGTTAGATAACTGTAGATTATGATGCGTAAAATATTGAGACAATTAGTGAAAACAATAAAACAAAAACTAGCGGGAGAAGGCAGTTGCAAAAACATGCCACATTATATTACTAGAGTTGATGACAGGACATTGCGGCATCGTCGTTTTGGTTTCGCACACAATAAATAAATCACATATTAGTGTAATATTTTATATGTCATGTTTACAGCTTGTATAGTTTTTAGCTTTCATCATTTAAGCTTTTCTGTACATTATGAAAAAATATAAATATACTAAGTGTCCTTGTCTGATCAATGTGGAACAGACAATTGTTTTGACAGGGGGTGAAGATTACCTAGAAAGCTATGTCCCATCGTTCACACGTGTTTTAATTTCAATGACGTCAGTATTCGAATAACATCACTTTACATGTTCCTACAACAATAATAATAATAATAAACTAATCTAGATATTTCAATTTTTAAAAGGCTCAAAATCTTTCAGTGTAAAATTGCTTTTTGTTTGTGTGTTTAATAGTTATGAAAACATATGGCTGTAATTAAAAAGCTGCAATAATTTAGGAAATTATATCGTTTGGTGAAAATGGACCTTAAGTGAAATGTTTGATATTGTGTGTAAAAAAGGCTGACCTTGAGCTAGGAATGTCTGATATTTTACCCCCAAGTTAGTTCGCCCCATACCAGTTCGACCCAAACACATTACCAGTTAGCCCAACAAAACAAAGTTCTGTTCGCCTCCACTTGGGGTTTGGTGTATCTGTTCTTGAACGACAATAAGAATAAACAAACATGAAACACACTACGTGTATTATACAACTAGGTAAAATAAGTTTAATGTCACGTAGAAAAAACAAATCAAATTATATTTTGGTCCTTACTTTAAATAAAATGTATAATATTTATATATTAGTACACGTATATATGTAATGCAGATTTTAATAAGCTGGAATAAGAGATTGCCCATTACGGCCGTGACACGACAGGTGCTACTAAGTCAAAAGCCCTTCGATATACACCGACAAAACTGCCGTGCTGATAATTACTAGTTAACTGTAAATTAATCATTACATGCATTTCCTGATGGCGTTTATCTTCTTGATACTTAATTACTAATAACCGCAAATGACCCCATTCGTTAATCTCACTAGTAAGGAAAAGGCATAGAAATACAAATAAATTTTGCACTGTTAATTCTAAAACTGTTACTTGATCACGATGAGTATCTTTTCGTGACCCATAGCTAAATGGCCGATTATAAGCTTTGATTTTTACGTCAGTCAAATAATTACTCATTCGTGTAATTTTCTAGAAGCGCAGCCCCTTTCTCATGATGAATAAATTCAACATATCAAGATGTCGAAATTATAAAATAATATTGGGTTACAGTTGAATCTCGTTGGCTCGAACCCCGTCGGTGCTCGAGAAAGTGTTCGACCCATCAGGTAGTTCGACCGAACCATTCGGTCAACATCGGATATTTCTGTAACATAAGTTAGAAAGTTGAATTAGATAGGTGTCAGGACGTGTTCGTGTATACAGATACATGCTGTAATTGGTATAGTAACACCGGTAATAATATAAATAAAATACAAATTTGTAACATTAATTTGTCGAATAACATTCATTGCGCGCGCGCGCGCGCACACACATACGTGCGCGCGCATACATACAACAGGCCTACATGCATATTATACACCTTGACACGCACACACATACACACATAAACATGTACGTCATCGCGTTCATGTAGAATATCACTGATAAATGATATGGTGATAAAATAAGGAAGCGAAACTTACGTTTAGTATGTTTAGACGTTCATGTTTGTATATTACGTTTTAACATTGTTTCACTAACGATTCAAGCGGTAGAGAGTGATACAAGACAGAAATTACCTAACCCACGATGCCATCACAAACAACTCAGACTAGGTTCAGGAATTGTGCATCCATGTGTTTTTGCTGTTTCTTTTAAATGCTAGAACACTGAGATGTGTGTCCAGGATAGCTTGGTTGAACTTTAATGGGATATAAGCACGAAAATAAAGTTGAACTGAACTGAACTAGAACATGTCTTAATGATGCTACTTTCAATTTACCTACCGGCATCAGTAGCGCAGTGGTTAAGCCATCGGTATCCAGGCTGGTGGGTACTTGGTTCAGATACCGACTCCAAACCCTGAGTGAGTGCTCCGCATGGAAAACATTCTTTGTGATCGTACTTAATTTCTGTACATATGTAACCCCTACTGACGTCAAACATCAGTGGTTCCAATTCTAGCCACATGTAAAGCGCCCCTATTATGGGAAGGGTCTACATGGAAATATAATTAAATAGAACAAACGCAAAACAATTTATTGCAATTTATTAAATTGTATTTACGCAAACAAGAAAATCAGTTCATTTTTATTTTTGGATTATCAAAGCTAAATACAGTTTTGGTTGGTTTAACACTCGGATATTATGTTCAATTGAAAATAATAATAATAATCACAAAAACAGAGAAAGAAAGAAAAAAAGAAAGAGAACGAGAGAAAGAAATTACAATACTTACGATAAAATTTAATAACAAAACACAAGTGACTGAATAATTTGATTTATAAAACAACAATAACCGGGGCCGAAACGTCTGGGGTCGAATGTGTAGCGGGGCCGAAACGTCTCGAAAGCATTAGATACATACTAGTATTATTCGAATCCGGGTCGTTTCACCCTAAAACCATTTCGAACTCTGCGTTGTTTCGCCCTTAGTCCTATTCACCCAGAGTTGGTTCGCCCTAAATCTCATTCGTACCGAGTCGTTTAACCTCAGCTGGGTATGTAGTATATTTAATGAGAGACCACAGCACATAGTAGTATGCAGTGTGACTGTTCATAAATTAAAGGGACATTCCTGAGTTTGCTGCAACTTGTAATATGTTATCGATTAACAGAACCTTTTTAAAGATTGTAATTACATATCAAAGATATTTTTCTGCATAAAATATCAGTAGCTGTATATTAAACGTGTTTTTGATCGTTTTAATATTTATACTAGGTTAAATTTATTTTATTTCCTAAAATATTATATTTTCGTACATACGAAATTATTTGAAGACAAAATCCAGTTTGGGCTTCTTACAAATATTAAGACGACCAGAAACACATTGAATATACAGACACTGATATTCTAAACAAGAACATATATTTAATAAGTAAGTTTAATCATAGAAATATTTTATTAGTCGGAAACATCTTACAATGCAGCAAACTCAGAAATGTCCTTTTAATTATTAATGTGAATACATTGTCTGTATATTATCTAAGGCCTGTACGTATTTCATGTATATAGCTTGAGTAAATGATACTGGAAATAAACAAAATTATATTATTTTTATCTGTAAATATAAACACGCAATGTGTAACATCTAAAAATCAATGGATATAGGACAAATCAATAAATAAATGTACTTTATTAACAAAATAAAAATTAGTGCGAATCGAAACATGGGGCGAAACGACTCGGTTAGAGGTATGAATCAACCCTATTCAAAACGACTCGGGTGATCTAGTAATAAGGGCAAAACGACCTATTACCATATTATTTTGGTAACTGCAAACTTAAACATTTCATCAATGTGTTATATAAAAAAAATATCAGAGTGAAAGGATTTATTAGAAATTACTCCGATTGTGTGATGCAGAAGCCCTTGCCGAAGTGATGATAGCCGAGTACCTCGCCCCTGGTTTCATTGAAAACTGGTCTGGTAGACGTGTTCAGAGTAACGCTTCCCGCCGAGGCCAATTGTTTGATTGGTATCACGGTTCATCGAAAAGGCACCGTGACACTAACTGTACTTGAAAGATTTTTACCGACAGCCGCTGGCTGAACACACAACATGACAGGTATGGCAAAGACAGGATTGCTTGGCTAGTGTCGCGATTCTCCGATCCATCTAAAACTCGTTCCGCCTAAATTATTATAATCCAAAGGTTGTAATAACCAACTGCGCAAGCGCAGCAATTGTTTGTCCTTTTCGGTAGTTTTCCATTTGATATTTGATGTATCACCAGTTTGAGGGAAATATAGCTAATAACAACACAGAAGGGACCGATAATTTAGTTCGAGCGAAGCCTTATAGTCGACTCTGGACGTATTCGACCCATCATCAGTTAATATACGGGTTTACCGGACAAAAAACTCGGGACTTCGTTTTTGGTTCGAGCGTTGCGGTGTGATCGACTCTTCTGAGGTGAGCAAACGAGATTCTACTGTATTTTGTTGTTATGTTTAAATAAAAAATAAATCAAGGCTCCCTCTTGTTAAAAAAATTCGCCCTCTCAAAATTTGTGAGAGAAGTGACTTCGCTCTATTTGGACCTCGCGTGAGGCATGCATAATAGTGTTATCATCAAAGCAGCAACCTAATTTCTTGATCCTCTTGGTGAAACGAACAAATAACTTTCATCTTTATTTAATATTGGACATATTAACGGGGGAGGGGGTTGGGGCGAATTCAGAAATAGTTGAGACAGCAAAACATATATTAAAAAAAAATCGGAGAATGGGTCTACTGAGGTGATTCGATCCTATGACGCAACTACCTCAGGCTAGCGCTCAACCGACTAAGCTAGATCCCGCCTGGGAAAACTGGGAGCGAACTGGCTTGGGTACGAAACGTCTGGTACCTTTGACGAATGACTTGGATCATGTGTTTTAATTCTTCATACAATTTAATGATAAGAGACGGTTAATACAGATCGATGTGTTTCCCGATATTAACCACCCTCCACCCTCCCAATCCAAAATTAAAATCAATGAACCTGCTATTCTACGCCATTAATTATTTCGCGGGAATTTGACGTCACTGTAATTTATGCCGATACTCTATTTCAGGACAGTTTTACATTTAAAACGCATCTAAATATACAAATGGAATCAAATTCGCCACTCTTAATCACTGGTTAGACATTTAACCGCAGGTCACAGCTGCTTTAACTTTAACCCAGGGTTAGGGTATATTTAACTCATGGTTAGCGCTAACCAACGTTCGAACAACGCATTTTTCAATCGGTGATTAAATTTAACTCTGGGTTAGGCACTTAACCCAGGGTTAACGCTAACACAGGTTTTGAACAACCGGGCCCAAAACGGTGAGCCTACATAATACTGCGTCAGATGACCGGCAGCACCGTCTAAATAATATTGGTATAATACAGTATTAAAATATTTAAAGTCACATCAATCACATCAAGGTTATACACAGAGCAGAAAATATATATTTACCAAAGTCCCGTCTGAACTAATATAGATCGTTCAGTGGACGATGTCCGTGCCCCTGGATACTTCCCAAATGTTCTCCTCGATATATCTAAATCCTAGCTATTTATTCAAAACTCTCAGAGACAGCGAATATCGCCTGGGGGTACATCGCGGCACCGAATCCCTACAAGTGCTATTTCCACCGCGACCAAGCGGTATTTTTTTTTTCTCAGATCGTCAGACTTAATGTCGCCAGTTCGCTAGAGATTCCATGGTCGCGCGGAGGCATTACGTAACTACTGGCCACATGGCCCCCGCACCTGGCTGGGTGTGTATTAGAAACTGCACACGGCCGTCGCGCAGAGGTATCACGTAACAAGTTGCCCACCTGGGCTAAGTGCATTTGGAACTGCACACGGCCTGCTAAACAATTAATATCGCCACAGGCGAAAAGAAATTAAGAGCATGTACCGTCACATCAGCCATTGCTAGATATTCAAATGGCGTATGAATATAATAATTATATATTTCTGAGCACATTATTTTGTAACTTGCACCCAAAAATAGTAATTTTGTGGTTTTTTTAAAACACTTTTACTTTTTTTCTTACGTCAAACCAAACTGAAATTATTAACAAAAATATGTATCTATCTATCTATCTATCTATCTATCTATCTATCTATCTATCTATCTATCTATCTATCTATATATAGGCATACACACACACACACACACACACACACACACACGTGCGCTCGCATGCACACACACACATCACGACTGGTATATCGAATGCTTTGGTATGTGCTGTCCTGTCTCTGAGATGGTGCATATAAAATATCCCTTTCTACTAATGTAAAAGTTACCAAATGTCTGACATCCAATAGCAGATGATTAATAAATCAATGTGCTCTAGTCGCGTCGTTAAACAAAACTAAGTTCAACAGACTAGTGAGCAGTTGGGACTTTTGGGCTGCCTTGGTACATAATTGTTAGAATTAGGACATCTTGGGTCGGTGCTCGACCCAAGATGTCACAATTGGGACATCATGGGCAATTGGGACTTTTTGGGCTTTAGGGGGCAGCACCGTCGCAACCAGTGCTGCACGAATGAGATATCAAAGAATATGGTTGTTATTATCATGTCTAAGTCTTTGGAAAATTGCATATAAAAGATCCCTTGCAGCTAATGGAAAAGTGTAGCAAGTTCACTATATCAGAAATATCAAATATTTGACATCCAATAACCGATGTTTAATAAAGCAGTGTGCTCTAGTGGTGTCGTTAAACCAATTTTAACTTTACAGACTTTAAGACCTATAGATCCTGTTTAAAATTAATTAAAAGAAGAAGAAATATACATCGGAATTATTGAGTATTGCATGTTATAGCTGGAGAGCTAAATAAATCATGCAATTAAAATGATTATGATTTTGTTTATGCTGAGTATATAAATATTGTTATTAGTACTGGCGCAGCCAGGGAGGCCTCCAATTGAACGTCTTTTCCCCCATCACCTTTAATATATATGTTTTGTCACCCTAAAACACGACTCATAGACGATGTGGGTGCCCCCCCCCCCCCCCCCCCCCCCCCCCCCCCCCCCCCCCGTAAATATGAGTGTCATTCAGTATAAAATCCAGGCTACACCAATGGTTGTTGGGCCTACCTAGATTAAAGGGTCGATCTAATTTATTAATAATAATAATAATTATATATATATATATATTTTTTTTTTTTTATTATTTTTTTTTTTTAACAAATATGTAGGTAAAAACATATTTTCTGGACCCGTAAGGATGAATTAAGTTGATCTATTTTTGTTGGAACGTTCCCAGAAACATACTAGGCCGAATTTACGAAACCTGTTTTTCTTAAACAATTGTATTTAAGCATTGTAAATATATGTAGTTGCACGCGTGTAAGACATAAATAACCTTTGTAAATTCGGCCCACAATTGTTTAGGCTTTAGCAATAAGGTAAACATTATTTATTTCAGATGAATTTGACGGAGGGCGAAGTCGTGTTTTGTCTTGAAAATCTGCTGAAACTGACTGGAGCAAAAGACCAGATTCCAAAACGAGGACTGCCATTCCTCAATGCTATAATCCTTGGATTCCATATGACCTTCCCCTTCCAGAATAGCATCCTCATGGCCGAAGATCCAACGAAACGACATCGCCCAACAATGGCTGAAATTAAAGAAGACATGCTTTCGAAACGTGGCGGAATGTGCTACACCCAAAACGTATTTCTCTATTATCTGCTGCAAGCCATTGGGTACAACGTGTATTTCTGCCCAGCAACTGTATCAACCTCCGTGACAAATCCGTACAACCACATCGTCTGTCTGGTAAAGAACGTCGTCACCACTGATGACGTATATCTAGCAGATACTGCATGCGGTTATCCAACGTTTACTGCGGTTTCCATGCAGTTTGATAAGGAGTCACCTGTGTTCAAAGAATCCTTCATGGAATACAAGTTCATAAGGCACGAAGGGAAGATTCTATATATGCTCGGTAAAGGTTGGTTCAAACCGAAAATACCTCTTCCATTTGATCTCTATATTGATGGATTCAGGCGATTTTATTCCTTTGAACTCCAGTTCATATCTGATCTGCGCCAATTTGATGACGTTTTTCAAAACGTCTACACACTTCCGGAGTTGTCTCCCTTTCATTCAAACCTCAGACTAATATCGTTTCCAAACAAGCTAGCGCTGATATTTGTGAGTAATAAAATGAAAACTGAAAATGGTGATCATGAATTCGATTGTGTAACATTTGATGACAACGAAGATTTGTTGAAAAGTTACCTGAAACATTTCCCACAACTTGGCGAGCAGACTGTGCGATCCGCCATTAAAAACTGGCAGTTAGCGTTAAAATGACTGCAGTATCGAATGTTGTAATTGTTTATAAAACCCCCATAAAGACAAACAGAAAGAAACACTTTTAAATGTATACTTTTAAAGATTTCATACCATATTGCTACTGACACTACTACAGTAACTAAAAATGACAAAATTAACAAAACGGTTAGGGATTATGGAATATTTTTATGTATGAAACGATAATACTCATCCAACAGATATGTATCATTGATGAAAAGCAGGAATAGTTTGTGGAACAATATTTCCAGTTGTGAATCTTATGAGATATGGGATGGACACCAGTGAGTGTCAGACAGTCAGTAGCTATAGCAAGCCACTGGCGCAGAACACTCAAACTTAATTTTAATAGGCTGAATTTGAGAGTTTTTGAATTGTCGAACAGTAAGTACATTAGGTTTACATTGTAAAAACTGACATTTTAGATTTCACAGAAAATGTAGTGCTCTGGGTTTTAATAATACAATGAATCTTTTTAATGATCCAATTTCAATAACAGAAACGGAAAGAAAAGCATTAGATGGTTTCAAAATTAAATGGAGAAATGTTTTGAAACGTGACACATTTACAAGAAAACATGGAGGAAATAAACTCCGTACATATAGAACTTTTAAACATGGTTTTACCACTGAATTTGATGTCACTACGCCTATGCCTAGGTCGTATCGGCGTGCGTTATCAATGTTTCGTAGTGGTACCGCGCCTTTAAGGTTAGAAACTGGTAGATATGAACATTTGGAGATTCACAATACTGTCTTAATTATGTAGAATCTGAAGAACATGTTCTTATTCACTGTCCTCTTTATGATGACATTAGAGTAGATGTTTTTAGAAAGACAGTAGCTACAATAGTAAACTTTAGTAAGCTGACCTGGAGCCAATTTCACAAAACATCGTAAATTTACATCGGTGACTAGCAAGATATAACGGTTATAGTTTACGTGTGTTCGGCATCACACAGAAAATTACATCATTATGGAAGATGGAGCATTTTGAGGACAAAAAAGAAGAAAGAAATATATGTACTTCTAACTGTATTTATTATGCTATGATAGTAATAAGAATCGTGGTTTAGTCGTAAATTTACGTTCAGGTGCAAAATCAGGCTTACTTGCAAAGGATCGAGTGTAATAGATTATGCCATAGCCTCATTCACAGTTTTGGAAATAATTCTTAAATTCAAGGTCAACGAATTCGAACCACTATTCTCGGACATTCACAATCCATTAACAATGCGACTGAATATCCATACAGCTAGTGGTAAACACCACGCCGTCATTAATAATGAACTCACCCCAAGGAAATGGAATACTAAAGAGGCTAAACACTATAGTGAAAATATAAACAAAGAAACAGTCAACGACATAAACGTAATATTAAATGAACTGTGTGAACACTTCTCGAAAGAAAAGCTGAATGGTGCAGTGGAGCGTATTGGGACCCTATTTGTTGACACCGCAGCCGACACTTTCGGTTACACGCAAGCCCGCGTCAGAGCCAGACACAAGCGTGAAAATACCCGTAACAAAGCATGGTTTGGCAATCATTGCAGAACACTAAGAAGAAAGTATACAGAAGCGAGATCAGCATACAAACAACGAAAAACACCTGATAATAAGCAACGACTTTTGAATGCCAGTAAAAGCTACAGAAATGTAATACGGAAATATGTTAACAAACACAATTGGAAGACAGAACAAAGACTCACAGAACTTAGTCAACATGATACCCACGCCTTTTGGAAACTGTTAAAAGAAAAACAAGACCCTACTCTCCCCCCTTTAGACACTCTGTACGATTACTTTAAAAATATAAACAGCAGTGATGACAACACAACAGAAGAAAAAGATCCAAGTTTTAATATAGATTTTGAGGACACTACCATGCTAAATGAATCAATATTACAAGAAGAAATACTCGCCGTTGTTAAAAATCTAAAAAACAATAAAGCCTGCGGAATAGACCAAATAATCAACGAGTATATTAAGCAAACTATCGGCTGTATGGTCCCTGTGTATGTTAAGCTCTTTAATTTAGTGTTTGAACATGGCATCTTTCCTGATTCGTGGCTAGTTGGCATAATCAAACCGATCTATAAATGTGGCGATAGAACTGTTCCAGAAAATTATAGACCTATTACTTTACTTAGTTGTCTCGGGAAACTGTTTACAGCTGTTTTAAATAATAGACTGAAATTATATTTAGAAACTAATGATTTGTTATCTGAAGTTCAAGCCGGATTCAGGAAGGAGTACTCGACGAACGATCATATTTTTACATTATATGGACTCATCGAATTGCTAAAAGCACGGAAGAAAAAACTGTATTGTACTTTTATAGATTTTAGCAAGGCATTCGACTCAGTATGGAGAACAGGACTTTGGGGAAAACTAATACAAAATGGTATTAATGGTAAATGTTTTAAAGTAATATATAGCATGTATCAGAACATTAAGTCATGCATTAGTGCACATAACACAATGTCGGATTATTTTCAATGTTCCATGGGTGTTAGACAGGGAGAAAATTTATCGCCCCTATTATTCTCCATGTTTCTCAATGATTTAGAGGATACGTTTAAAACTAATGATTGTAATGGCATCCGCATAGATAACTTATTCACAGATTCCACTTTGTATACAAATATTGTTCTTTTTGTGTTACTATATGCTGATGACACAGCGCTCTTTGCCGAAAATTATGACGACATGCAGAATTTATTAAATATTTTCGACTCTTATTGTACAAAATGGAAACTAAATGTAAATTGTAAAAAAACTAAAGTGCTAATTTTCAGTGGTAATAAAAAAGATTATTCCAAAAGGTTCCATTTAGGAAACACAAATCTAGATAATGTAGAAATATACAAATATCTTGGAATTATATTTCATAAATCCAATAAATTCACTAATGCTCGAAAACATCAATATGATCAAGCTCAAAAAGCTATGTATTTTACACTTAGACAAGGAAAACGTTGCCATCTTTCCATTCAATGCCAACTTAAATTATTCGATTGTATGGTTTTACCTATTGCTTTATACGGATGTGAAATTTGGGGTTTTGAAAGTCTGTCCTGCATAGAAAAATTGTATAGCAAATATTTAAAGTTATTATTGCCTGTTAGAAAATCCACCCCATTATATATGTTGTATGGAGAACTTGGATGCTTCCCGGTAGATATAACAGTAAAAATAAGAATGATAGGATTTTGGTTTAGGATGATTACTGGGAAGCAGTCCAAGCTATCATTATTAGTGTACAGAATGTTATTGAATGATTATAATACACATTTTTATGATCACAAATGGATAGCTTTTATAAAATCAATTTTAGATAATATTGGTTGCACATACATATGGTGGTCACATTGTGAGCGTATTAATAGTGCTTCATTGTTGAAAATGTTTATTTCAACAAAACTCATAGATCAATTTTTGCAAACATGGTACAGTCATATTGACACTTCATCGAAAGCATCTTGTTACAAAATATTTAAAAGCAGTATAGCATTCGAAAATTATTTAAATTTATTAGAAAAAAAACATTGGTGCCCATTGTTACGTTTTAGAGTATCAAACCACAATCTTCCAATAGAGACAGGTAGATGGATACGTAAACCATTACATGATAGATTGTGTTTTTTTTATGCAACACTAACGACATCGGAGATGAATTCCATTATATTTTTACATGCCCATATTTCAACCAATTCAGACTTCAATATATACCGAAATATTATCGATCCAAACCAAACACATATAAATTTCACGAATTATTTAATTGTAAAAAAACTGGTGTCCTCCGAAAACTTGCAATATTTTGTAAACATATTATGAATACTTTCAAGCCCTCCGGCTCATAGCTTTATTGTATTATTATTGTGTATGCAAACCCAAACCAATTATTTATAATTATATTCCCATGTTCGTTTTATGTAGATATACTTATGTGAATAGTTTTACTCTGTCATCTTGTTAAAAAGTGTGAATTGTTGTATTATATATTGTTCCTCATATGCCGTGGATTACGGCCTGAGAGAAATAAATGTTCAGTTCAGTTCAGATATTTTGTGAAATTGGGCCCTGGCTGTCTCCACACTCTCCGCACTCGCCTTCTGTCACCATAATAACCTGCGAACACCGCTGGATGCCAACCACGCTTTGGCCTCCAGATTACACACCCATTCAAAAATGTCCAAATTGTTTTGTTCAGTATACACGTATTGGTTTTTTTTTTTCAGGTACTTATATTCAAATTATTTTCAACGGACTATGCGTACCAGTTTTACAGTTTTATTATCTAGGGAGCACCAGCAGTCCAATCGAGGTTGGTAACAGGCGGGAGGTGATATGGTGCCATGTAATTTGGAATGTCCCGTAGGATTAAGCCAAAGAGAATTGGTGCGCATTTTAATGAAGGAAATTTGGCGCAATTTTGATGGTCGTTCAAATGTGAAAGGTAAAGAGCTACATATAGGTTTAGATTTTAGTAGGCTCGTTATTAAGACCTCGTTGATGCTGGGGTATCTCCCTAGGTTGCCCGTAAGACCCTTAGAAAGGGCCCGATCTCTTCTGATCGTGGCATGACAACCCAGGGAAGAGGCGAAGGCGGTTGTTGGTGCTTGAGGTTTGCCATTGGTGTCGTGGTTGTTTTGTTTTTCTCTTCCGATTCCAAGTGCCCAAGAAGTCGTACAAGCAGCAAGGATTTTGGGGGATGGATGGAGGAGACCGGTATTCTTTTGTCAGCTTCCTCCGGGTGCAGTGTTCATGTCATGTCATGTCATAGGGTTTTACGTGCACATTCAGAACAAACTGTGACATGACATAGGCTACTCTTTTACGACAGGCAGCAAGGGATCTTTTATTTGCGCTTCCCACAGGCAGGATAGCACAAACCATGGCCTTTGTTGAACCAGTTATGGATCACTGGTCGGTGCAAGTGGTTTACATCTACCCATTGAGCCTTGCGGAGCACTCACTCAGGGTTTTGGAGTCGGTATCTGGATTAAAAATCCCATACCTCGACTGGGATCCGAACCCAGTACCTACCAGCCTGTAGAGCGATGGCTAACCACGACACCACCGAGGCCGGTAGCAGCAGCAACGGAGACGACTTTCACCAGCGGATAATTTTCTTTCGCTCCGTCGGACGTCCGTTATCGCTATCCGTCAAGGTGTGACAGTAGCTTTACACTTTACAGTGCTAGTACGCTTCAAATGAATTGAGTTACTACTGTAAACGTAGGCCTATATCGTGTCGTGAAATATAGGTCTCAAAAGACAAACAAACACACTCACTACCTGTCTCTTTGCCTGTCTGTCTCTCTGTGAATCTGTCTGTCTTACTGTCTGCCTCCCCTTCTCTCTCTGTCTTTGTCTGTCTCTCTCTCTCTCTCTCTGTCTGTCTCTGTCTCTCTCTCTCTCTCTCTCGTGTAGACACGTGTATACGTGTGTGTATGTATGTGTGTATATGTTTGTGTGTGTGTGCTTGTGCGTGCGTATGCTTCCGTTGTATTGTATTTGCTATATGTATTTTTTAAATCCGTACAAATTACGACTGATTGCTTATTTCGAAACAAAACATGATGTTGATATCATGGTAATAATTCTAACAGTAATAAAGAGTACTGTAAATAGGAACCGTATTTATACAAACAATCTACTAGTATTAAACGATTCAAACATATTTATTTATTAATAAATACACGGAAAACATATTTCTTTGTAATACAGCAGCAGCAGTAATAATTATCCAGACAGCCACAATTAGCAGAAATAACAAGTGCACTGTAGACGTGGCGATACAAGTTAAAGCAGTGTTATATTTTTATATAAAACAAATCACCGGTGTCGTAATTCATTTTTAAAAACCCAACAATTCCCCCCCAAACAACCAACTAATAATAATAATAACAATAACAATAATAATATTAATAATAATAATAATAATTAGTTACGTACTTACTTGGCGTACCTAAATAATAGTAATAATAATAATAATAATAATCATAATAATATGCAAACTAGTATTATTATATTGTTAAGGATATAGAGAGAATACTCCACGACTTTCAGTTTAATACCATTTTTATGAACGAGTACATTAGAAAATGGTATCTAGCGAGCGAAAGCTTAGAATTTATCAAACATAAGTAAACATTCAGAGCAGCTGGTATTTTAGTGTCAGCATAGGCCCCGCCCACAATCTAGGTCAATGACCCAAATTTTGATTTCACAAATAGTTCATTCGACGGAGCTTTTAAAAAAATAAAAAGTTCGGCCAGCCGTTTTTTGCTAACGTTTACAAGCTATTTTGACTGGTTTCCGAAATGGTCATTCTTTTTTAACATGAAACGCATAAACCAGTTTGCTGGATGTTTTTCTGCTCGGTCTGGCTGAACTGCACTGCTTTCAATATGAAATGTACAACATCTTACGTCACATTGTGTTGATTCTCCATTAATGTGCTGTTGGCCAATCGCATTAGCGTTTATATCCCAGCTTTGTTAAGGAAAACGATATCTCACAATGTGAGGTACGATTTTGTTATTAAACTCCGTTATATCTCACAGGTATGTAATAAATATATGTATTTATTATGATATATTTAAAAAGAAAGGGGTGAACATCCTCCTAATATATATATATATAATTAATATATATATATATATATATATATATATATATATATATATATATATATATATATATGACCTTGACCGGACTATTATATATATATTATTATTTTTGAATTGGATGAAACTTTTTTTTAATTTACATGCATTTCATGACCTCCCTGAAACAAACATATGAAACAGTATTACTCTGGAAAATAAGTAAATTTAACATCTGACAGGTACTTCAGTCCCAGCGTGTGTGCGAGCGAAGTTTCGGGGGGGGGGGGGGGGGCGATTCACGCTTCTCCGGGGAAAAAAAGAGATAAAATTAACTTTGAACGAGGGTGGACTGGGGTTCAACCCCCGAAGCCCCCTTCTATACACGCGCTTCGCATTGAACGTTTCAGTACGACCCTCTTGCATTTAAGCTAAGTCTAGGGCCTACCCTCGCCAGATACATCTAACCGCAAGCGACTTCGAAATATTTACTGGGGCAAAAATTACACTAGAAATAAAAGCTTTTGATGACGCATCTTAACGCATATTTTAAGGGAATAAAATCGATTTTATATTGACAAATGTCCCGTATCATTTCAAAATATTGATGGAATCATTTCCTGAAATAACTAAAGCTTTTACTGCATCCAAAGTAGTCCATTATTTACACACTTTAGTATACATTGTTTCGCATAATCATGCGACGTTGGTCATGAGTAATCTAATATATTTCTAACTAGCGTATCTCATCAGAGTGAGATATGAACACGATAAATTGTAAAAGCATTACATTTTGAAGGAATATGTAAACAACAAAGCTATTAGCGATCCGAATGGTGGCCCTAAAACACGTATCAGTAGCAGTTGTGCGTGCTTCACCATGACAATTAGTTGTTGTTCCATAAAGTGAATTCCTTTAAAGCCACGATTCCCGTTTTTCTCTTCCTGAATATTTTGTTTTTGCACTGTCTAACTTCAAACATTTTGGAAAATAACAATAAAATGTGTATATTATAATTGTTTAATGTTTTCACGTTATTTTTCATGAAAGGTTATCATCACACGAATCTCTGTACATTTGAACATCCAAAACCAATATTTGTTTCATATTCCAAAGACATCCAAACTTATGTTATATTGTTTTTTTTTGTTTTTTTTGTTGTTTTTTTTCAGTTAAAATAATGCCATTGTTTATTGTGATGTGGGCAGCAACACAGTTATTCGAACCATTTGTAAATTCACCACAGCTTTGCTACTTCCGAAAACTTCTTTACTTCTTTTCGTAGATCCATTTTACCTTCAACAGATCCATTTTATCTTTGGTATGATTGTTTTCGGTGTAGTCTTCGTTCCTTTAGTACATCCATTTAACAGTACATCCAGGTAACCGTTTGTTTGTTGATTCGTGTGTACATTCCACCTTTGGTATAGCCATCGACCTTTTTATTTTTGGTAGGTAATCCGGTATTTGTTTGGTAAACCAGATTCTACCTCTAATATGCAAACTGAATTTGGAAAGCCATTTTTCTTCTCGTAAATTTGATTAAATGTTCCTTAGTTCTTTTAAACTGTCTCTGTATGTCATTATGGCATAAGCAAAGAGTCCATTATTGCAATGCTTAACTCGTACATCGACTGAATATGCTGAGATGCACTGACTTGTGGTATTCGTAAAGTGATGTCCTCTTCCAATATCATCGTACAAAGTGTGTCAGTAAAATTTGATACGAAGGATGAGTGAGATGAGGAGTATCATCCGTTAAATGGTTCGTCTACTCATGCAACACGGATGACGTATACATCTGACTAAGAGAAAGTTCCTTTTGACGACCTTTCAAAGCACATTTGGTTAGTCACTGATGACAATGGTATCCAACTGACAATTCATCTGCAGTGTAAAACATCACATGTTCACAAGTATGGTGCGAGTTTTAACCGACTCGTATATTCTCCGTGTGTAGACGAAAACCAGTGAAATCCAACCATCTCGTGTAGACTGTACAAACTGTAGAGGCCGGACTTACAACACTGTCGCAGTGTTCCACGCAAAACTGATACCAACCGACGGCTTTTTAAGATAATATGCTGAACGAAACAAATAAGGGGACACTTGGTATTGTGGACAAATGTCCAGTCAGTATTAGGGTTGAAATGCCTGAACAAAGCATACTGTGGTACTGAAGGACTGAATGTCAGTAATGTGACAATGAATGTCAGTAATGTGACAATGAATGTCGGTAATGTGACAATGAATGTCGGTAATGTGACAATGAATGTCGGTAATGTGACAATGAATGTCGGTAATGTGACAATGAATGTCGGTAATGTGACAAGGAATGTCAGTAATGTGACAAGGAATGTCGGTAACTCGGATATCTATGAGGGTTTTCACTGCAGGACCTCTTTACTGTTAGTTTTGGTGTGATCCTTTTTTTTTCAATCAGTATATTTTTAAAAATAGGTTTTAAAAAAAAATCGATTTATGTTATAATGGTACAGTAATGCTATCGCTTATTTTTTTTTAATATAAATTATTTATTTTAATATTTAATTTGTTATAGCCACTTGACCAAAAAATAGCTCCGTTGTTTAAAAAAACAAAAACAAACAGTTACAATGTATTATAAATACAGTTATACAGTTATTCATAGGAAGCTAGCAAGTAATACATTCTCTCTCTCTCACTCTCTCTCTCTCTCTCTGTCTCTCTCTCTCTCTCTCTCTCTCTCTCTCTCTCTCTCTCTCTCTCTCTCTCTCTCTCTCTCTCTCTCTCTCTCTCTCTCTCTCTCTCTCTCTCTCTCTCTCTCTCTCTCTCAAAACACTTTATGACAACAAGTCCTGTGACATACCTTACAATACATGGCTGACATGGCAGTATAAACGTATTTTGAACTTTGACACAAACTCTGATGCAGTACAATTATAATTATAGAATTATCCGTTTAATAAATACAAATTATGGCATAGGAAAACGAATCGATAAAAACAATATTAAAACAATTATTAGTCTAAAGGTGATTTAATGAAATACTAATAATCTAGGGCCGTCCATAATAACACACAAGGAGAGAGTAAAAGGCATAGGGACTCGGAGTTCGTTTTTTTTTTTTTTTTTTTACGCTTATACAAAGTTAAGTCACTGATAATTAAACTGTCATCTATATCTACAATTAAAGCTGCTGACACGTTTCAGAGGTACGTACCTGTCAGTGGCTTAACTTCAGTGTGGATTTTAGTGGTTGAAGAAAGGAAGCAGGCCATTGCCCGCCTTCCCCAATTGAAATAGCAAATTATAAGAATGAGTATTTATAAGGATGAGGCACACTGGCGTAGCCATTATTGTATAGGGGAGGGGTCGTGTTTGTGGTGGTGGTGGGGGCAACCCACTATTGGGGGGGGGGACCACACTGTATATATGTATGTATGTATGATTTTACAAAATGTAATAGTTTAAAAACAAACAAAAAAGGCTTGATGGGGTGATGGCCCTCGTGGCCCCTTGCTACGCCACTGATGAGGCCCCACCCTAAAACACATGGTGACTTCAATTTTAAAAATATATTACACTGTAGGTTTACCCAGGTCTCATCTCTCATGTACTGTAAGAGCATTATTGTCATATCTCAGTATAATAAATAAAATAGCCTATGTTAATGATCTCAACAGTTAAATACTCGTCTTTTAATTTCTGTTAAATATTTAAAAAACCCAAAGCTGTGGCTAACTATTCTAGAAAAGTACACGACAATGTATGATACGGTGACACAATATGCGGTATCACAATACGATATTAATATACTAGTAATACACAAGCGTTGTTTTAAAACACCGTGAGTTTTCGTCAGTAGAGTACAAACAACAATTATAAAACATTAAACGAAGCTTATATTACACATAGTTAAAATCTACTAAACAACTTACATGCAATGGCCACGCAATGGTTAAATAATCTAAATATAATATATATTACTCGTCGTGGTTAAAACGTCTTAACATTATGCCGTCGCACTTTTTAAAAACTGAATAGCGGAAAACGTATGCAGCACAGAACATTGAAAGTTTGCACAAAAACAGTTCAGAGAACTGTTCAAGCACTCCTGCCGTGGGCACAACCTCTGACTTCGCCAGAGAGTTCTGTCCATGACGGGGTTGGGGGGGGGGTGGGGGTGGGGGTGGGGGGGGGTGGGGGTGGGGGGTGGGGGAGAGGGGTTGGGGAATGGTACATGATACAAAGATTAATGTAAAGAAAGAAGCTACTCAGTATTAAAAACGACGGTCGACTAGCCTGCCATATTCTTCTGCCATATTCTTCTGCCACAACCCGTAATCTGTTTCTCAGGATCAAATGCACTTCCTTTAAGAATTAAGAGTTAACGTAATAAACTTATTTTTAAATTGTCAATGTTGCATACTTGTTTTCACTTTTCACTTTTTTTATGAACCACTCGACATAAAATGGAGACTCCCCTAGTACCGCCACGAAAAATCTCTCCTTGAACCATTGGGTGTTGTGTGGGGTAAGTGAGGGTTGAGGGAGAAACGTTAATACCCCTCGCATTTTTCACACGAGTTTTTCGTATCTTTCATAAACAGGAAGGAGAGAGAGAAAATATACCACACAAGATAGTCACTGAAATAAAGCAATCCGAAATAATGCAACAAGTGAAAACTGTCCAGATACTGCTCTAAACTGCTGTGGACGGATCAAATTTAAGGTAAGTATAATACACATTCCAGTAAAACACCTAAATGCTTATTCACAATCAAAAACACAATAAACGAAATGTATAGAAAAACTAGTGTATATAAATAGTTTACAAAACAGTAACAAGAGACAAAACAGAAATATAAATATATCACAAAAATATCACAAAGGTATCACATACTAATTCATTTGGAAACACCCAAATGTTGTCAAATGTAAATGAACATGCACTATATTGACTAATAAAATATTGTACCGATAAAATAAATAAGCCATTTATTATTTATGATTAATAAACGAATTTAAAAAGATATGGCTTATTCAATATGTGTCTGTCCATAAAATAATAAAATGTGATTGTTCATACTTGAAACTATATATATATAAGAACTGAAAATCGAAATAACATAACAATATAAATATTATAGTTCTGTTCAATTGGTTAAAGTCTAAGTTTTTTTGCAAATGTTACGTTTAATTCCTATTCAATACTTGTTTTCTTTACATACGCGTGAAAACAAATTCAAACCCCGACATATTTCATATACAATTCATCATCTAAAATGCAAGAAGTTGACTTATTTCCATTTTACAAAAATCTCTGTATGTTTTGAATGCACGTTCGTTCTCCTATAAATAACTACGGCTAATGCAAATGTAAAGAAAACGAGGACTGAATAGGAATTAAACGTAACATTTGCAAAAAACTTAGGGTCTTAGCAAATGAACAGGACTGTAGTTTATAAAGATATAAAGTCAAATAATGACAATAACTAAAAATAAAATAAAATAACAAAACAAAAGTTTCAATAAATTCGCTATTAACGAAAAATTACCTGATGATTAAATATGATACTCATACAGTGATACAATTATAATCTAGATATTTTATTTGTTAAACATATAATAAACCAAAGTAATAATTATAATTATATATATATATATATATATATATATATATATATATATATATATCCATCTAAACCAACGGGACCAAGTAATGTGTATTTTAAGGGGTATTCGATTAATACAGATTTAGGTTTTGTTTTGTATACAGGTCAGCATATGCTTATACATGTACATGCCTAATACAGGTCAGTTGTATTAGGTGATTTTAAAAAATACAAATGAGGTCTCTTAACCCACGTGACTGCTTAATACATGCAATTACTTGTATATATCTTATATGTAAATGTATATATCTTTGACTTCAATTATGAATAAAATAATAACTGACACAAATATCTAAATATTGTTAATAAAAATATCAAAAAATTAATTATGTTAAACGTACATGTTGTTAAATAATAAAGAAGAATAAACTATAAATAAATAATGTATGGCATTAATATACACAAGCACAGAGGGTTATTTTGATGGTTTACAATAATAATAATAATAATAATAATAATATATATTTCCTCACAGGATCTTCGAATTTCATTAACATATTCTCATATTCTTTATGCAAATGAGTTGTGATACGTGGACCTTTTTTTTCATAGAACAGTTGGACAAAACCAAAACTGAAGGTTTATAATGATGATTATTAATAAGATCCCATTGCTAGCAATAATTTACGTTAGATTTGTTAGATAAACTAACTCAGAGAAGAATATATCAACAATAAAAGATAGGCGCCTTTTCAACTTTGTTTACTCGACCTCATCTGCAAAGCTACAAAAGAGAATACAATGATATTATTATGATAAACAAGAAGAAAGTTATTTAAGTAAAAAAAAATTACCATCATGATTAATAAAATGATTAGTGTTTATTCCAAATATCTCTCCATCTTGCTACATCAGTTGCCCTTCAAAACGTCGATTTGACATAAACTATTTTCAGGGGCTCGAAAACCTACATTTAGACTCTTTAGAAATTTTGAAAGTTACTACTAATTCTCGATCTGTTGTTTATATTTTAAATTAGTGCTTCATCCCCGTTTAACTTAGCACTTGAAATAGATTTCAGCAGCTATATATGCCACCTATTTGATGAAGAGATATTTATGTGAAATACACCCCTTCCCACCTGTAACGTATATTTCATTATACGTAAATGTTTATATCTCGACTGGCGGTAAGGAAGGATTGCTTCTGATCGACGAATGAGATCCTGACCTTTTCTTCTCATCTTTCTTATTTGACGTCTTGTCATCTTTCTTATCTGTCGTCTGGTCATCTTTCTTATTTGACGTCTTGTCATCTTTCTTATCTGTCGTCTGGTCATCTTTCTTATTTGACGTCTTGTCATCTTTCTTATCTGTCGTCTGGTCATCTTTCGTATTTGACGTCTTGTCATCGTTCTTACACTCGGTCTGTTTGGCATGTCCTGGGTCTGCTCTGGTCGCTGCACTAGTGTTTGATACTGGATTGGCGGACGACGGTGTCGGCTGAACAGAGTTGGGTGGTGTGTGTCTAGGCAATAGGGACTTTCTGCGACACAGCTTGGCGTACAGATTGCATTTTCGAAATGCAAACACTAGTGCGCCCAGCGCCGACAGGGCACCAAGCGAACCGAGCACTGCACCAATCGTTGTTCCTGTGGACGTTCCAGGCACGGTACTCACTGTGCTCTTAGTCATGCCAGAAACAGCCGTGGTTGTGGACGTTGGAATGCTGGTGGTGGTTGTGGACGTTGGAATGCTGGTGGTTGTTCTGGATGATGATATGCTGGTTGTGGTTGTGGATGTTGGAATGCTGGTGGTTGTTGTGGATGATGGCATGCTGGTTGTGGTTGTGGATGTTGGAATGCTGGTGGTTGTTGTGGATGTTGGAATGCTGGTGGTGGTTGTGGATGATGGAATGCTGGTTGTGGTTGTGGATGTTGGAATGCTAGTGGTTGTTGCGGATGTTGGAATGCTGGTGGTGGTTGTGGATGATGGTATGTTGGTAATGGTTGTGGATGATGGCATGTTGATGGTGGTGGTGGATGATGTAACGCTGGTGGTGGTTGTGGATGGTGGAATGCTGGTGGTAGTTGTGGATGATGGTATGCTAGTGGTGGTTTTGGATGATGGTACGCTGGTGGTTGTTGTGGATGATGGTATGCTGGTGGTTGTTGTGGATGTTGGAATGCTGGTGGTGGTTGTGGAAGATGGTATGCTGGTGGTGGATGTTATTGATGGAATGCTGGTGGTGGTTGTGGATGGTGGTATGCTAGTGGTGGTTGTGGATGGTGGTATGCTGGTGGTGGTTGTGGATGATGGTATGCTAGTGGTGGTTGTGGATGGTGGTATGCTGGTGGTGGTTGTGGATGATGGTATGCTGGTGGTGGTTGTGGATGATGGTATGCTGGTGGTGGTTGTGGAAGATGGCATGCTGGTTGTTGAGGATGGTACAATATTGGTGGTGGTTGTGGATGGTGGAATGCTGGTGGTGGTTGTGGATGGGTAGGTGGTAGTTACACCATTATCTGTTGTGGACACGCTTGGGTAGATGGTAATTACACCATTATCTGTGGTGGACACGCTTGGGTAGGTGGTAGTTACACCATTATCTGTGGTGGAAACGCTTGGGTAGGTGGTAGTTACACCATTATCTGTGGTGGACACGCTTGGGTAGGTGGTAGTTACACCATTATCTGTTGTGGACACGCTTGGGTAGGTGGTAGTTACACCATTATCTGTTGTGGACACGCTTGGGTAGGTGGTAGTTACACCATTATCTGTGGTGGACACGCTTGGGTAGGTGGTAGTTACACCATTATCTGTGGTGGACACGCTTGGGTAGGTGGTAGTTACACCATTATCTGTTGTGGACATGCTTGGGTAGGTGGTAGTTACACCATTATCTGTTGTGGACACGCTTGGGTAGGTGGTTGTTATACTATTATCTGTGGTGGACACGCTTGGGTAGGTGGTAGTTACACCATTATCTGTGGTGGACACGCTTGGGTAGGTGGTAGTTACACCATTATCTGTAGTTGACACGCTTGGGTAGGTGTTAGTTATACCACTATCTGTGGTGGACACGCTTGGGTAGGTGGTAGTTATACCATTATCTGTGGTGGACACGCTTGGGTAGGTGGTGGTTATACCATTATCTGTGGTGGACACGCTTGGGTAGGTGGTAGTTACAACATTATCTGTAGTTGACACGCTTGGGTAGGTGTTAGTTATACCACTATCTGTGGTGGACACGCTTGGGTAGGTGGTAGTTATACCATTATCTGTAGTGAACACACTTGGGTAGGTGGTGGTTATACCATTATCTGTAGTGGACACGCTTGGGTAGGTGGTAGTTACAACATTATCTGTGGTGGACACGCTTGGATAGGTGGTAGTTACACCATTATCTGTGGTGGACACGCTTGGGTAGATGTCAGTCACACCATTATCTGTGGTGGACACACTTGGGTAGGTGTCAGTCACACCATTATCTGTGGTGGACACGCTTGGGTAGGTGGTAGTCACACCATTATCTGTGGTGGACACGCTTGGGTAGATGTTAGTTACACCATTATCTGTGGTGGACACACTTGGGTAGGTGGTAGTTATACCATTATCTGTGGTGGACACGCTTGGGTAGGTGGTAGTTATACCATTGTCTGTGGTGGACACGCTTGGGTAGATGTTAGTTACACCATTATCTGTGGTGGACACGCTTGGGTAGGTGGTGGTTATACCATTGTCTGTGGTGGACACGCTTGGGTAGGTGGTAGTTATACCATTGTCTGTGGTGGACACGCTTGGGTAGATGTTAGTTATACCATTGTCTGTGGTGGACACGCTTGGGTAGATGTTAGTTACACCATTATCTGTGGTGGACACGCTTGGGTAGGTGGTAGTTATACCATTGTCTGTGGTGGACACGCTTGGGTAGATGTTAGTTACACCATTATCTGTGGTGGACACGCTTGGGTAGATGTTAGTTATACCATTATCTGTGGTGGACACACTTGGGTACGTACCAGTCACACCATTATATGTGGTGGACACACTTGGGTAGGTGTCAGTCACACCATTATCTGTGGTGAAAACGCTTGGGTAGGTGGTAGTCACACCATTATCTGTGGTGGACACGCTTGGGTAGGTGGTGGTTATACCATTGTCTGTGGTGGACACGCTTGGGTAGGTGGTAGTTATACCATTGTCTGTGGTGGACACGCTTGGGTAGATGTTAGTTACACCATTATCTGTGGTGGACACGCTTGGGTAGGTGGTGGTTATACCATTGTCTGTGGTGGACACGCTTGGGTAGGTGGTAGTTATACCATTGTCTGTGGTGGACACGCTTGGGTAGATGTTAGTTACACCATTATCTGTGGTGGACACGCTTGGGTAGGTGGTAGTTATACCATTGTCTGTGGTGGACACGCTTGGGTAGATGTTAGTTACACCATTATCTGTGGTGGACACGCTTGGGTAGATGTTAGTTATACCACTATCTGTGGTGGACACGCTTGGGTACGTACCAGTCACACCATTATATGTGGTGGACACACTTGGGTAGGTGTCAGTCACACCATTATCTGTGGTGAAAACGCTTGGGTAGGTGGTAGTCACACCATTATCTGTGGTGGACACGCTTGGGTACGTACCAGTCACACCATTATATGTGGTGGACACACTTGGGTAGGTGTCAGTCACACCATTATCTGTGGTGAAAACGCTTGGGTAGGTGGTAGTCACACCATTATCTGTGGTGAAAACGCTTGGGTAGGTGGTAGTTATACCATTATCTGTGGTGGACACGCTTGGGTAGGTGGTAGTTATACCATTGTCTGTGGTGGACACGCTTGGGTAGATGTTAGTTACACCATTATCTGTGGTGGACACGCTTGGGTAGGTGGTAGTTACACCATTATCTGTGGTGGACACGCTTGGGTAGGTGGTAGTTACACCATTGTCTGTGGTGGACACGCTTGGGTAGATGTTAGTTACACCATTATCTGTGGTGGACACGCTTGGGTAGGTGGTAGTTATACCATTGTCTGTGGTGGACACGCTTGGGTAGATGTTAGTTACACCATTATCTGTGGTGGACACGCTTGGGTAGATGTTAGTTATACCACTATCTGTGGTGGACACACTTGGGTACGTACCAGTCACACCATTATATGTGGTGGACACACTTGGGTAGGTGTCAGTCACACCATTATCTGTGGTCAAAACGCTTGGGTAGGTGGTAGTCACACCATTATCTGTGGTGGACACGCTTGGGTAGGTGGTAGTTATACCATTATCTGTGGTGGACAAGCTTGGATAGGTGGTAATTACACCATTATATGTAGTGGACACGCTTGGGTAGGTGGTAATTACACTATTATCTGTAATGGACACACTTGGGTAAGTGGTAGTTACACCATTATCTGTGGTGGACACACTTGGGTAGGTGGTGGTTATACCATTGTCTGTGGTGGACACGCTTGGGTAGGTGGTAGTTACACCATTATCTGTTGTGGACACGCTTGAATAGGTGGTTGTTATACCATTATCTGTGGTGGACACGCTTGGGTAGGTGGTTGTTATACCATTATCTGTGGTGGACACGCTTGGGTAGGTGGTAGTTATACCATTATAGGTGGTGGACACGCTTGGGTAGGTGGTAGTTACACCATTATCTGTGGTGGACACGCTTGGGTAGGTGGTAGTTACACCATTATCTGTGGTGGACACGCTTGGATAGGTGGTAGTTACACCATTGTCTGTGGTGGACACACTTGGGTACGTACCAGTCACACCATTATATGTGGTGGACACGCTTGGGTAGGTGTCCGTCACACCATTATCTGTGGTGGAAACGCTTGGGTAGGTGGTAGTCACACCATTATATGTAGTGGAGATGCTTGGGTAGGTGGTAGTTACACTATTATCTGTAGTGGACACACTTGGGTAGGTGGTGGTTATACCATTGTCAGTCGTGGACACGATTGAGTAGGTGGTAGTTACACCATTATCTATGGTGGACACACTTGGGTAGGTGGTGGTTATACCATTGTCTGTGGTGGACACGCTTGGGTAGGTGGTAGTTACACCATTATCTGTAGTTGACACGCTTGGGTAGGTGTTAGTTATACCACTATCTGTGGTGGACACGCTTGGGTAGATGTTAGTTACACCATTATAGGTGGTGGACACGCTTGGGTAGGTGGTAGTTACACCAGTATCTGTGGTGGACATGCTTGGGTAGGTGGTAGTTATACCATTATAGGTGGTGGACACGCTTGGGTAGGTGGTAGTTACACTATTATCTGTGTTGGACAAGCTTGGGTAGGTGGTAGTTACACCATTATATGTGGTGGACACGCTTGGGTAGGTATCAGTCACACCATTATAGGTGGTGGACACGCTTGGGTAGGTGTTAGTTACGCCATTATATGTGGTGGACACGCTTGGGTAGGTGTTCGTAACGCTATTATCTGTAGTGGACACGCTTGGGTTGGTACCAGTCACACCATGATATGTGGAGGACACGCTTGGGTAGGTGTCAGTTACACCATTAAATGTGGTGGACACGCTTGGGTAGGTATCAGTCACACCATTATATGTGGTGGACACGCTTGGGTAGGTGTTAGTTACACTATTATAGGTGGTGGACACGCTATTGTCTGTAGTGAACATGCTTGGGTATGTGTTTGTTATTCCCAGATCTGTAGTAGAGATGCTTGGGTATGTGCTAGCTATATCTGATATGCTTGAATCTATGTTTGTTTGACCCATATATGTAGTTGTTGATGACACTGTAGTGGTAGACATACACTGTGATTCTAACGACCGTGCAACCTGTGGGAATGCTAGATTGTTATATTCAGCTGGTTCCCTACACACAGGATCTGGGGAGGACTCAAACTCTTTGTACTTATTAAAATTGGATAACGCAGCGTGTTCATCAACAAACTGTATAAGCCAGAACGTATCACAGCTGCACAACCAAGGATTGTTCCCTATGTAAACACTGGATGGTTGGTTGTAAAAAGACACGAATTCAATGGGCAGTGTTTTAAGTTCATTATGCCTAAGGTCAGTAACAATGGATGAGCAGTTACTGAATGTAAGGGTATCCACTAGAGATATATTGTTGTTACCGAGTTCCAAAGAATTGAAATGGAATCCTTCGAACGTATTAGGTTCTAGTGTTGTTATTTGGTTGTTGCCCAGAAGGAGATCCTGAAGAGTGCCTGACACGTATTTAATAGCTTCAGCTGGAACATTCAGTAATTGGTTAAAGGACAGATCCAGAAGTTCGAGTGAGGTACCCAAGAAGGACGTGGGTGGAACAAAGGTGAGATAATTGTTATGCATGTCAACCATACGCAAAGTAGATAAACCAGAAAATACTGATGCATCATAGAAATGAATCTGATTTGAGGCGAGGAATATTCCAGTTATATTCTCCAGAGGTCTGAATGAATTTGTTGAAATATTAGTTATAAAGTTGTCAGAAAGAGATAAAAACATCAAATTTGATAGTCCTAAGAAATAATTATCACCGACACTTGTCAAAGAATTGGCAGCTAAATTAAGTTCCTTGAGATCGGCAAGGGTTTGAAAAGCGCCGGACTGAATATTAGATATACTGTTGTTATTTAAGTAGAGTCTCGCTAGTGAAGTGACATTATGAAAGGCATCACTGGTGATTGTCTTTATTCCAAAATTTTGAAGCATGAGATATTGCAGATTAGGTTTGTTTGACAAAATGTCACTGCTGAGAATCCCATATCGTAAAGGATAATCGGATAGTTCCATTTCTTGCACTGTGTTTGGGATGTATATTGGATTTATCCCAGTGCATTTAACTTTAATAACGTCACCAGTAACAAGATCACGCTCACATACAAAACACGTTGATGGACAATAGCTGACAGATGTTGACGTTTCTATTGTGGTTTCAGATGATGCATTTATGATCGGTGTGACGTCAGTGGATGTTATGTTGGTAGTCGAATTAAGACACATATTTTCCAGATCAACGGCTGTCTCTCCCAATGTTCTGTTTTGCAAGGACACTGGAAAATAACACCGTGGATCAGAAGCATTCTCAGACTGTTTGTATTTCAGAAAATTGGAACCTGCATCTCTGATGAACTGTGCAAGCCACAAAGAACTGCAGTCACAGATCCAAGGATTGCCGCCGAGATATACACTTTGTGCAGATGAGAAGAATGCATGCAGGTCAGGTGGTAAATATGGTAAGTTGTTATTTTCTAGATTAATGATGGTAATGGTACTGTTTTCAAAGGCAATTGCATCAACGGATGATAACGAATTCTGACTCAAGTCTAGTAAGTCCAGATTAAGGGAACTAAAGGCACTGACATCAATATGTGTCATTTGATTGTCTGATAGATCTAGATCTTTGAGCGTTGTAGCAACAGACCGAATGGCTGCTGTGGGAATCTGGGTTAACTTGTTTGATTTGAGATCTAAGGATGCTATCCTAGTTCTATCAAAAGAGAAGTCTGAAATGGAAGTGATCATGTTCCCTTGCAAATTCAAAACTTGCAGATTGGGCAGATATGAAAAGTGATTTGGTTCTAGATAAACTAAGTTATTGAACGAGACGTCTAGAGTTTGGAGATACGTCAGTGGTGTGAAAGCATTTGCACTAATATTATAGAGTGTGTTTCTTGAAAGGCTAAGGTAATCAAGAGAGATCAATCCTTGAAACTCCCCACCATCGATTGTGGTAAGGTTGTTACTCGCAAGAGTTAGAATGTTCAGTACCGTCATGTTATTAAACGATCCACTCGCAATGTTTGAGATTTGGTTGTTCTCCAGAAACAATTCTTTTAACCCCGAAACACTCGACAGCATATCTGATGATATACCACTGAACATATTGTTATTCAGTTGCAGTGATGTTAGATTTTGAGAATTTGCAAAGGCGCCAGATGTTATTACAGAAAGCTGACAATTGTTTAAGCCAACTTCTTCCAGATGTATTTTATTTTCCAAATCAATTTGAGTAAGTGTGCCACTTCTGAAGGAATAGTCAGACAGAAGCAGATGCACCACATCATCACTGATGTATGATGGGTGGACTGTAGAACAGACAGCTGTGAACAACTTGCCATTAACTGGATCCTTCTCGCACACAGTGCATGTATCTGGACATAGTGATGGCTCTGCCGTAGTTGATGAATCATTTGCCATTGCAGTTGGTGATGTAAATGCCGGTGTGGTAGTGAGACACATGGATTCTAAATCAACTGCTGCCTCTCCCAGCGTTCTATTTTGAAAGGGCACTGGAAAATAGCATTGTGGATCAGAAGCATTCTCAGACTGTTTGTATTTCAGAAAATTGGAACCTGCATCTCTGATGAACTGTGCAAGCCACAAAGAACTGCAGTCACAGATCCAAGGATTGCCTCCGAGATATACACTTTGTGCAGATGAGAAAAATGCATGCAGGTCAGGTGGTAAATATAGCAAGTTGTTATTTTCTAGATTAATGATGGTAATGGTACTGTTTTCAAAGGCCTTTGCATCAATGACTGATAATGAATTCTGACTCAAGTCTAAGAGGTCTAGACTGAGAGAACTGAGGCTATATGCATGTAACTGAGATATTCTATTTTCCTTCAGGTTTATAGATCGTAGTGTCGTCGCTACAGACTGCAATGCTACTGCTGGAACTTGAAATAAATAGTTTGACTGCAGGTTTATTGATGCTAGATTAGTTCCCCAGAAGGCCTCTTCAGAAACATTCCTGATCGTGTTGTTTTGCAAATTAACAGCCATAAGATTGGGCATTCCACTAAATACGTTGATCGGAAGACTGGCTAGCATGTTGTGTGAAAGATCCAAGTCAGACAGTGAAAGAAGAGAGTCAAATGTGGTTCTGTTAATTACTAATAGGCCATTGTTAGACAGATTCAGTTCAAGAAGGGAAGCCAAGCCTGAAAAGACATTATTGCCAATAATGGCCAAATTATTCAGTGCCAGATCCAGTGTCTGCAAGGATGTCAGACTCATATTAAAATAAAAGTCCTGGATCAAATAAATGCTGTTGTTGGCAAGAGATAGTTCTCTCAACATTACGAGTGGCAGCAGAGCTGCTGGGTCCAGCACTGTACTGTTCAGTGGACTAAAGCTGTTACCATCTAAGAGAAGACGTGTTATGTTGTGGGAAGTATTAAATGTATCTAAACGTATACGCTCAAGATTACAACGGCTCACCTGAAGACTTTCCAGCCCTACCTTCCCTTGCAGGTGAAAGCTCGTTAGCTCATTGCTTCTGAAGCTGTAGCTGTCGATCACCAAGTCGTGAACGGTGTCGGCCACGTAGATGGGGTTGGTCAAAGAACACTCGGCTCTGGTCACAACTGACGTCGCTGGGTCGACCTCGCAAACAGAACACAGTTGAGGACAGGCCGGTGTTGAAGACGGCGTTGTTGAAGTTGATCCATGGACATGAAGAATAATACAACACAATAGCAGCACGCGTTTAGTCACTGCCTGTTCCATGGTCATCTAATACAGGAGTTACTACACACTAAAATCCTTTTGGTGGGTTTTATACTATATTAGCCACTCCAAGATTTTTAAAAGATATATTTTAAAATATTTAATCCTGGACACTTTATTCGCCGATAGTTTTAGACTTTCTCACGGTGTATCGAGGTTCGAAGTTAAAAAATATCCGTCCTCTGCGTAGCCTATCCTATAACATCTTGTGATACCTTGGTGATATTGATAATAAATATTCGATTTGTGAGACGTTTAACTGTACGTGACCACAGTGAATGGTGCGTTTCTCCGGCCAACACGCAAAATAAAAACTACACAAAGCAAACATTATGATTATGTTAAATTGTAAAAGATATTTAGTGAGGTATACTTTGGTTATATATATATACATGTGCTAGCTAGTTGGGAAGGGTCGGGAATAGATAAGTAATCATATTTTGTAATGTAACAATTGAAACATTACAGCCATAAATATTTATTAAAAAGCATACAATAATCATACCACCACCACCACCACCACCACCAATTGTCGGATTTACTTTGGGTGAATGGCATTTTGTGTACACGTCCATCGTGTATGTTGTCATTATTTGATTTAATTAAAGTAGAGCTAACAATTATGGTAATCTTGAAAACTACAGTGGTGGATTCGAGATTTTTAAATGGGCAGGATGATTGCAATATCGGGTAAAGCCAGAAATTGTGAGATCCAAATGATCCTTGGACCCACGACTTAGAAACTACATGTATTAACAGATAAATACAGTTCCCTTAGTATCGGAGAATTATCTGACCTACTCGTTTATCATTATGTTAGCGGTACAAAACAAAACCTACAAAGAAAGAAAGAAGTGTTTTATTTAACGACGCACTCAACACATTTTATTTACGATTATATGGCGTCAGACATATGGTTAAGGACCACACAGATATTTTTAGAGGAAACCCGCTGTCGCCACATAGGCTACACTTTTACGACAGGCAGCAAGGGATCTTTTATTTGCGCTTCCCACAGGCAGGATAGCACAAACCATGGCCTTTGTTGAACCAGTTATGGATCACTGGTCGGTGCAAGTGGTTTACACCTACCCATTGAGCCTTGCGGAGCACTCACTCACGGTTTGGAGTCGGTATCTGGATTAAAAATTCCATGCCTCGACTGGGATCCGAACCCAGTACCTACCAGCCTGTAGACCGATGGCCTGCCACGACGCCACCGAGGCCGCAAAACCTACAATAGCAGGATAACAATAACTGGAAATTTCAATTTCCATACTAGAAACGAAATCTGGGGCCTTGTGTGTGTGTACGTGTGTGCGTGCGTGTGTGTGTGTGTGTATATACGTGTGTGTATATGTTTACGTGTATGTGTGTGTACGTGTGTGTGAGAGAGGAGTTTTGTAAACTCGTCTTAATGTTCTTCAGTCAAGTAAACTGCACTTTGACCAACTATTTACGTTAGTCCATAGTGCAGTACACCACCAACGGGGGCTGTATAATTCGGTTAATCTCAAAGGACCCGTTGTGAGTTTATAACCATTGCAAGATGTTTCCTACTATCACAGCCTTTTTGGAGACAAAAGGTACATATTAAATACATGTTCTTGTTTAGAATACCAGTCTCTGTATATCCAATGTGTTTCAGTCGTGTACAATATGTTGTAGCAGTCACTGTTATTATTATTATTTTTTAAATAATATATTTTTTCGTACTTATGAAATTATTGTAAAATCTGGTTTGGCCTACTACAAACATTAGGATGATAACAAACACCTTGTTTATACACTGATTTTTTAAACAAACAAAAAATGTCTTTGTTATACAATTTTATTCATCACAAAGGATCCGTTAGTCTAAAGCATGTTACAATGGCAGAAAACTCACGACAGTCCCTTTAAAGAGACATTCCTGAGTTTGCTGCAATTTTTAAGATGTTATCGACTAACAGAGACTTTTTAACGATTGTAATTACATATCAAATATATTTTTCTGCATAAAATATTAGTGGCTGTATATTAAACGTGTTTCTGATCGTTCTAATATTTGTACTAGGTTAAATTTTATTTTATTTTCGTACGTACGAAATTATTTGAAGACAAAATCCAGTTTGGGCTTCTTACAAATATTAAGACCACCAGAAAGACATTAAATATACAAACACTGATATTCTAAACAAGAAAATATATTTAATATGTAAGTTTAATCGTAGAAATATTTTATTAGTCAGAACATCTTACAATGCAGCAAACTCGGGAATGTCCCTTTAAAGTAAATGTACTATCCAAAGACGTAGCCACTCTCGCGTTTTGGTTAATATAGCCTTATTAGAGGTTATAAAGGAAACCCACAAATAAATGGTTGTTATACACTTTTTCATATATAGGAATGAAAGATTAGATTAAAAAAAGCAATCAAAGTTTGTATACTATTCATAATGTACTAACGCAAACTAGGCTACACACATACCTAGTTTTAATAAATTTGTGTTATCGCAATCAACGATTATTGTTAACTTCCTTCATACAACACAAGAGGGCGGGACGTAATGCAGTGATAAAGCACTCGCGGTCTAGGATCATCCACCGATGGTGAGCCCATCGGGCTATTTCTCGTTCCAACCAGTGCTCCACGACTGGTATATCAAAGTTTAAAGTTTGTTTTGTTTAACGACTCCACTAGAGCACATTGATTTATTAATTACCAGCTATTGGATGTCCAACATATGGTAATTTTGACAGTCTTAGTGAGGAAACACGTTATAGTTTTCCATTAGTAGCAAGGGATATTTTTATGTACCATCCCACAGACAGGGTAGCACATATCACGGCCTTCGATACAACGAGAAATAGCCCAATGTGCCCGCTAGAACGAGAAAAAGCCCAATGTGCCCACCGACGGGGTTCAATCCTAGCCCAGTGGTATATCAAAGGCCATGGTATGTGCTACCCTGTTTAAGAGATGATGCTTATAAAAGATCCCTTGGTACTAATGGAAAATGTTGCTGGTTTTCCCTCTAAGACTATGCCAGAATTATCAAAGGTTTGACATCCAGTAGCCGATAATTAATAAATCAGTGCTCTAGTGGTGTCGTTAAACAAAACGAACTTTTCATACAACACAAAGTCTGCCGCCATGTTGGTTTTTATAATGTTAGGCCCCTATGTATCACAAACAGTGAAATAACGCCCGGCTTCTGCGACTAGGGCCTTCTAAAGGCCTTCTTTCTAGCTGAAGGTGGACCTATATCACTTTGCACCGATACCCCCCCCCCCCCCCCCCAGTAATTTTTGGATTGGTATAACCCTAGCTACTGACATGTGCATACATCCACTAAAGGCCTAAACACATCTGTCCTTGGAGGAACCCTTTTTCTTCTTCTTTTTTGGGGGTGGGGTGGGGTGGGGTGGGGTGGGGGGGGGGGTGGTGGTGGTGGTGTATGTGTTAAGATCTGCCCAAGATGGATAGAAATCATTGATAGGCTTCGGTAGTGGTCGTGGTCGTGGTTAACCCATGGGACATAAGGTTGGTAGGTACAGGGTTCGCAGTCCGGTATCGGCTCCCACCCAGAGCGAGTTTTAACGGGTGGGTAGGTGTAAGACCATTACATCCTCTTATCCCTCACTAACCATTAACAATTAACCCACTGTCCTGGACAGAGAGCCCAGATAGCTGAGGACCGGTCTCGGCGGCGTCGTGGTTAGGTCATCGGTCTACAGGCTGGTAGGTACTGGGTTCGGATCCCAGTCGAGGCATGTGATTTTTAATCCAGATACCGACTCCAAACCCTGAGTGAGTGCTCCGCAAGGCTCAATGAGTAGGTGTAAACCACTTGCACCGACCAGTGATCCATAACTGGTTCAACAACGGCCATGGTTTGTGCTATCATGCCTGTGGGAAGCGCAAACAAAAGATCCCTTGCTGCCTGTCGTAAAAGAGTAGCCTATGTGGCGACAGCGGGTTTCCTCTAAAAAAAACCAGTGTCAGAATGACCATATGTTTGACGTCCAATAGCCGATGATAAGATAAGAATCTAGTGGCGTCGTTAAATAAAACAAACTTTACTTTTTAGATAGCTGGATATAAGCACTAAAATAATTTAAAGGGACAATCCCGAGTTTGCTGCATTGTAAGATTTTTCCGAATAATAAAAGATTTCTACGATTAAACTTACATATTAGATATATTTTCTTGTTTAGAATATCAGTGTCTGTATATTCAATGTGTTTCTGGTTGTTTTCATATTTGTATGAAGCCCAAACTGGATTTTGTCTTCAAATAATTTCGTACGTACGAAAAATTCTTTTTTTTAGGAAATAAAATGAAATTTAACCTAGTATAAATATTAGAACGATCAAAAACACGTTTAATATACAGCCACTAATATTTTATGCAGAAAAATATATTTGATATGTAATTACAGTCGTCAAAAAGTCTCTGGTAGTCGATAACAACTTAAAAATTGAAGCCAACTCGGGAATCTCCCTTTAAAAAAAAGAAACATAGGCTATATAGAGGTTATTCGAACTTGAGCAATAAGCGACACATATTGCACAATGTCCACAGCTTTAATTATTTCAGTAAATGACATACTAACAGAGTTTATTTACATGCTGTGTATATGCAAATATAAAACACCTTTAATTTGACTATACTGACGATCAACTTTTGGTGGCAGACCAAGTCACCTGCATGAGCGTAGGAGTGAAGAACAATTTGAAATGACGTCGCTCATAGGTGTACATTTTCACTTGTGTTGTGGGCAGCGCGTGACGTTGTGATGGTGAAAACTTGATAAATATCGAACCAAGCTATAAAGTCATTTTTGCTGAACAGTACTTCATACACTGTACACCACATTACTTGAATCATTATACCAACAATGTACAGGGCTGTATAATAGACAGTTTCCGGTTTAAGCCGCAATTTAAATGTTAATATACACAAACATAACCGACCAAAGGAAAGGATTGGTTAAGAATACTTTATCAGACGTCAGGCCTCTCACTCTAATTATGTTATTTGCAACACTACGTTTAGAGTTTAAAGCTGAAATCGTCACATTATTTTCCGTCCTGAGCCATTTAGAATAGAAAAAAAAAAAAATCATTCACGAAAAATTGTTTTCCAGTGGTTCTCTATCATTCGATATCCTATTATTAAGTTATTATTATTGCTAATCTAGGTAATGGGACGGAGCTGAATTGCAAAAGATCACGCGCGGCCTTGGACAAATTCATGCTAGGGATCGAGATCGCTAAATAAAATATAACATGTTCCGACAGCCATTCGCAGATTTCAAACAAAATACCTTGAACAGCAATAGCAGTGATGTTAACTTGGTTCGTGTAACATGGTTTTAACTGGTACTATCCATAAGTAGCATATGCATATAATACCGAAACGCATGTACATCTAGCACGTGGTGTTTTTGTTTTTTTTTAATTTAGGCGTAGGAAGTAGCAGCAGCGATGGTTTATATACACGAGTCCCATTTCAACTTTATGAATTACAAAAAAATGAAGAAGCACCCAGTGGCGTAGGAAGGTGCCATAAAGTGTGTGTGTGTGGGGGGGGGGGGGAGGGGCGCATATATATATATATATATATATATATACACAGCTGTGTGCGCCCCCGCCCCCCCCCCCAACTTTATGGCACCTTCCTACGCCACTGGGTGCTTTTTTTTGTTGTAATCCATAAAGTTGAAATGGGACTACACTGCTACTAACATTATTTAAATATACAAACTTCTGCTTAATTTGAAATGTGTTTAAATCCATATTGATTCATTTTCATTTCATTTCAACTTATTTTCGTGTTTATATCAAATTATATAAATTTTCAATTTCAATTTTTGAAAACCGACCATAACCTTTAAGATGAAACGATACTATCGCACGCAGCGCCACTACATTTGGCAGATCCGTCTACGCGAGACCACACACTTCTCGACAGAATGCCACCATAATCATCCCTCGAGTCCAGGTCTCAAACTGGTGGAACATGACTGGGTCATCTTAGATGCAAGATACAAAGGCTGGACCGAGCAGTAGCCACTCTACAAGAAAGTGAACAAGCACTGCACCGAGAATGGTAAAACGTAAACCAAGAATGCGTGAGCCGTCTCACTAGAGACGAGGCGAAGGGTTGGAGTGGTGATCCGGGAACGTCGTGCTTATACATGCAATCGACAGTCTCAACACAATAAGTCATGTTAGGGTCATAATGGTCATGCTTAGCAACAGCTTACTAGCCACAATTGTCTAGGGCACCATGCAGCTCCATACTCAAGTCAGGTCCCAATGTTGTCAGCAATACAATGTTATGGATACCACTGCCTAAAATGTCATCATTGCTAAACTTGTTTATCTACAAATAATTACTCTTTTGAGACATTTGTTGAAATATTCATTGGTTCTTGGAATGCAATAAGAATATTGTTTACACTGTGGCTTTTTAATGTCAACATTACTTTCAAAAAATGGTACCATCAATATTTTAATAGAAAAACCTCTTCAACAAAAAATATCAAGGCATAATATATTATACAATAATAATTTTAAAATAGTAAGCAAGCACAACTAGTTCGCCAAATAAGTAATAAAAATGAACAAAAAATCAACCCATCACAAATGAAAATAATAATCCATACAATCGATTTCCATGATAATATAACAATGAACAGTAAAATAAGGAACCAATGATAAAACATAACTAGGTATGGAGGTGGTGCCTGAACACACAGGTACAGATTTCCTCTTCTACTTTTAGATCACATTCAGCCAATGGTATACATCGATCTGACCCATGTGACCAGCAGCTGCTTACTACAGGTCAAACAAGTAATCAAAGTAATTTGTACATTGACCTCACATGACAAGTGACCACTTGCCAGTTATATTTAAATTAGTAACAAAGGAATTGTAAAATGACTTCTTAAAAAAACATCAATTGGTTTTGTTATAGTTTTTGTGTGTGTGTGTGTGTGTGTGTGGGGGGGGGGGGGGGACGGGGAGGTAGTTCAGTGGTGGAGCATTCACCTTAAGTTCAGTGGGTTCAAAATCCATTGCCCTTGTGGATTAGTTATTTCCCCATTCCAACCAGTGCCCCCCCCCCCCCCCCTTCATTCGAGCAAAATGTGCTAACCTGAAACCTTTTTACCATGTATTTCCATTATTCTACCCGTAAAATTAGTTATAAATCATATAAAAATGTGTAATTATTCATTTGCAACCCTATATAGCTCTTTGACAGTAATACTAAAATGAAAAAAAAAATCTAGATTCAGGCACTTTTGTTTAATTCAGGCCAAAACCAGCGTGCTGCCCTACAGAAATGGGAACCTGCACACCTACATTGTAGGAGTACATATAAATGATGCCTTACTGCTTCATGTCAGCAGGTTTCCTCACTTTCTCTCTGTTGACCACATGTTGAAATAACCATGTTAGACACAAAATAACTGCTGTTTTACAAATATTCCTTTATAACAGGCAACCACTTCAGGCAGTTTGACCATGTTGGTCAGTTCTACTGATACGTATCTAAAGACATTATTATGTGAATGGTACCTTTAATGTATAAATAATTTGTTGGCCCACTGAACTTTCATGTTTAAACCTCAACCATGTTACTTATTTATGAATGAAAAATATTTCTAAGAGTTATTTTTAGCATGATGATGTAGTTTTCAAGAAATATTTGATATGAATCTGCTTTAAAAAAAAATAGATTTCTAAGAAACTACCCTTCAAACAAACTGCATCCATCTTGAATAAAAACAACAATCTACATATACATCAAAACACTCTACATATAAAAATAATCACTGTTATGTTGAGGATAGATTTTGCATCTACGTGTCAGCTGCCCTTCTGATCAAGATATCCAACAAAAATACACCACAGCCGAACTAGAAAATATTCAATAAATAGTGAGTGGACTCGGATGTCACCAGCCAGTTATGAAGCGATCCACCGGTTTTGAACAAGCTGTTTATAAATATCCCCTGTTTGTATCAACACTCATCTGATGATTTGTGAGTATAAGTTCAAGTTTTGTTAATGATGTTTCATCTCACATATCACAACACTGAGTTGAAAAACATTTAATATCAATTCACAAGAGAACTGTGCATCACTGATAATTTTTAATCTACTTGAAAGAAAACCCCAATATGTTCTGTAAAGATGATTGGTTGTCAATGATGAAAACATGTCAATATGGTCCCTTCTTATAATATCTGCCATATATAATATACAGGTACTTGAAGGATAGGGACACTATATACACCCAATCCTTTGGGTTATATAGTGTACGTCATGCAATAAAATATGTTTTAATCAATAAATATACTTTACATAAATAACATGTGGTAAACAAAACCACTAAAGGACAATTTTGTCACCTTTCTCCTACAAAAATACTTTATATTAAATATCACCTGATGTAAAAGCATGAATGACTTTTCCTTTCCAATAACTTCTGCTCAAGAAATTACTTTATGGTTTACAACCAGTTCAACGTAACCTGTCAAATACATGGTTGGAACGGCTGACAACTGTACAATACACTTCTCGAATTTCATAACAACAAAAATCTACTTTTAAAACTAATAACATTAGAATTAGAATTTTTAAAATCAACATAGAAATACCAGCTTGGCTGTTGTGAACTTAGGAAATGGTGAACATTTTAAAGTAAAAACAATATCATGGGCTATAAAATACAGAAAATGCTAAGTATAGTAAAGGAAGTAATTTAAAAAGACACCGAAAACACATCCACAGTGTATGCCCGTCAATAGTTGGGACATTACTGGTACATACCTTAACTATATAATAATTATAAAATATATAATATGTATAAAATCATTTGATTTTATCAGTTTATCACAAGCTTGAGACATCCACACACATCTCATACAGCTCTACACGAGTATTAACCTAGATGTCTAAATACTTTTTATTCACATTCATGATCAGTGCATATTTGTTTTCCAATACACAACTTACTTTAAGGTCTGATGGTAGCACGTTTAAGAAAACAAAACGTTAACCTTTGACCTAATAACAAATTAATAGTTTAACAAAACAAACAAATCCTTCATCATAATGGTAACCTTTTTAAAGTCACTGTTTTGAAACTGCGATCATTGACTAAGCTAAATAATGTTTTTCCAATGCTACAATGTGAACCCAATGAGAACAATTAACTGAGTTAATGGCAGTACGACTCCCACATTCTCTTCACCGACTGCATAAATCCTACATTAGTTTAAGGAATGCCCATCATATCAAGTAAAATATTAATTTTCGTATTCAGCCAAGTTGTCTGTTTCTTGCGTAGTCCGTCAATCCAGTTAGCAGGAAGATGTGAATAACCAACTTTGCACCCAAGTAGGGCCCCAGCAACACAGGCGTTGCTGTTACTATCACCAGCCTCATGGACAAGTTTCATTATAAATTTTCTGAAAAAAAGAAAAGAAAAAAAAAAATGGAGTGTTTATTACTTTAAAATCTGCATGATGGCAAATCAAATTTGTTTATGTGCTACAAATGTGATAACAAAAACCAGTTTTCTTTTTTACAACATAAATTTATAAAATGTGAAATGTAAAAGCTTAAAAAAAAAAAAGGTCTATTTTTAGAATGGTGTACAGTACCTAATTGTGATGCCTTAAAGTGACATCTTCATCTTAAATTTAAATGATAAGTTCATGCTCAAAGACTTCTTTTTTTATGTTACTAGAACACCATCATTTTGTTAATATACTAAATTAAATTATATTATATTAAATTAATATATAACACTGGTTCCACCAAAATTGTAATTAAAAAATTAATAAAACTTAAAAAAAAGACACTTAAATGTAAAGTACATGCATCAGTAATGAAAAAGAATCTAACTTAAAGCCATCGCTGGACTTCAGAGCCAGAATTGCAGCAGCCATTGGCTTGTGTGTATAGCTTCTTTGTTTACTGCCATCTGCCTTCAAACTGAAAAACAAAGTTAAAGTTTGTTTTGTTTAATAACACCACTAAGCACATTGATTTATTAATCTTCGGCTATTGGATGTGAGACGTTTGGTAATTTTGACATATTATCTTAAAGTGAAAACGCGCTATATTTTTCCATTAGTAGTAAGGGATCTTTAATTTGCACCATCCCACAGACAGGAAAGCACATATGAGGGCCTCTGATATACCAGTTGTGGTGCACGGGATAGAGCGAGAAATAGCCCAATGGACCCACCTACGTATATGAAAAGAAAACTAATCATTAAGTGATGTCACCGTATGCAAACTTATTGAGTTTTAGATGATATCAATCTACTTACAAGTGCGATGACTAATATATTTCCTTGTTGACTCTTAGTGTTTGTAATTATCTTAAAACTGTTGTAATGTTTACCTCACATAACGTTTTAAAATACTGTTAGAGAAAAAGATGGCAAAAAACATTTCTGGAAGTTTTTTTATTTAATACCAAAAAATGTAATAAGCAAGCATTATAAATTATTTTTAGTTAATATTAATTCTTAAAGAGTTAAAAAAGATCACATACTCTTTCAAAGTGTTCACACTGACATAGGATCTAAAATCTTCAATCTGTTCTTTATTCTGAAGATGCTTTATGCTAAGTTCTGAAGCTTCATCTATCATCTTTACCACAGACTCAGAGCATGTATAGGAACACTTTCCCTAAAAAAAAAGTACATTATATTAATCACATATGAAGGGTCCACGGAAACAACCTCTCATGTCACATTTGTTAATAAGGTGATATTTTTAAAATTTAATGTTTATAACCCTGCAATCGTAGACTATTTATACTTAAGAAAGCATAAATTACCAACAATTAATGGTCAACTATAATTATAGGTTTTAATTTAATGTGTCATTGTGACAACCGTTATAATACTGACTATATGTCTGGACATCAAAAGTTATTCCCGTGGACTCTTCATGTGTCATTATGTGCATTAGATCTCATTTGAACAGCCAATGTTTACATGCCAATGTGGCTATAGTGTTGGATGTTTATTGTTTAAAAGCAACAAATAGTTTGTCCAAAGTATACGATTACATACAATAAGCAGTGTCCCACAAACATTATGTATTTGCAGGTATTTATCTAGGCGTTCTGTGGGTCCGAACAGAGGCCACTTCCCAAATGAAAGTGGACTTAAAAAATATCTCAGATATGATTTACTCGCACTACTTTCCTCCAATATCCTGGTAAATCTCTGATTGGATGCAGCAGATGTAACAATAACCAATCCATCAACTGCCACTATGTTTGGACAACCAAACAATTTTTTTTTTTTTTTAAATCACAAGATTGACAACATCAAAAGATTACCAGAATAAATAAGACATGAGATATGCTTAAGTACAAACACATTACAATTTACAATTAATTTGGTTTGCCAATATGATTTTATAGACAAAACCTAAGTAATTTTTCCCATATAGTAAATGGTAACTTGTTCACTAAGGTCGTCTGGAGAGTGAGACACACCTGCAGCATGAGGGCGATCAGTGAGGAGACCATCACACAGCTGGCCAGACACTGGCTGTCGGCATGCGTGGCCCGACATATCCTCGCAGAATTACCAACAACCTCAGACAAGTTGTGGAAAAATGGCACTCCTAGGAAAACAAATAACATTTAACCATGGGAAAATGTAATCATTTCCAACTCAACAACATCTATATTAAGAGATAAAAGGGGGGTGGGGTGGGGGGGGGCACGTAGCTAAGTGGTAAAGTGCTTGCATGATGTGCGGTCAGTTTGGGATCGATCCCCGTCGGTGGGCCCACTGGGTTATTTCTCATTCCAGCCAGTGCACCACGACTGGTGTATCAAAGACTCTGGTATGTGCTATCCTGTCTGTGGGATAGTGCATATAAAAGATTCCTTGCTACTAATGGAAAAATGTAGCAGGTTTCCTCTATAAGACTATATGTAAAAATTACCAAATGTTTGAATGTGCTCTAGGGGTTGTTAAACAAAACAAACTTTAAGAGATAAAGGCTATCTTATGGAGTTTTTTTCCGAATAAAACTTTTATGTGAATGAATGATGTGTGACAAACATATTTGCATCAATAACTTTTCACTGAATATTTCTTATGGTTAGAGGATCAATATATTTCAGTGCTGTGTACATAACAAAATAGAATACACGTGACTGAGATACTGTAATTAATATTTTTGGTGGCAAAAGGCAAACCACTGAAGCTAATTTAACGATAGACGGTATTTTGTATATTATATGTATTTATATGTTTTATATATTTGTAGAAAAAACATTCCTGTACACCAATTAAAATGGTCCCAAACCAACTGCAAAGTTTGCAAATATTAAAATTTGAAAAGTCGATGACATCAACATAATGATGCATATCGTCTCATAATGTTTACAGATTACCAATAAAATAATATCTTGAACACGATCTTCATTACCCCAGTCAAATGATGAGATTTGTTTGCGAGTGAAATGCCCACCTAATATTGCTGTTCTGACAATGGCGCCGTTGTCCGTGCCGAAGTGATCACAGCTACTGATGGATGTTCTGCTGAAACTGCGGAGTATCGACTTGTAACCTGGCTGACACTTGCATTTCTCCTCGCACCCGGACTCACATTTACCATCTTTTGGCAGCGATCCATTCGATACAGCAGGCAGTGATGTCAATGAGTGAAGAAGACTTTCTGCCACACTGTGTGGGTCCTGTGTGAATCTCGGTTTGGTTAATATCTGGAAAAAACAAACCCTCCGCATTTGAAAGATCATCATAAGCTCGTGAAAAGATTATTGTTACTATAACTCCTGTCATATGAACAGTATCTATCAATGCTGTATCTAACCAGGAGTAACTAACGGGGAGGTCAGTATTAAAACAAGAGAATTGGGGCAAGTAATATATATTCACCAGCTTGACACAAATGGCATAATTGGACTGAAAATAAGACTCTTAGGGGAGACACATTTTGTATAAATTTCACTGGGAATTATTTAAATATAAAATATTTTAACAAAACCCATTACTAAGTGTTATTTCAGATATTACCTGTTGTATTGTTTCACTAAGAACAACTCCCTCAGAGTCCCCAAGTTCGGCGAATCCCCTCTGTGACCAGTTGAGCAGTTTCTTGGCAAAGTCAAGCTCATCAACAACTCCACCCCATGATACGATAGAGTCCAGCACTAACATCTGTAACAGTAAAATAACATGATATCAACAACTCCACTCCATGATACGATAGAGTCCAGCACTAACATCTACAACAGTAAAATAACATGATATCAACAACTCCACTCCTAGCCCGAGTACTCTGACTGTAAGAGAGCTAGACGGACATTTGGACATAAACACGCTCTCATTACAGTCAGAGACCAACATATGTCTTTTTTTGGCAATTCCTGACTACCAAACGGTAGGCAACGAGTCCCGCTCTAATACCACAACAATCCTATGTTTGACGTCAAATACCTTTACATCAATCACTTTCGAGTTAAGTGATACAAAAAAATCCACATATTAATCACTAATACACATACTACAGAAAGAAACCCGACAGCACCCACATTCAGCTACGCTTCGTGACACTCCGTCGCAACAATTACAAAGCTCGGCTATCTATTTCGAGACTGGGCGATTCCGCCTTGTGCAGCAGTTACAGGAGTCGTCTCATAAGAGAAGGCAGTATGTAGCACATACTTTTGCCGTATCCTGTCGATAACACCCCAAATGTATCCTTCAAATTCAAAATGGAATCAATAATGTGTAATTGTTTTGGTTTAATGACGTAGTGAAATCCAAATTCATCCAAAACGGCATTAGCCAACTCTTCCATGTTGTAACTTCGCTTGATAAGAGACGGCCCCTGTAACTGCTGCACAAGGCGGAATCGCCCAGTGCGCGATCACGTGGTCTACGTCTCGAAATAGATTGCTGAGCTTTGCAATTGTCGCGACGGAGTGTCACGAAGCGTAGCTGAATGTGGGTGCTGTCGGGTTTCTTTCTGTAGTAAGTGTATTAGTGATTAATATGTGGATTTTTTTGTATCACTTAACTCGAAAATGATTGATGTAAAGGTATTTGACGTCAAACATAGGATTGTTGTGGTATTAGAGCGGGACTCGTTGCCTACCGTTTGGTAGTCAGGAATTGCCAAAAAAAGACATAGGTTGGTCTCTGACTGTAATGAGAGCGTGTTTATGTCCAAATGTCCGTCTAGCTCTCTTACGGTCAGAGTACTCGGGCTACTCCACTCCATGATACGATAGAGTCCAGCACTAACATCTACAACAGTAAAATAACATGATATCAACAACTCCACTCCAGCACTAACATCTGTAACAGTAAAATAACATGATATCAACAACTCCATCCCATGATACGATAGAGTCCAGCACTAACTTCTGTTACAGGTCAAGCACTAACTTCTGTAACAGTAAAATAACACAATATCAACAACTCCACCCCACAATATGATAGAGTCAAGCACTAACATCTGTTACAGTAAAATAACATGATATCAACATCTCCACCCCATGATACAATAGAGTCAAGCACTAACATCTGTAACAATGATAATCAATCACAGTATATAACAATAACATGTTAAAAGTCATGAAAGTAATTACATATATTACAATCAATGGCTAAAATTAGTATAATTATATATTACACATAAATATTATATAGAAACACAAAAAGAGTGGGAACTGCTAGGGATAGGAGGAAATAAGCACAGAAGGAAACTGGATCAGTTAGAATTAAGCACTGATTTTTAAATATTTGTGAATATTAAGAGAAATGATTGTATGCATGCAGTGATAAAGCTGAAGTGGAATTAATCATTTGTTTGATGAAATGTATATTTTATTGTTTTACCATTATAAGATGACTAAGTGAGAAGTTTCTGCAGTTAAGAACCCAGGAAAATATAAATATTTTCAAATCAGTACAGGACTTAATAGTTGGTTGTTTCTCTTTACTTCTCTGTCAATCTATTTTCTTTCTCTTCTATTGCATGTCTCTCCCTCTGTTCTACTTCTCTATAAAAACATTTCCTGTTTCTCTTTAATCTGCAGTTAATTTTGTATCATAACCGATTACTTTATGTTCAGTTACCCACTATTGCTGTCACTACTTCTATCAGCATTGTGGATGCTAATATTGTCCGTCATCTTGCTTACGTGAATGTATCTGTTCTGAATTTGTGGGGAAAGGTCCCAATATGGGCTTAAACCAGTCAACCAATCCTACCGCCATAAAGAGATGGAATAAATATTGTTTAAAAGAAGATTTAACTCTACATGTATCTTACAAAAAGATCAAAATTTCCCGTCCAGTCTCCTTTTCTCCAGCGCACTCGGTGTTCATCCTGTGTGATCTCGGAGTAATCAATGTTTTCCTCACTGTAGTAAAAACTGCATTCATCTTTCGACATCCACCGTGTTGCAACACCAACAGCATCCCCAATAGCAGCCCCATAGATCATTCCTGAAACACAAATGAACAAAACAAATTTGAAAAAAATAATATTACTAATATGTAGATTTTAAAATTAATAAAACATATTCAATTGTAAGTATTTTTTTTATGCTATACATTTGACAGATGGTATGCATATTTACTTAAATTTTTTCAAAAACTGGAATTAAATATTTTCTCTACATTAAAACCCCCCAACAAAACCCCAATAATGTCTACTCAATATGGAAATGACAAATGTTTTAACAATGGTAACCTGCAACTACAGTTGGTATTTTACAAAACCTAGTTACAGTGTTCTAACACTCCTGGAAAGAAACCATGATCTAAAATATTTAATATCACTTTGCACATCTCTACTATAAGACCCCTGCGTGTGCTGTAACCTCACTGTGGTGCAGGGGTGTAACATTCTCTTTGAGAATGGCCAATACAGCACAAATTGAAGTTTAGAGTAAAATTCGGTGTCCGTAAAATTCTGTGATGTTTGTATTTGTATTTTTGGCACAGTTCTTTACACTGTTTTTGTTTAAACCTTGAATTTTTATATTGATGTTGATCATCACTTTATTTATTTGCATTACCATAGTTTGACACCCAATAGCCGATGTATTTTTCGTGCTGGGGTGTCGTTAAACATTCATTCAATCAATCTCTACTATAAGAATAAACCCATCCATGATGGTTACATCATTAAAACACTGGATTGCTGTAATGTAATTAAAATATACAATTTGCAATGTAAAGTTTTTGTTTGTACAGATGATTATAAATATATGTGCGAGTGTTTGCAAATAAAATGTTTTGAAAATACACCAATTACACATTAATTAAAGTAAAAATAATCCAATTTCTGTTACATTCATTACAACATAACATAAGCCCATTGGTCCAGACGTAGCAATGAGTTTATTTTCTTGATGAACGTAAACATTTTGTCGTATGGGAACGTCATATCTGATGATGTCATTTTATAAATACTAGTTATCATATTAAGAATTAGTTTATAGACCAAAAATAATTCAAAATAAATGAACTTTTAGTGTTATTATTAGCAAATATGATTCAAATTTAATTATAAGTATTATCGGTTATTTCTTTCATGTTCATCTGGGTATGAAAAAAAAAGATCTGAAAACTTATGTGAGAACGGCTTCACCGATTCACATAGTTTATGGATGATTTGTTTTATTCATACCCAATTAACGTAAAAGAAATAACAGACAATCCTTAATTATGATATGTGATATTTGCTGACTCGCAAACATTATGGTGCTACAAGCTCCAAGTATAATGTTCTATTTCTAACATTTGTGATAAAAGTTATTAAAACAAGGTATTAACGTTTCAAGAATACTTCACTACTTATACATGCCTATGTATAGGCCCGTGTACTTTTCTTTAGCAAACCAAAATAATAAATGCCCACTTTCAATATATAAAAATGTCTTTAAAAAGGAAAAGGTGTTTCCTAAATTAATCAGGATTTATACAAATGCTTCAGTTACCCATAGCTCACAAAATATTACACTCAATCACACAGATCTAAATTAGTAAACAACCCCAAATTCAACACGCACAAAATGATAATATAATCAAAACATGAAATTTAAAAAATTAATTATTACTAAAATTTCAAATCCTGGTTAATTAAAAAAAAAATTAAAATCTGCAGTTGACCTCATATTATGACTTTTTACTTTAAATGTGTGGGTAATTATCCATTATTTATTGGTCATTTTGTTCTGGATACATATATAGATATTGAAATATGTGGAGAAAAGTCCTTATACAGGCTTTAGCCTGTTGATCAAATTCCACCACCATAAAAAGACAGAATAAATACAATTTAAAACAATGTTTTTAAATTATGAATGAGCTAAATAAAATTCCCATAATACAGATCCATTGTACATCACCTACAATCCTATCTCTTAGTTCAAACGAATCAAGTGAAGAAGCTCCAAGGGGAGGTAACAAGGGTGTTTTAATTCTACTGGCAGTGTTTGTAGTGTGTGTCTGTTCTTGAATATATTGCACATGTGCCGACTGAGGGTTTGCCACAGAACTCTGCAGCTGGTATCCTCTCACTCTTGGAAAGTCATTCAGTGGAGTCAATGGTCTGTGGAAGACTTGTTCTGATGAAGAATTGTACAGTTTCCGTAAGAATTCAATTGTTGCCTCCGACCCTTCGTTACATATAGCCTGGGGCGGACTGTCTAGTCTGTTGCCTCCAGCCAACAACAAAGTCAATGTGGGACAGTTTCCGAGGGACAGCGGCAGCACCTTCAATTTATTATTCGATACATTCAGTTTAGAAAGACTCTCCATGTCTCCGAAATCGTCCAACAGTTGGCGTAAAACGTTGTAGGACAAGTCTATTTTTTCCAGCTTGACGAGATGCACGAAGGAGTTGGGTAGAGACTTGAGCCTGTTGTGACTGAGGTAAATCGTCTGAAGATGGAAGAGCAAGCCAAAGCTCTCGGGCAGGCCTGTGAGGCGGTTGTGACTGATGTCCAGGTGGGACAGGTGCGGCAGTCGCAGCGGCAGGACGGACGGCAGCTCGGTGATGGCATTGAAGGAAACGTTCATCCTCTCGTACAGGCAGATCGAGTCGCGGATGCTCCACGGTAGTTCTGTGAGCATCGACTCATGAGCCTCACCGTTCATGTGCTGAAAATAAAAAATCACGTTAGAAGGAAGAAAATGTTTTATTTGACAACGCACTCAACACATTTTACTTACGGTTATATGGCGTCAGACATATGGTTAAGAACCACACAGATATTGAGAGACGAAACCTGCTGTCACCACTTCATTGGCTACTCTTTACGATTAGCAGCAAGGGATCTTTTATATGCACCATCCCACAGACAGGATAGTACATACCACAGCCTTTGTTACACCAGTTGTGAAGTACTGGCTGGAAAGAAAAATAGCCCAATGGGTCCACCAACGGGGATTGATCCTAGACCAACCACACATCAAGCGAACACTTTGCCAATGGGCTACGTCCCGCCCCAAAAGTTAGAGAAAATGTGTTCAAGTATAACTGTATATTTTAATGTCTGACTAATAAGACAGTGTATTAAATCAATACAGTAATTGTGATCTAGAGATACTGCTGCCACATAGGCTACTCTTACTATTTACCAGCAAGAGATCTTTTATATATACTTTCTTTAAGATAGGATAGCATATACCATAGTCTATGATATATCTGTACATAACAATTAAGTATGGTAAAACTTAACTGGATGTATTCACTGAAGAGGATTTATATATCAGATTCTAAAAAAATTATTTTTGACCCTAAACTTTCCCATTTGATTTTGCTCAATCGCATTCTAAATATAGGAATCATGTAACCTCATACTCTACTATGATTTCCATTTCCCTTCTTCTTCCTTTTTCAATACATTGATCAGTAAAAATTACCCACATTAAAAAAGAAAGGTTTACTAACTCAGCATTAAGAACTGTTACAGTAATACTACTAATAGTTTAAACTAATAATAGAAATAGAAAACCTTCACACCTTGGAATACTGTTTATAGGTCATCTTTTTACTCAAGTTTAGTTCTTTTCTCTCATAGTCGTGCACAGGAGCAAAGTCATGCACTTCAATGTTTCCCATCTTCTTACTCATAGGGTCCTTGGATCAGATTGCATAAAGCATCAGCTCATTTTGATTAATCTTGCTGGTGAAGCCTAGAGATAAGATACTGTAATGATTATTCACACACAGAACATTTACAAGCACACACAAACGTACATGTAGATAAGATGTAATATCTTTATTACTGCCCACGATGTCATTTGAGCACAAACATGAAAAGGTTAAATCATATTAATCTTGCAACCAAACTTTTGAAACTAGTCTTAATTATTTTCATAATGAGCTCAGTGAGCATCTAGATATGACGTAACTGACGTCACAAAAAAAAGAAAAGGAAAGGAAATGTTTTATTTAACAACGCACTCAACACATTTTATTTACAGTTATATGGCATCAGACATATGGCTAAGGACCACACAGATATTGAAAGAGCAGACCTGCTGTCGCCACTTCATGGGCTACTCTTTTTGATTAAAAGCAAGGGATCTTTTATATGCACCATCCCACAGACAGAATAACACATATCACGGCCTTTGATATTCCAGTCATGGTGTACTGGCTGGAGCGAGAAATAGCCCAATGGGCCCGCCAATGGGGATCGATCCCAGACCGACCGTGCATCAAGCGAACGCTTTACCACTGGGCTACATCCCGTCCCTTGACGTCACTAAATCAACATGGTAACTAGAAGTCAGCAACAAGTTTTTTTGACAACAGCCACTGTCAAGGTTGGCTAAATATCGCTGTCTGTCTGCAGTTGGTTGCGCTTCAGTTTATAAAGAAAACCGTGTGACCCGTCACCAGTCCAAAATGGTTTGATATCACACCTATATTGTTTTAATTTCCATTGACATCACAACACCAGTACATGTATCGATTGTTTATATTGTTAGAAAAATGTATAAAGTACAAGAGTTAGCGGAGTGTATTTGAAAGTTGGGCATGACATGGTGGGGGGTGGGGCCTGTCAATGTGATGGCCTGGGGAAGGGACATATAGGGCCCAAATTATGGAACTCTCTCGGCCAAGACAATTTTGAATTCCTGGCCTAGTGCTTATAAAACTTTTAGTATCTAGACTTGTGACTGTAATAAGAGTCTGAGACACTAATGTCATGACAACAACATACAAATTGTATACATGTGGCGTCATTAGAGAACGAGTCTGGACTAAAAGTTTTATAAGCATGGGCCCAGGTGTTCAAGCACATTTCCAGCCTTCTGAGTAAAATAACAGGGGCAAGTTGGGCGTGGTGGGGGATAGGGTCTCCACGAATACTCAAGTACTCAGGCATGGGCCGAGTCTAGCAAGACTGGAGTCCGTTCACCGGACTCGAGTGCCCATTTAAGGAGGAGCACTGTCTTTCAATTATATATGTTTAATGTAATTTTTCCATATGCTTGCCGGAAAAATGCCGGCTACATTATAGGACTATGAGACATGGAGGGAAAACATAAGTGGAATGTGTGGAATGCAATACAATGACATGATTTAGCATCCATGTTCAGCACTGGAATTAACATGTATAATGCTATTATATTTTATTCCTTAGTATCATTATCATCTAGTGTAAGGTCGGATACTCGGGTCTGGGTCGAGTGTGACCCTTGAGTACTCGAGACCAATAAATTGGACTTGTAGAGGCCCTAGGTGGGCGTTGGGGGGAGGGGCATGGCCCTTCTGACACCCTTGTTCTATGGCTCATACAAGTTGCCATCTGAATGGCAGGACTTCTAAATACATGTAGTCAAATTACATTCACAATTTTTCCCCCATTGTTGTTGTCATTTTAGCAAATATGCCTCTACGTTAGTTTACCCAGGTAAATGCCTATGGCCTGTTTTTTTACATTCTCACATCTATTGGACCTTTCGCAATAAACGTCACAGTAATAATTAAGGGACCGAAACAACTTAAATTCATATTATATTTGCATATAATCGCAACTGATATGAAATAATCAGACTTACAGCTTGCCTGAGTACTTTGCCATTTGAGAGCTAGACGGACATTTGGATGGTTATAATCGCTTTCTGTCAGAGGTTACTCCATAGTGAAAACAGAATGGATGACTACTACACAGTAGACAAAGATTCCCACTGTAATACAATAAAAAAATCTAAGTGATGCTAAATACCTTTACAATGATAATTTTCAAGTTCGCAGATAACAAATATTTCGCTTATTCACCACTAATACCCACACTACAGGAAGAAACCTGTTAGCATGTATGTATTTAACCGGAACATTACTGGGGGGGGGGGGGGTTGCTGTCGGGTTTCTTCAATTAGTATGTGTGTTTGTGGTTACTATGTAAAATATTTGTTATCGTGAACTTGAAAATTATCAATGTAAAGTATTTAGCGTCAAAATCAGAATTTCTTTTGTACTGGAGTGGGAATCTTTGTCTAATGTGTGGTACATAGTCACCATTCCGTGTTTTCGCTGTAGTTATATCCGACTTAGTGTAGGGTCTCCACGAGTACTCGGGCATGGGTCGAGTCTTGCAAGACTCAAGTCCGTTCACAAAACTCGAGTACCCGTACACGGTCGAATACAATGATCAGTTATAATACAATGGACAATGTAGGACAATAATTTCAGCAGTAGATAATTAATATTTTGGACTCATGGAGGCCCTGAGTGAGCGATCAAAACCGTACAAGTGGTAAAGCGCTCGCTTGATGCACAGTCGGTTTAGGATTGACCCACCGTCAGTGGGCCTATTTCTCATTCCACCCAGTGCACCACAACTGGTACATCAATAGTTGTGGTATGTGCTATCCTGTCTATGGGATGGTGCATATAAAAGATCCCTCATTCCCTGGCTACTAATGGAAAAATGTAGCGGTTTTCCTCTAAGACTATGTCAAAATTACCGGTAGGACTTTCCTTTGGCACTGTCATGTATAGAGAACATTATAAATACTTATAATAAATAGAGTTAGGGTTAGGGTTAGTCTAGTTCATCAAGATAAACGTCTCCGGCACGATATTTATTATTGTGATGTTTATTCCAATAAATGTCAAAATGTTAAAAAACGGACCGTAGATGTTTACCTTGGTGAACTAGGGTTAGTCAACTTAGTGACAGTACCAAAGGAAAGTCCTTCCAAATTACCAAATGTTTGACATCCAATAGCCGATGATTAATAAATCAATATGCTCTAGTGGTGTCGTTAAACAAAACAAACTTCTTCTTCGAAAGGCAGTTACTGAGAGTAGGACGGGATAACTTACAAGTTACAGCTTGCCATCTGCCAGCATCCGTGTTTTTGTTTTGCGGACAAGTTAGGCATCATTACACGTGTATGCTACATCTTATTATGACCATCTGAAACATGGGAATAAACTGACGGGAAGTGCTTGCCCAGATATCTGCACCATGCACTCAAGCTGTCAGTTACTCTTACTACTGGTCCTACCACAAAACGTGAACCAGCACATCGCATGCAAACTTTGTTGACAGTCCACGACAGCACTGTGAAATACGTCACGCGCCGAGGGGTCTGCAATTCAACCGGTTACGTCGAAATTAGTACACCGGAATGATGGGTTTCACAAAATTAGATACGAAATAAAATGTATTCGTAATTTAAAGTCAATATTTACTACTGCATTCATTACATTCCTATGATGCATATTCATATAGGCTACATCACTTCATTTAGTTATACACTAATATAAAGGAACAAACTAGGATGATTTACCCATAAACTATGTTTTCCTTCTACACCGTTGACGTCACTAAAAAGTGTGTACACAGGAAGTGGAAGAAAGTATGTCTTACCAGGTGCCCGTTCTTGGTAAAGTTAACTTATTTCAGTAATTTTAAAGAAAAAAATAGTGATAAATTAACTAAATAGTGCAAGTATGGTTTGATGCTTAAAACTGTCTTTTAAATAGCTGCTATATATTCTATGAACTGACATTTGTTTTCTGCATATGGTTGTCAATACGTGGAATACGCCAAGACTGTATTTGTCACTTTTCCGACATTGTAGTTGGCAACAGCTGCTGTAAATGTTATTAGCTGTGTCATCAACAGTAGTAATGACACAACAATTGTTCCAGATGGTATTTATTATAACTAGTCATTTTACACCTACAGTGTAATCATTTTGAGAAACTACAAGTAAACTGGCACTATTAAATTGGGGCATTTGGGATTTTCCCAGTTTTTAAAAACAACTTTTTGTTTACATTTACAATTTCACAGAAATGCTGTTAAGCAACCCAGGGCTTACCCTGTACATTACCAAGGACATAATATAATATATCTAAAAATTGGATAAACCAAAATCTGTTCCAGTGTAAGCCCTGCAACCATAAACATTTAAGTATGTCAAAGTTTTTTTGTTATATGTTTTAGCCATATGGGATTATAGTTTTTTTGTTATGTTTTAGCCATATGGGATTATGTCTCAAAAATTATTTTTCCACACATGAACCAAATTACAATGTAAATAGGATAAAAACACATGATCCATATGTACATGAAAACACTTGTAGTTTTCTTAATTTATAACGATAAAGCCAAAGCGATAGCTAAAGTGTCATCTTCATCTTAATGTGGGTGGGACGTAGCCCATTGGTAAAGCGCTCGATTTAGGATCGATCTCCATCAGCGGGCCCATTAGGCTATTTCTCGTTCCAGCCAGTGCACCACGACTGGTATATTAAAGGTTTTGGTATGTGCTATCCTGTCTGTGGGAAGTGCATATAAAAGATCCCTTGCTGCATTATAAAAAGTGTAGCAGGTTTCCTCTGTTGACTATGAGTCAGAATTACAAAATGTTTGACATCCAATAGCCGATGATTAATTAATCAATGTGCTCCAGTGGTGTTGTTAAACAATTTTTTTTTTCTTTTCTAGTGAGTGATGTTTGTAAAAGTGAGGTCACATCGTTTTTCTATGGAAGTTTTAAATTGAGACTTTAAAAATTAAAAGCATAAAAAAGTAATATGTAGATAGGATTCAGTTTTACATTAAAACTATGACTATTATGTAAAATTAATACAGTATTTTTTTGAAGATTATTCAAAAGGGGCTAATTTAAAGAAAATATTATTAGACCAAATAAATAAATATGTGTGGTTCTGGTTACACTTGAAACAAATTTAGGGTAGGTAGGTGGGCAAGCTATAACTTAAAAAAAAAAAAAAAAAAAAAAAATATATATATATATATATATTTTGTTTTTATTCTTAAAATCTGTCAAACTGGTCTTGGCAAAGAGCAATAATTTAAAGTAACATTTCAAACAAATGCTGCTCCTCTCACTATTTTGAAGATCAGTAGGTGGGACAAAAGTTTAGGGTTGGCGGGGAAACTAGAACCACACATCTTTTTTTATTTGGCCTAAGTAACCAAATACTGAATGTCGTGGCCAATTTTTTATAAAAGTTAGCAGTTAGCTAATTTGACAGTGCACACTTGGAATGCAGAACAATAAAGTGTGTTGACAGAACACGAAAGGGTGTGGGGTGGGTGTGCAGTGCCCAGGGCCTCCCATAATGAATAACACTGATGTAGTGATTCTATAACACCCAGCCCTTGGTCAATACAGACTTCAAAATCATTCAGTCATTACTTGGACCCTGACAATAAGGAATTAAGTAATTTTATATATGTGCTTTAAAGTTACAGTTTACCATTTCAGATAAAAGTGGCAGCACTCCTGATAATGTGTGTAAGGTAGATGGTGTTGTTAATAAAGATGACCCTACTGAGATTTCCAGACTGTTGGTATCTGAAGGAGTTGCTGACAAAGAAGACTTGAAATCAAGTGACAATATGTCGGAAAACAAACAAAACACAAATGCTAACTATACAGCTTCTTTATCTGTCGAAAACAATGTGCAGAATAACAATATGTCTTCCTTAAAGGTTGATGTTGACAGTACAGAGTTGCAAGATTTCTTGTCAGATGATGGTAAGTATATATATACTGATGCATTATCACTAGTGGAAAAGCCACAAACTCTAGAGATAATTAAGAGGCTTTTCCCCAGGATTGTAAAAAGATTCTTACATATTACATACATTTCATTTCAAGTTATTTTCATGCTTATATCCAATTAAGATTTAAACACACTGTCCTGGGCACACACATCAGCTATCTGGGCTGTCTGTTCAGGACAGATGGTTAGTTGTTAGTAATTAGTGAAAAAGAAGAGGGTGTAGTGGTCTTACACCTACCAAATGAGTCGTTAAAACTCGCTCTGGGTGGGAGCCAGTACCGGGCTGCAAACCCAGTACCTACCAGCCATATGTCTCATGGCTTAACCACAACACCACCGAGGCCGGTTATTACCTACATGAATGACTAACTGGTACATTATTTGGTCAGTTATGCAGATATCTGTTGTCAGTTGTACACTTAGTGTTCTGACTACATAAATTAATTGCATTGTTTAGGAAAGTTTAACATACTTAAATAGGTAAACAAACAAATCTGTCTTCTTTGAAGCATGAATCATCATAGATCATACTGGAATGAATTTTTTTTTAGCCAATTTTCAGATACATATTACATGTATAGTATTTCCTTGAAAATTATTACAATGTTAATTTAATTTTAATGAATATTTTATTAGCCAAAAACTAAATGTTTTATCCACTATGTGATTAGGGTGAATCCTACATGTTGATAAATGTGTATTTTTCAGAAGATCTGGAGGATGAACAGGTTGGTGACAATGACAGTGGTGATGAGTCTGATATAGAAGACAATGATGAGCTGGCGTTACCTATCCGACGGCGGGAATCGAACCCTGTACTCCCAGACACTGTGTCTCTGCTGGAATCTCCGTGTGGCAGCAAGGTGTATCTTGTGGGCACAGCTCACTTCAGTCTGGAGAGTCAGGAGGATGTGGCTAAGGTTGTTGTTTTCTTCAAATGTTAACCTTATTATAAAGTCAAAACCAGATAAAAATGTTTTGTAGTCAAATATATTATCAGTAGATGACATTACCTAGATGTTTTCAATTCCAGTGCAAGCTAGTTAAAATTTGTTTTAATGATTGCAAATGTTTAGCTTAGGTATTTTGTAAGCTTATTTGTGATGCTTATATGTACATGAAAGCAAAAGTAGGAATACCAATCCTTTTACATTATTGGCAATACAAATGAATGAATGAATGAATGTTTAATGGCTATTGGATGTCAGACAAGGTAAGTACATCAATATGATTTGGAATATAAAGACTACAGTAAAATAGAATTAAGACTGACAATAATTTACGTGTGACTGCAGATGATCCAAGCAGTGCAGCCTGACTTTGTGATGGTGGAGTTGTGCAAGAGCAGAATCAACATTCTGGAGCTTGATGAATCTACACTGCTAGAGGAAGCGAAGAACATCAACTTTGAAAAAGTCCGAATGGCAATACGGCAGGTTTGGCTCTAAACTGTTTTGCTACTTTAAGAGGTTTTCTAATGTATTTGACATCGGGAAATCATGTAGTTTGATATACCAATATGTTTACCCCAAGAAGATGAAAATAGTTATCATGCAGACCTTGGTGTGAAACAAATTGAGGAAAGTGATTAATTGCTCCCCTAACTTAGATTATGGGGAGCTACATGTATTTACCATATTGATACCATATCAGTTCACATGCTAAGCGGAAGTAAACATTACTCTCCTTGAACTAGTCTCAGTGGATTGATGGAGAGAGAGCTCTTGATAGCGTTTGCTCTCCAAATGGATGGTAAAGTCTGGAATCATGTGACCAGTTTTACATGTGTACAGTGATTAAGTAGATTTGTATAAGATATTTGTCAGATTATGTATACATTCAGTCTTACCAGTGGAGTGATGTCTATGCTTTGTTTATTTTAGAGTGGTGTTGTTCAAGGAGTGATGCACCTGTTATTACTTTCCATGTCCGCCCATCTTACTAAAGAATTAGGAATGGCTCCTGGAGGGGAATTTAGAAGAGCATTTCAAGAGGTGCGTCATATTTTAACTTTTCATCAGTACTTGGGAAGTTGTACAGGCAATACATCAAGTTAGTACTGAGAAATGGTTACTCATATAGATAATTGAATATAATAATCGGTACTTGAAATTTAAATTACTTACAGGTTTTAAACATGCTCTTTGAAGTATTGTTCTTTGTTTTTATGTGATATCGGTGAAAAATTAGTACGATCAGAGAATTTAAGTAACCGTGGGTATCTCACATTAAATAATGGGTCATCATATGAAGACATTATAGGTGATATGAAGACATAGCCGGAATGTGGTTCAGAGATATGTTTTATCTTAATGTATACTATTAAAAGTGTAGAATATTAAAATATTTTCTACGTTATTGTTTTTTTTTAGATATAATGATAAATATATATTGTGAAAGGTTAAATCTATAAAACAAAATCATAAAAGAAATGTAACCAGCCAGTGGCAGCCGAAGTGCACATTTTGGGTTTTGGCTCACAGACTAAGAATTGAGAATTTATCTTGTTTGGGATATGCTAAAAAATCAGGCCCGTAGGAATATCTGGAGTAGGTGGGTGAGAGAGGGGACACAACCTCTAGTGGGAAGGTCACAGCCTCAATAATAGGACTGGGGGGGGCACAAGCCTTATTTTTAACTTTATATAGAATAAGATAAAAAACATTAATTTTAGTCCACAAGTGGAGGGATGGGGGGCTGAAAATACAAACTCATTTGTGGTTTGTGGAATATCCATACAGATGTACAACACTGTGTATGAACAGTTTACTTAACAATAATAAGTACTACATAATTTATGGTGGATGAACAATTTACTTAACAATAATAAATTCTACATAATTTATGGTGGATGAACAATTTACTTAACAATAATAAGTACTACATAATTTATGGTGGATGAACAATTTACTTAACAATAATAAGTACTACATAATTTATGGTGGATGAACAATTTACTTAACAATAATAGGTACTACATAATTTATGGTGTATGAACAATTTACGTAACAATAATAAGTACTACATAATTTATGGCATATGAACAATTTACTTAACAATAATCCTATATTTATGTTAAGGCCCGTCTTGTTCCTGGGTGCCGCCTCCAGCTGGGAGATCGACCGATCCAGATCACGCTGAAGAGAGCCCTGGCTGCACTGTCATGGTGGCAGAAGGTGCGCCTGGGATGGTACCTCATCATGTCGAAAGATCCCATTAGGTACGTGTTCATCATGCACACTTAGGAATCTTATGCATGCATTTTGTCTTTCTCTACTTTAGTGGTCTGTGTGTGTGTGTATATATGCTTATATGTTAATGTACATATATGTCAAACATTGCAGAATATTGCACTATTATAATGTGTTGTAGTTTTGAGCTATGACTCTTCCAGCAAGTATGTTCAAAATGTAATGTATGTTTTCCACCATATTTAGAGATATAAACATTGTGTGGTGATGTATTTTGTGTAAACTCCCAAGAGACTGGTGTACAGCAAGGGTCTCAGTTGTGAAATGTTTACCAAATAACAGCCTTGAATATACACTGCATTGTCACCATATTAATCAAGGGAACAAACTCTTTCCAACCACATTAAGTGACAAATCAAATCAAATATGTTATTCATAAATACGCGAACAGTATAAATAAATTGTGTCACATATTGTAAAATCAGTCAGCATGTAGGTTTAGAAATACTAATTCATTATTACAAGCAGGATTTTGAAATTTATTAAAGTGAACTTTGAACTGTTGATATTACCTAACTGTCCAAAAAATATTATCAATGCAGAATTTTCAGCTTGAATACCTGTTATTGTTGTATTAAATTTTACAGTTTTTGTTTTGTAAGTCAGGTTATTATCATGGTAGATCCCCATATTTTCATCCATTACAGTAAAGAAGATGTTGAGAAGTGCAAGCAGCGTGATTTGTTGGAGGCTATGTTAAAAGAAATGACGGGAGAGTTCCCTGCCCTTAGTCATGTGTTTGTTGATGAACGCGATGTATACTTAGCGCACTCGCTCAAAGTTGCAGCCAGACCCCTGTTTTGTCCTGATGCACCTGAAGGTATGCGATTTACAGCAGGAATCGTTTTCACTATATCCATGTTGGAAGGTGTGAATTTTGGTCTAAAGAACAACTATTGAGTGTGTTTATTGTCAGTTTCTTGCATGATGGTGTAAATTTCATTGTAATACTGTAAATCAGGAAATGTTAGTGAATTTAGCGAGGTCATACAAGAAGCTAATATTTCAAGACGCTAAATTTAAAGAGACATACAACAGACTGTTCCAAAAAGCTTTTGTGTGATTGTTTTGTCTGTGATTAACTGAAGACACAACAATGGTTACATATCATTGATTAAACCAAAAGAATAGTTAGCCATGCACATTACTGCAATTTTTTACTAACTTCAAGATGTCTGTAACGTCAAGATTCGTCAAAACATTATTTCAGCTGATCCTACAACTTACATGTAAGCTTATTTGTTTTTTAGTTACTGATATGATGACCGTGCTAAAGTTCTATGTCACTAATATATCACTTAGTTGGATTTCGCAAAATTTTAAGATCGCTAATATTTTATGATTTGCAGTACTTGTTTACACTGCAGGGCTCACCCTGTATATGGCCAACTTAGCCAATTGCTAATTTTTATACAAAGTGGCTACAACATTTAGTCTTTGGCTAATAAAATATTCCTTAAATCGGCCACATTTTAATAATTTTCAAGGAGATACTATACAAAATCTGAAAATTGGCTAAACCAAAATTATTTCCAGTGTGAGCCCTGCACTGACACTTAAAAATAATTATATAGTCATTACATATATATGTATATTTATTTATTTACATAATATGTAATCTCATTTTAAAGCACTTTATATATGGAATGTGCTGTGATAATATTTTTACTGTCAGGATTACAAAACATGATCATGTTTACACAATAAATTGAGGTATAAATTTGATTTTAGGTGTAATTCCGTCTGTTGTCGTGGGTGTGGTTGGCATTGGTCATGTGCCCGGTATTGTAGCAAACTGGTCCAAAGAACAAAGTATTGAAGACATCATGATGTAAGTCTTTCTTAAATCTTTGTCTTTTCAAAACAGTCCCACTTTGTTGTAATTGGCCAATCATGCCAAAACTGTATATTATACAGCATTACTGTACATAATTTAATAGCACGTGTGTGGTTGAAACATTTAAACATTTTAATTGTCATGAAAGCTACAAATTTCTTTTTGTTGTAAATAGAATCGAATTAAAAGGTAAATGGTTTTGAATATATAACAAATGGTAAAATATGTATTAATATTAGTATACGGTAAAAATATTTGAATATTAAACACAAATTTCAAATCTATGCTCAGTTTGTGGCAAAGCACATAATGTTGAAGAGATCTAAGAATGATTGAATTATGTTTTGAGAATTACTGAAAAACATTTGTTTGAAAATCAGTTTGTTGTGCTTTTAACACTCTAGTATCAGTATGTTTTGGCTGTGCCAATCACGGTGTTGCATATTATAGTTGTGATCAGTGTACATGTATGTCCTCTAACACAAACATTTCTCAGCTTTGATTTCTCTTTCATTGCAGTGTTCCTGGTCCATCATTATTTTCCAAGATTATTCGGTGGACGTTTCGAGTTAGTGTGCTGGGTATTGTTTCATGGGGTTGTTATAGAATCTACAGATTCACCAGTCTTTTAGTCTTTTAAAAATCAGCAGTATAATTAGTATATTCAATTCTCTATTTGTTGACAGTGATTGGAAACGGATTGGCTGTGTTTTGTTTTTTGTCCATATGCACATGGCAACTACCACAAATACTGTATATTGATACCACTGCTGTTCAGCCCTGAATGTCTACCTGAGACTGTAATGGAGAGCATGGTTTTGTAAGTTATTGTGCTCCGTCACATGTGTCTTAAAGCAACATTTCGGTAACAGACCAACTGATGAGTTGCAATCCCTTGTTGTAAAGTATTAACTTTCAGGTGCCATATATTGATGTGCATGTTGATTCTGTTGAGTAATAAGCATTAATCATAAGGAGTGGATTCGGTTTTCGTGGTGGTGGATGGGGGGATTCTTCCTTGCTTATATTTAGTACCAATATTCCAGTGAGGACATGTCCAGGCCTGCCTTTTCACCAAACCTGGGATATGTCCCTGGTGATATCTTTTGTAGTAAATTGGGCATTTAATTTGTGCAATTTTTATTTCTGCAGTTAAGTTGCAATCTTGAAGCTGATGCTACTACAAAACACCAATCTGTCAAGCATGCTGTAGTATTTCTAGTCTAAAGCAGCCACCTCAGGTTAATTTTTAATATTAAGCATGTGAAATAAGTCATGCAGTTTAATTTTCTTACTGCGGTGCACGATATTTTAAACTTGTAATAACTGCTACTTCCCAACCAGGGAACATTTTGTTATCAAAATCTTGATTAGTGATATTTCTAGTCGGTTAAAAATTGGTTAGCAACTACTGTTTAATGTTTCAAAATTGTGTAGTAATATCTGAAATTTGTGAAGCGAATCGTGACGTGATACTGAACAAGATGTTCCCTGCCAGCTAGATGACATAAAATACGCTGCTGGCCATCTTGAAGCACTGAGTGTGGCAGTAACAGTTTGGATTGTAAACTTGTAAAGCGTACAGGGATGCTTTCAAAGCAGTTGAATTTGTTCCTTTTTGGAAAAAAGACACTTGTATGTTTATGAAAACTGTAGTAAGCTAAGTAAACAATGTTATAGGGTGAGGAGGCGAAATTGTCATTTGAAAAAAGACACTTGTATGTTTATGAAAACTAGTAAGCTAAGTAAACAATGTTATAGGGTGAGGAGGCGAAATTGTCATTTGAAAAATGATTCCACGCAGTATAGTTAACAATCATAATTTTGCATCTTGATTATCTATGAGGTAATGCATCACACTCAATTTAGTTTTTAAGTACAGAAACCGGCTCGGTATATTTGGTCCCTAATGTTCATTAACAAGTTGTGATCGTAGAAAACTAAGTTGGGCAACTATATATAGAGAACAGAATAGAGCGAAAACTATTACAAAGTAATTTTAGTGTTTAGATTACTACTCAACAGGCCTTTGAGAACTGAAATCATTTATGGGCTAAAGAAAAACAACCCAGTTCTTTTTCGTATAACCCACCACAACCATGTAAATGATGTCCTATAACAAAAGATGGGTTATGCAAAACAAGACTTTTTGTCATTTCCAGAGGCCTGCACAAAATGTCAAACTGAAAACCCAAGTTGATGGTTCATATGTTCATATCTTTAACATGTTTGCAGTATTTTACCTAACACATACTACTTTATTATCATTGTGCAAATCAAATTGTTTTTGGTACAATAATTATGAATAGAAATTAGAATATAATTATGTTAAGATATATAATTGGGAAAATAATGAACAGATTTCGTCCTACTATTGAAGGTTTTATGATATTCAACTCAAATGTACCTGTGTTTTTTGTAGGTAGTCTAACAGCTATTGTAAAATGTTCCTAACAAAGAGAGCCTTTTAACAACTACTATTACACATGTAATGTATTTTCTTGTTTACAATATATCAGTGTTGCTGTGCATTCGACATGTTCCTGCTTCTTCTGATGTTTGTAGTAATCCAAGGTACATGTAGATGTTATCTTACAATGATTTTGTATATATCGGACCTTGTTGTTTTAGGGGATTTATCACTCTTACTCCCCATCATTTTACAGAGATCAGGACTCCCCGTCATTTTACAGAGATTAGGACTCCCCATCATTTTACAGAGATTAGGACTCCCCATCATTTTACAGAGATCAGGACTCCCCGTCATTTTACAGAGATTAGGACTCGCCATCATTTTACAGAGATTAGGACTCCCCATCATTTTACAGAGATCAGGACTCCCCGTCATTTTACAGAGATTAGGACTCCCCATCATTTTACAGAGATTAGGTCAAGGGGAGTAATATTTAGCTCCCCTTAGCATGTGAATTTATATTGTATCAATGTGGTCATATCTTTAATGATTCCCCATCAGCTAAGTTAGTGGAGCAGTTGATCACTCTCATTCCAGTCAGTTCACCACAACTGGTATATCAAAGGCTGTGGTATGTGCTATCCTGTGTGGGATGGTGCATATAAAAGATCCCTTTCTACTAATGGAAAAATGTAGCGGGTTTTCTTTCTATGACTGTCAAAATGACCATATGTTTGATATCCAAATAGCCAAAGATTAATAAATCAATGTGCTCTAGTGGTGTCATTAAACAAAACAAACAAACTTTAAGGTAATCATTCCCCTCAATATATTTCATTACGAGGTCTGATATATCGGAGGGGGAAAAAGAAGTCTAAGCTACTACAAACATTACAACGATCAGAAACACAAAATATGGGGACACTTTTATTTAAAATGTAACTTTAGTCATTAAAATGGCCGTATTAATCAGAAACATTTTAGAATGGTAGTAAATTCAGGCCAGTCCCTTTAAAAATAATTATATATATATATATATATATATATATATATATATATATATATATATATATATATATACCATTTCCACCCATTTCCACACAACTGTTTTGCATGTCCAAAATATTAGTTGTGAAAATATACACAGGTTGTCATGATATATATATATTGATGTATTGAATGTATAGTATTTAATGTATTTACATATTGATATGTAAATATTGAAATAGATTTTGCATTGTTTACAAAAGGTGTATTTTTGATGAATCAAGAGAACTGAAGACTTCTTGGTTGAGAATGTTTAAACAGAATCTCAGTGTTTTACTGTTTGAAAAATACATGCCCGACTGAGCACAGCTAATAACCATACCTGCTTAATAACCATACAGGTAGAGAAGTTTCTGTTAAAACATTCTGAACTCACAAATTTATGTGATTATGTTGTAACATAATTCATATGACAGTATGCTAACCATACATAAAATTGATATTACGGTGCATGTCAATAACTGTTTTACCACGCGCATGGGTAGAAACTTTAAATCAAAACATTGCATTTATGTGGGATGTGGTAAATTTGTGTTGGTGACTGGATTTTGTATGTTTGTACTTGAAAATGTTTAATATAAGAAAAGCTGATTTGTAAAGGTATGTATTATTGATACTGTTAAAAATAAAATGCTGTAATTATCGTATTTGCTGAACTATATGTCACACAACTATCTTGAGAGAATGGGTGGAGGGGTACTCACTGCAGACACTGCAGTCATGCAGTTTCCTTCAAAAAGCAACAAGGGAACTTTTAGATGAACTTTCCCATAGCACAGTTTTTCAAATTCGCAATTGGCGAACTTGGCGGGTAACAAAAGTATTGTGGCATAGATACATGTAGATCAGATCATACCATGACCTTGCATGCTGTTCAAGATGAAAACCTTGATGAAATTGTGTCTAAGAGATCACTGAAAACATTTATAAAGCACTTTACAACTTTACAGAGTTGTATAATATAATTCTGTATAGTGTACATGCTTATGTAATGTTTTGTTTATATTAATCATTTTGTTTATATGACTGTAACATTTTATTTCTTGTTATGTTAATTTGTTATATATAGATGTTATATATATATATATTTAAGTGATTTTTCTTGCTCTTGTAAGTCTTGTTAAAACTATCCAAAAAAAGATAGCACAACATTGTTTGTATCTGTTTTCATGATTGGTTGTAATCAGTGGAGATTGGTATAACAGTATCCAGTACATTAGGCCCAGAAGACACCAGCCAACAAATCATGATAACTGGGCATATTGCTGATTGCAAATTGTCAGTTTTTCTCATTGACATGACAGTTGTAAATCAGTATTAGGAATGCTACTTTACTTAATTTATGTTCATGCTTATATTCACCACGACTGGTACATCAAAGGCCGTGGTATGTACTATCCTGTCTATAAAAAGATCCCTTGCTGCTAATCGAAAAGAGTAGCCCTTGAAGTGGCAACAGCAGGTTTCCTCCCTAAATATCTGTGTGGTCCTTAACCATAAGTTCCGACGCCACATAACCGTAAATAAAATGTGTTGAGTTCGTCGTTAAATAAAAAACATTTCCTTTCCTATATTCAATTAAGGTTCAAGCATGCTGTCCTGGACACATCTCGGCTATCTGTGCTGTCTGTACAGGACAGTGGGTTAGTTGTTAGTTGTCAGTTCACCAATTCCAGTTAGTTGTTAGTTCACCAATTCCGACCCCTGATGATTAGTTACGAAAATTAATCAGCTTTGACACTCGTTGGATGATATCTGTGCACAATAACTGGTGACTAACAATCTGCGACACAGTGTATAGGATACAATCTGATCACAGTCCATTCTGCCAATCAAAACTTGTTAAAAGGGGTGTCAGGGATGTTTAGTTTAGCTCCTATTTTAGTTAATAGGGGTGTGAACACAACACAATTAACGAGCTACTCTCGATCCACTAACAAGCTACTCTCGATTCAAAAACCTATACTAGCTCGACCATTTACCTTTCGACCGACCGTTCAAAATTGCGCCAAATTTTCCTCATCAAAATTACGCACCACTTTCTCTTTGGCATTAACGGCTCCATTCAAATTCCATAGCACCACCCCCACCCACCTGCTACCGATTCAATCGGGCTACTGGTGCTCCCTTGCACCTGCCAGTGCAGGTAGTCCCTCCTCCCCCCCCCCCCCCTCCCACCTTTCCTGTCATGCGCTACAACAGCTTGCTCTGAATGTGCACGTAAAACCCTATGACCTGACCTGACCTGAACACAACACAACGCATGCAGGCCCCCAGGTTGTTAATTGATAGTCGACATTAATCAGCATTTAGGTGTGCCTGACCATGGTGTCTTTGTGTCTTTTTTGACAATAATAATATTTCCGTATATTTATCTTTTGTGACACCTAATAGCCAATGTGTTTTTTGGTGCTGGGGTGTCATTAAACATTCATTCATTCGTTCATTATTGGCAGTACACCATGCACCAACATTAGGTGTGTATATGCCACTGATCTATGAACAGCAATTATTGGCTGGTGTCTTCAGGGCTTGAGAATCATTGCCAGGTGTTTGATGGGGGAAAACCCAACCCCAGAATAAAATGACATAAAGAAACCATTTTTTTTTTTTTAAATACACTCCGTCATAGAAAAACTTTATAACAATTGATAAAATAAATTCCTGACTTTAATTTAATTGTATTTTTCTAGTAAAATTTCAGTCCCATTATATTAAAAATTACTGTAAATTCTGTTTTAAAAAAGGAACATTCTATATATTTTACTCAACTGATGTATTATTCAAGATTTTTTTTAATAACAATATTAGATATAAAAGCCTATCACCAGATATTGGTGGCAGATTTTTTATGTGAATTATCCCCATTTCTACTAATTATGTCTTGCTTGTTTGACACCGACTATTTAACGTTTATTTATGACAGCATGTTGTATGTTTAAGAGTTACCTGTTCAACAGTGTTGCATATATAAGACTGAATCATCTGATTATGTTGGATATTTCAGACTTACTTATCTATGACAGCATGCTGGATATTTAACACTTGTCTGGTTGTTGAATATTTCAGACTTACTTGTCTATGACAAAGTTGAATATTTCAGACTTACTTATCTATAACAGTGTTGAATATTTCAGACTTACTTGTCTATAACAGTGTTGAATATTTCAGACTTACTTGTCTATGACAGTGTGTTGAATATTTCAGACTTGTCTATGACTGTTGAATATTTCAGACTTACTTGTCTATGACAATGTTGAATATTTCAGACTTACTTGTCTATGACAGTGTGTTGAATATTTCAGACTTACTTGTCTTTAACAGCGTGTTGAATATTTCAGACTTACTTGTCTATAACAGTATGTTGAATATTAAAACAGAAATCCACAATAGTATTCATGTTTTAATATTTAAGCATTTAGCATTAACTTATACAGCACAGAGCAATGAATTTGTGTTGAACTTGTTTCATTGGATGATATAGCTGCAGTGACTGGATCATCACCATAGAGCAAGCAGTCACCAGTTTCAAAAGCCTTCTTCATTGTATATTGGAGATGAAAATGATCTCTCACATGGGCATGTTTTTGTTTTTTGTATAAAACATTGTATATTGCAGCAGGGAATTTGACGATATCTGATGATACAGAACACATGAGTTTGTGAAAGCAATATTAAAAAGATTATTTTTATAAAAAGATGTTAAAGGAAGTGATCATGTATGTGGGATTTAACATTTGTAGGTTTCTTAAGAAAATGTCGCAGTCATCTTACTACAGATGGTATATTGGAGAGTCAGAGCTAACAATTAACAGTCATCACATGGGAGGCTTTTGGATTAACCTTTTTGTTCATGGCTGGTGGGTTTGTGGATCTTTTAAAGACTATCAGTGTATTTAGCCACATTCTTTGTTATTCTGTGGGTGATACTTTATAGAACAATTGTGACATATTAATATTTAAAAAAAATGAACTTCCAAATAAGTTTAGAAAGTTATATCACATTTGTGTACTTGATATTTGTCTTGTCTTTTGATTTTTTGAGTTTGGTTCTCTCTCTCTCAGATATAATAAGCTACGTTTCAGACCGACTATATAATACACACCTCCATCTTACACAAATTCCTCTGTACACATTTTATACACACCTTCCTCGGCACACATTTTATAAACATCTTTATCTTACACATCTTCCTCGACACACATTGTTACACACCTCCATCTTACACACCTTCCTCTGTACACATTGTTACACACCTCCATCTTACACACCTTCCTCTGGACACATTTTATACACACCTTCATCAGACACACCTTCCTCTGGACACATTTTATACACACCTTCATCTTGCACACCTTCCTCTGGACACATTTTATACACACCTTCATCATACACACCTTCCTCTGGACACATTTTATACACACCTTCATCAGACACACCTTCCTCTGGACACATTTTATACACACCTTCATCTTACACACCTTCCTCTGGACACATTTTATACACACCTTCATCAGACACACCTTCCTCTGGACACATTTTATACACACCTTCATCAGACACACCTTCCTCTGGACACATTTTATACACACCTTCATCTTACACACCTTCCTCTGGACACATTTTATACACACCTTCATCATACACACCTTCCTCTGGACACATTTTATACACACCTTCATCATACACACCTTCCTCTGGACACATTTTATACACACCTTCATCTTACCTTCCTCTGGACACATTTTATACACACCTTCATCATACACACCTTCCTCTGGACACATTTTATACACACCTTCATCTTACCTTCCTCTGGACATATTTTATATACACCTTCATCATACACACCGTCCTCTGGACACATTTTATACACACCTTCATCTTGCACACCTTCCTCTGGACACATTTTATACACACCTTCATCTTACACACCTTCCTCTGGACACATTTTATACACACCTTCATCAGACACACCTTCCTCTGGACACATTTTATACACACCTTCATCAGACACACCTTCCTCTGGACACATTTTATACACACCTTCATCTTACACACCTTCCTCTGGACACATTTTATACACACCTTCATCATACACACCTTCCTCTGGACACATTTTATACACACCTTCATCATACACACCTTCCTCTGGACACATTTTATACACACCTTCATCTTACCTTCCTCTGGACACATTTTATACACACCTTCATCATACACACGTTCCTCTGGACACATTTTATACACACCTTCATCTTACCTTCCTCTGGACATATTTTATATACACCTTCATCATACACACCGTCCTCTGGACACATTTTATACACACCTTCATCTTGCACACCTTCCTCTGGACACATTTTATACACACCTTCATCTTACACACCTTCCTCTGGACACATTTTATACACACCTTCATCTTACACACCTTCCTCTGGACACATTTTATACACACCTTCATCATACACACCGTCCTCTGGACACATTTTATACACACCTTCATCATACACACCTTCCTCTGGACACATTTTATACACACCTTCATCTTACACACCTTCCTCTGGACACATTTTATAAACACCTTCATACACACCTTCCTCTGGACACATTTTATACACACCTTCATCTTGCACACCTTCCTCTGGACACATTTTATACACACCTTCATCATACACACCGTCCTCTGGACACATTTTATACACACCTTCATCTTACACACCGTCCTCTGGACACATTTTATACACACCTTCATCTTACACACCTTCCTCTGGACACATTTTATACACACTTCCATCTTACACAACTTCCTCGGTACACATTTTATACACATCTCCATCTTACTCACCTTCCATGGTACACATTTTATACACACTTCCATCTTACACAACTTCTCTACACATTTTATATGCATCTCCATCTTACACCACTTCTCTGTACACATTTTATACGCATCTCCATCTTGCACAACCTCTTGTACACATTTTATACCTCTCTGTACACATTTTATACGCATCTCCATCTTACACCACTTCTCTGTACACATTTTATACGCATCTCCATCTTGCACAACTTCTCTGTACACATTTTATACACACTTCCATCTTACACAATTTCTCTGTACACATTTTATACGCATCTCCATCTTGCACAACTTCTCTGTACACATTTTATACACACTTCCATCTTACACAATTTCTCTGTACACATTTTATACACACTTCCATCTTGCACACCTTCCTCGGTACACATTTTATATGCATCTCCATCTTAGACATACCGGCCTCGGTGGTGTCATGGTTAGGCCATCAGTCTACAGGCTGGTAGGTACTGGGTTCGGATCCCAGTCGAGGCATGGGATTTTTAATCCAGATACCGACTCCAAACCCTGAGTGAGTGCTCCACAAGGCTCAATGGGTAGGTGAAACCACTTGCACCGATCAGTGATCCATAACTGGTTCAACAAAGGCCATGGTTTGTGCTATCCTGCCTGTGGGAAGCGCAAATAAAAGATCCCTTGCTGCTAATCGGAAAGAATAGCCCATGTAATGGCGACAACGGGTTTCCTCTCAAAATCTGTGTGGTCCTTAACCATATGTCTGACGCCATATAACCGTAAATAAAATGTGTTGAGTGCGTCGTTAAATAAAACATTTCTTTCTTTCTTTCTTTCCATCTTACACAACTCCTCTGTACACATCTTATACACACCTTCTGTACACATTTTATACACACCTCCATCTTACCTTCCTCGGCACACATTTTATGCACACCTCCATCTTGCACACCTTCTGTACACATTTTATACACACCTCCATCTTACACACCTTAAACCATTTTACACATAGCTTCTCTACACACATTTTATGCACACCTTCATCTTACCACCATACACAAATCACCATTTTACACTCACCTTTTACAAACATCCATCTTTTGGGGTATTCTGTATTTGTTTAGTTCTGTCTAAAGAAATAGTGCATCCATCTTTTTCTTCAAAATGCTTACACCAAAATGAAGTGCTAAGCTTTTTTCTTTTTTAACAATAACCAAAAGCCACCCCAAAGTATACATATGTAACCATGTGTTTCTCTTTTTTTTGTTTTTTTTACCTGTTTCTATGTGCATTTGGTTCTTCAATGACTGTTATTCTCATATACAACTGAATTTCATATACCTGTACACATATTGACAAATGTATTTAATATGTGAATTGTTATTCGAAAACTTCTTTGTGAAAATAAATATATTCTATTACCCATATGGATGTTAGTTTTATATAATTTAATATGTTTGCATGATTTTAGTTACAATAAACTCATAAATAAAGTAATAATATGGTCCTTTGTAGTATATTTAAAGTAAAATTCAATATCAGTTAGGCCTAATTATTGAAATATTCATTATCTTTTAATGACACAAGTAATTTGATTTCATATTTGGTTAATTAAAAAATTGTCAAATTTAGCACTATGCTTATAATAAAAGACATCGATACGCTTTGGTAGTTTGAGAAACAAACTTGTTTAGTCATGAACTGGCCTCGGTGGTGTAGTGGTTAAGCCATTGGACATAAGGCTGGTATGTATTGAGTTCGAAGCCTGGTACAGGCCCCCACCCAGAGCGAGTTTTAATGACTCAATAAGTTCCATATAGGTGTAAGACCACTGCATCCTCTTCTCTCTCACCAACCAATAACAACTAACCCACTGTCCTGGACAGACCGCCCTGATAGCTGAGGTGTGCATGTTGAGGACATTGTGCTTGAACCTTAGTTGGATATAAGCACGAAAAAAAGTTGAAATGAAATGTTTATTCATCATATGAGGGGCAAAATCTAGCTCCACTGGTAGAGTGCTTGACACAGGTGTTTGGATTGTAGGATCAAACCCCGTCGGTGGACCTACACATGTATCTGGTTGAGGTTTTTCCTGACTTACTTAATCCCCTTCGTGCTAAGAAGCACATAAGGCTGTAACCAGAGATCGCCACTGCTGGCTGTCTTTTGCCAGCTTCTCCAGCAACCCCCAGCTCAGACTGCCCTCTCGGATTTCCTTCTCTACTCTCCTCCTCCATGTTTCTTTTGGTCTTCCTCGTTTCCTTTTTCCAGGAGGCATCCATCGGAGTGCCACTCTTGATAGGGCTGTTTGAGGCATTCTAATGACAGCTAATCCAGCGCCATCTTCGGCGCTTGATCTCCAATAGCAATGATTATGTGGATGTTTGTTTATGGAGTTTTTCGTTGGTTATGATGTTGGGCCAGAAGATGTTCAGAATCCTGCAAAGGTACCAATTTTGAAAGACCTTCAACTTCTGACTGATGGTCTTGGTCATTTTCCAGGATTTTGCTCCATACAGTAGAGTGCTTAAGACAGTGCTTTTAAAAAGGCGTATCTTTGTCTTCAAACTAATCTTGGTTGCTTTTTTTGCTGACTTAGTTCATCAAGATAAACCTCAAGCATTTGCTTCAGATTTATCTTGATGAACTATCCCAGTCCCAGCCAGTGCTGCTCGACTGCTATATCAAAGTCCCATCTGTGGGAAGTACGTGAAAAAGAGTCTTTGAAGCTAATGGAAAAATACAGTTTTCTTCGAAGACTACGTGTCAGAATTATCAAATCCATAACATCCATTAGTTGTTTAATGAATCAAGTGTTCTGGTGTCATCAAATGAAAACAACTTAAACTTTGTTTTATCATAGGTTTGTGAATATAGATATTGCCACTCCCTACCAGTATTATATTAAATGAATATTACCACCCCACTACAATATCATAGTTATTGCCATTGTATTGTCATGATTGCCACTAGTCTCAAGTAAAGAATAATGTTAATAATTAAAATACCCCCACCCTCCAAAACAAACCCAACAATAAAAAAACAACCAAAAATCTACTTTTGACAGGCACAGTAATGTGTGGTATAGTCACCACCCACACTACCCTTTCCCACCCACCCTAGCTCGAGTCACCTCCAGCCCTTCCCTCGTTGATATTGATAAGGGGAGGGCTGGAGGTGACTTGAGCTACCTTTCCCCCACCATGGTTGGCATTAATTTATTGGTTAGGCCATCGGTCTACAGGCTGGTAGGTACTGGGTTCGGATCCCAGTCGATGCATGGGATTTTTAATCCAGATACCGACTCCAAACCCTGAGTGAGTGCTCTACAAGGCTCAATGGGTAGGTGTAAACCACTTGCACCGACCAGTGATCCATAACTGGTTCAACAAAGGCCATGGTTTGTGCTATCCTGCCTGTGGGAAGCGCAAATAAAAAATCCCATGCTGCCTGTCGTAAAAGAGTAGCCTATGTGGCGACAGCGGGTTTCCTCTAAAAAAAAACAGTGTTAGAATGACCATATGTTTGACGTCCAATAGCCGATGTTAAGATAAAAAATCAATGTGCTCTAGTGACGTCGTTAAATAAAACAAACTTTACTCTTCTTTTTTTTGTGGGTTGATGCTGTATGGCCTATGGTTATTTATAAATTCAGAGTCATTCAGATCGGACACGACTAATCCGTTCTATTCACAATTTCTGTGACGTATTTCACAAGCGCATGTTCGAATTGGATTGTGTGAAGGATAAGAAAAGTTAAAAGTACAGATAAAATGCCGCCAACACCCGGTAAAAAGCCATTTTCACAACCTATTCCAGAACAACTTAGTGAGGTATAACAATTAGTTGTCATACAATTAATTTTATTGTTGAAGATCAATTGTACACTTATCATCTTATGACATTTAACTGAGTTATCGTCAACGTCCCTGACTCGGTGACTGCGTTATGCTTCAAATTCCGTACAGTTTGTTTTCTCGTGCACGGTTCGCGGAATCGGCATCCGATTTGTTGTCATCGGCATGTCGTTCATTTATGAGTTTTTTCTTCACATTTCAGGAACATTTTTATAAACAATAAAGTTCTGAAAAGTAAGTATCTAAATACAAAACTTTACAAACCCTAAAACCAGGGTTAGAAATGAAAAAAGAAAATCTACATGCACCACGTGCATGCTGAAAAATAAGTTGCATGCACCAAAAATAAGGCAACTTCGTTTTTTTTTTTTTACGAAGCTATTCGGAATTATTCGGCAATACCTATATTTATTTATTAACAGTACCGGAACGTTATACAACTGCGTTTATTACTGATTCTTGATCAAATTTGAAAATTTCACCCAACGTATACGCCTTACAGAAATCTATAATAGGCCTATTACAAAAACGTACAAATATTTGTGTTTTGTTTTAAGCAAGTTATCAACTTTTTTAAGTCGATAAGATCTGTTGGTATAATATAAATTAGCCTACGAAATGCATACGCAGAATTCAACAACTTGAGTCTGAATCTGGTAGACAACAGGATACCAGTATACGCAATACACAGTACTTGAAAAATATTAGCATGCACCGCGTGCACCCAGTTTTAAAAGTTACATGCACACGCAAAAATCAGCATGCACCGGTGCATGTACTAACACTGCATTTCGAGCCCTGAAAACCATTAATTTTACTAAGTCGTTTTTGTTTATTCTTTAAAACTACCGATATCGGGTCCACATGCCTCGTAAAAATTTACTTAAAATGGAGAAAGATGAATTAACATTCGGTGCGTGTCACATGACCTCACACGTGCCAGATCAACAAGGACAAAGCATTTAATTTTTACGATTTTTAAGACCCCTGTTGTTAGAATTTGTTTTCAATTATTACATTCGATCTGCAAAAGGTATGCTACATTTTTGTGCCTCTATTGTAGTGAATAGTATTCATAATCCATTCATAATAATTTTTTGAGTGTATAAGTTGTCTTAATTATGAATCAATTCATTAAAAAAATGATATTTTACAAACTATTCACTGGTATTTAAACGTAATGCCTATCGGTATTGACATCAAGTTTTAGCAATGTGTGTTGATAAAACGCGGACCGGACCAGAATGCTTGACAAATTGAATTTTTCCTTTAAAAAAAATATTGAACTAAGTGTTCGTCAACTGTGCATTTTTTTCACGTAGTGGCGTTAAAAATGGCAAATGACGAATCGCACGTGCGTGTTACGATACTTTTTGCAAACGCATTTGCCTGAACGCAGTTAGAAACGTCGCACTCTTTCCTGTTTACCGGAGGGGGTTTCACTTTTATTTACTAGAAATGATTTGTTTTACATCCACATTGTTGATTTTTTAAAGTTAATTGATTGCAATCTATTTTGTTTCACGTATAGTAGCTGAAAAATGTAGAATAATATTTCTGTAAATATCGTATTCGTGTTTTTGTCGTTGGTATGGTATGTTCCACCATGTGACGGTGTGTCCGGTGTAGGCCCTATCGGCGTGTCCGGTGATTCGGAGCACTTGGTATTTTGCTTAAAGGAAACATGACACGAGACCATATTATAGCTCATTTTAAAAGCAAAATAATATACAAATAACTTTATAACAATAAAATACGTGTAGTTAACTTAAAATGAAGAAATTACGCTAATCAGTATCAAAGTACGATTTATGCATATTTATTCGTGAGCGTTCGGAAAAAAAGGGAAGTTACGTCAGAGCCATTGTACTCTTCCATTGTTGTTAACTGTTTATAAATTATGGAGTAAAGGGCTTACGATCTTTTCAGTCCAACAGTGCCGTACTGCGCGGCCTTTGGGTGTAAAAATAAACAGTTTAAACTATCGGGATTGTCTTTTTATGGTTTTCCAAAGGATTGTATCTGAAGAAAGATGCGTATATTTTATCGCAAAAGAAAAGATTGGACACCAACACCGCATAGTACTTTGGTGTCAGCCAATTTACAGCCCGGAGCCCAAACGTTACCCGGAGACAAAAACAGTACTCGGTTGCGAATGCCAAGGTGTACATTGTACATATTTGGCGCAAAGATACACCTCAGCATGATGTATTTATATATGTTAAAACAAAAATGTAGAAATTTTTATTTATTTATTTGTTTTGGAAAAAATTGATTTTTCATGTTAGGGCTGTAGGCCTACATAACAAAATCTGTATTCACCGTCCGAAGATGGAAACGTCAATAAGTAATTAAATATGGCATATACAAACATGGGATTTGGCATGAGGATACATCTCAGTACGATGTATTTAAATATGTTTTTGAAAAAACGTGTAGAAAACAATAATAATTTTAAATAATGTTTTTAATCTTCGGACGGAATACGTCACAAAAACGTTCCTCATCGCCCTAAGCCCCAAAGTAACACGAAGTTCAATACAAAATAAACCACTACTGTCGGTGTCGAAATAACTATTATGTTTTATCCACGGGCTGACTTGAGAATCTGAGTGTTGTTTTAGTTAATTGGTCCTTTCTTTCCGTGGCCTGCACATGTGATTCCTGATTGGCAGGTGTATATTGCAGGGTATCGACCAGGTAAGTGATTACCACGGTCTAGACATACGTACAAAATAAGATCACAGGGTATTGTGGCATAACCTGTCGTGACTATAGTAGAATGTTAATGGACATTATCAGCCGCCCTGTTTCATTACTGTAAATAATGCTGTAAAACCCTTGATTAAGTAGACTTTCCCATCTAAAATTACAAAACTGACCAATTACGTAGTACCAAAGAAAAGAAAATTATCACTTGGGTATCGTGAGTGGTCGTTTTTACTCTAACGCACCCTACCAATAGGCCTAATAATATGCTACGTTTTTTATGAGAGAAAAATACTATAACCCCATTTCATTCTATTGATGCAAATTGAAATATATTTAGTTTAAAAGTTGATTATACTCTCAAGTCATTTATGTTGTTTTACAAGCCAGGTTAATGAAAGTGAAGCGCCTTGTCGTAAATTAGAGCGTTTGTTTACACTGTGCATACAGATTTCATTGTGTACAGCCCGAATATGAAAAATGCGATATTTTCTATTAAAAAAAAAAAAAAATGTTTGTCCTACATTTATATTTTTTACATATTTAAATACATCATACCGAGGTGTATCTTTATGCTAAATATGAACAGTATACATCTCGGCATTAGCATCCGGGTTTTGGTTTTGTCTCCGGGTTACTTTCGGGCTCCGGGCTGTAAATTGGTCGACCGGTCTGGTCTGGCACCATCGGTTTCTCCACCCTCCGACTCGCTATCCGTTTTTTCATAAGTATCACTTGTAAGTAAATGTGTGTCTTTCTTCATTTACTAACAGCTCAAATTGATACGGCAAAACTTTTGCGAACGAACACTCTGTGCAAGTCTTAGATTCTTTATGAATGGTACGGACTAATGCTTTTAAGTGTAAGGCTTCAGATCAAGCGACGCGTCACTGACGTCATGGACCTCGTGATTGCCCTGCTCATTAAAGGTCGGCAATTTCCGCTCAGAGTTCATATCTCAGGGTTTTTTACGGAGATATTTTAAGTAATTAATTTTTTTTTTTTTTTTTAGGTGATTCAATTTATAATTAATTGTACATGGTTGGTGCCAAATATAGGTCACGTGACATGTTTCCTTTAAGTATGCTTAGGAAGTTGTCATATTGTCGGTGTTTTTAACAAATTAAAGTTCAATTCCTTTTTTAATGGTTAATCAAGTATCAACATATTTATTGAATGATCAATAATTATATAATAATTTCAAAATAAATCATTCACCTGCTTTCGTGTATATAAACGCGAAGTAGGTCAGCCTTATTGATATTAAGAATGTTAAAATCAGTCTGAAAACACCTTTCCCGCATTTTTTAATTATAGTAATCAGTATAATTATTTATTTTGGTTATTTTTATTTAAACTGAAATGGCAAACACAGACAAATGCAAACAAAACGAAAGTTTTACACCTTAATTGACAGTCATTCCAGTTAACAATTGTCACATTGTTACAAAAAATAAAAGCGAAATAAGACCCACGTGTGTGTGCACAATCTACCTGAGAGAAAAAATCCATGCATGACAATGAACATACATGTATGCATCTGCAGTACTGTGCCACTCAAGAAACGATTCCAAAACTGATCATGAGATGGGTCATGTGTGATCGTTCATTTTTATAGTAATATTTTAACATGACAAAACAAAAAAGTACTAAAATAATCCTGGGACAATAGTGTAGCGTTTATGGACTACGAAGTGAGGTCATGGGTGTTCTATAAGTAGCAGGGTCAAGGATCCACATCTACTGCGCCAAATCACCGGACATGCAAATCGTTTTGCCTATATTTATGCACAATTTTATTAAAGGGACACACCCTAGTTACGGCTAGTTGTTAACCATTACGGCGTTGTTTTTCGCTATTAAACCCATTTTTTCACAAATAAAATTGCACTTTACTTACCGTTTATTATTTAGAATATACATTTCCATTCACCTGAAGTGTTTTTTGGTAATCCTGGTTTTTGTAATACCACAAAATGCATTTTTCGTATTTCATAAAATGGCACGGGCCTCTGAGAAAAAAACGTTGAGCAGACAAGGTCTAATCTATTTTTAGAGGGGATATTTCCATTTCAATGTCACAGACGTTGGTATACCACGTGACCGTTATCATTTTGGTTCGGTTTGTTTTCTCGTGCACGGTTCGCGCAATCAACATCCGATTTATTGTTGTTCATTTGTGAGATTTTTCTTCACAGTTCGTGAACATTTTCAGTAACAATAAAGTTCAGACAAGTAAGTGTCTCAATACAAAACGTTACAAACCCTTAAAACCAATAATTTTGCTAAGTCTTACGATATCTGGAGAGGGGATACAACCAGGACAGAACAGTTGGAACATGTCCAGGAGAGGTGAAAGGAACGCATCCCAAGTCTGTGAAATTTGTCATGACGTAGGCATTGTTGTGCTTCGAGCGACATCTACCGATGACATCAGAATACTAACTTTCAAAATTATTTCAAGCAATTGGGACATGGGGATTCCTATGGTATTTATCGATATAAAACCTGCTTTTTCACTCCATTTGATAAAAACGTGATCTTAGTGTGTTACAGGTTTGTAGATTAACCAAATTATAATTTATTTTCGCTGGATGGAACTAGGGTGTGCGGCTTTAAATATTTCACAGTGTTCACATAGAAAATGGTCCTTAAATGCTTAGGAGCGCCGATACACTGGACAGCACTGTAGCATTTTTGTTGTTGACCCAAATTTGCTTTTCAGCCACTTTCACATTACCCCCCCCCCCCCTGAAAGTACTCGCCTGCTCGCCAAATTTATCAACCTGACTTGTAAAACAACATAAATGACTTTATAATATAATAAACTATTTAACTAAATTTATTTCAATTGGTATTAATAGAACGAAATTGGGTTATAGTATTTTTCTCTTTTACAAAATCCGAAAAAAAAATGCGTATTATTAGGCCTATTGGTAAGGTACGCTGGAGTAAAAACGACCACTCACGATACCCAAATGATAATTTTCTTTTCTTTGGGACTACGTAATTGGTCAGTTTTATAATGTTAGATGGGAAAGTGAAATCAAGGTTTCACTGAATTATTTACAGTAATAAAGCAGGACGGCTGATAATGTCCATTATCATTTTAGGGGTGGCTGCGGCTACCCCACAATACCCTGTGATCTTTATAAAACGTGCACCTAGACACCTTGACTTGGTGACCGTCCAAAATATACACCTGCTAATCAGGAAACACAGGTACAGGCCACGGAGAGAAAAGTCCAATTAACTAAGAAAACACTCCGATTATCATTTCAGTATGTGGGTTAATGTAGGGACAAAACATAATACGGTTATTTCGACACTTTGACCGGCCTCGGTGGCGTCGTGGCAGGCCATCGGTCTACAGGCTGGTAGGTACTGGGTTCGGATCCCAGTCGAGGCATGGAATTTTTAATCCAGATACCGACTCCAAACCCTGAGTGAGTGCTCCGCAAGGCTCAAAACCACTTGCACCGACCAGTGATCCATAACTGGTTCAACAAAGGCCACGGTTTGTGCTATCCTGCCTGTGGGAAGCGCAAATAAAAGATCCCTTGCTGCCTGTCGTAAAAGAGTAGCCTATGTGGCGACAGCGGGTTTCCTCTAAAAATATCTGTGTGGTCCTTAACCATATGTCTGACGCCATATAACCGTAAATAAAATGTGTTGAGTGCGTCGTTAAATAAAACACTTCTTTCTTTCTTTCTTTCGACACTTTGACAATGATTGTTTAAATATTTTGTATTGAAAAATAATATATACTTATTGCTGGCTTACTGGGATGGATATTATTACAGAACATTGCGGCACATCCGCAAAAATCAGGTATGTTTTGTTTCTTCAGTTCTAAGACTAATTCCTGACGTTACTCGTTAAGTATTCAGGGCTTCTAGAATTTTTATAAAATCCACTAGCCGTGGGATCATTGATTTTAAAACTTGACAAGCCATAATTAAAAATTTACTAGCCCTACTTTACTTTAAGTTAATACAATTTTACTAAATAATAGTAAAAATTGGATTCATCTAAGCTATCGCTCTCTCTCTTTAGCCAAGTTTAGGTGACATACATGTATATGTCACCTAAAGAGAGAGAGAGAGATAGCTTAGAAACACTAACATTGGGGGTGGGCTTGGTGGGCAGGATATTCATATTTACAAAATAGACTTAACTGCAACATTTGACCGAAAAAATTCGCTAGCTGTCGGGCATGACAATAGTAGTTATTTACTAGCCCGACATTGAATATAACTAGCCATGGGAGTGGAGCTACCATAATCTAGAAGCCCTGGTATTACGTAACCACCGACTCGCCAGAGGGCATATTCACTAGGATGGTACAAACTGACTGCACCAGTTATATATACTATCCGTCACATTTAACCGTTTTATTAATTAACTATATACGATTATACTTGTTAATATTAAGCAATAATGTGCATTATATATCGTTGAATATGCATACCAGGCCAAATGCCTTAATTGTCCCTTCCTTTAATTTATGTCATATTTTATTGTAGCCAGTACCACCTTCATCTGTTATTATTATTCATCCCGGGTCTTACAACTTGAGGATTGGACGAGCATCTGACACATTTCCAGTAGCTGTTCCCCACTGCATTGCCCGCAAAAAGAGATCTCAGTCGACTCCATATCAACCAGAAGCTTGGCTGGCCAGACCAGAATGCAATGTAATCTAATAACTTGAATCTAATGTCCGAACCAAATTGTTAACAAATACAAAAAAATACTCTCCTACCTTTAATTGCCGTTAGATTTCCTCCAAAGTTTGTCCAGACAGAAATCTTGAAAAAACCGTTACAATGACACATATTCCACATACCAGATGATAACTATGTCACCTATATCGACTTCGCTGAGAGCGCATACGGCAAAAAGCATGTAATTTTGTGTCAGCTGCCACTTTGACTTTTTTGGAATATTCTTCAAGAGGGGTGAAAGGATAGGACTTAATCTAACAACGTCATAACATGTTACGATATAAAAGCAAACTTGATGACATCATATCATTTATTATTATTATTATTATTATTGTTTTAATGATACCACTAGAGATAACTGATTTCATATTAATTGTGTCACATACTTTGGAGGCTTTCACCCCTCTTGAAGAGTATTCCATAAACAAGCAACATGGCAGACGGCAGAAAACTGCATGTATTTTTTCCTATGCAATCTCAGCAAAGACGATATCTGCGACATCGTTGCAGTCTCGTGTGTGGAATCTGTATATTTGTAGTGGTTTTTTTTGCAATTTGTGTCGGGACAAATTTTGGAGGAAATCTAACGGCAATTAAAGGTAGGAGAGTAATTTTTTTGTAGTTGTTAACAATTTGGTTCGGACAATAATCTATGATCCAGTTTTAATTAGACTACAGAGTAGACTAAATATAGCCTCTACATTGAAACATAAAAGTTCTGTTAATGTTAAGACTATATCAAGACCAAAATTAAAATGATTTGTTTTTGCCCAGTGTATTTCATTGCTATTATTGATACTGTTGCTCATGACAAGTTTTTCATTAGATACATTGTAGTTACTTACAAGCGTGTACATGTATGTAATATGGAGTGTTTGATGAAAGTCTTAAACAGTCATTCAAGTTAAATAAGTCTGTATAAGTTGGGGAAAATAAAAGATTACAGGTCAGGGATTTATCCAGGATATTTTGCCAGTGTCTCATGTCTTATGGGATTGGGGTAAATTATACTTGGGATATGTTTTCAGTACCCTGAATAATGCAGTACACCACTGTTCAATTAATTTATTAGAACCTGTAAACATAATTAAATAGATATACTGGGAATTTTTAGTACAGAAATTGGGAATTTCCAGTGCAACTTTGTTTTGGTAAGGGGCCTATGTTAGGACCAACAGAATGCCTGAATAAATCCCAGCACGTAATCCTAATTCTGTTAGATTATTTCTTAGAATTTTGACCGCTTTAATGATACTAAAAATATATTTAAAAAACTGTGAAAACCCAATGGACATCCAGACATAAAAAATGTACGTAATTTAACCAGTATTTGTTACAAGACTGTTTTTAATTTTGGTATGTATTTAACAATGAAAACATCTTTATTATTATTTTTTTTAACATCCACTATCACATGGGCATGGTGCTATGGAATTGAAGGCAACCTCCCCCAGAAAGAAAATGGGTTACGTTTAGGGTTAGGGTTAAGAAAATAATACAGTAATGATAAGAGTAATTAACTTTGTCAAAAGGTTAACTTAAAAACAAATAAAATCTGCAAACAATTTTGGGTATGGCACCATACCTGTTTACCCTCTGGCAGAAAGCCTGCACATTTGTCAGATGATCAGCATGGTGACTACATTTTTTATGTCTGAAAAAATATATGTTCAATTATAGATTTAATTAGTCATAAGTGATATTTTTACTCAGTCATTTGTTTATTCTGCAATTTATAATTAAAGATTTGAAACGTTTCATTTTGTTAAGGATATGGCCAACTAAAAACAGTGGTGTTTTCATTACAGTTAATTCTTGGTTACCATCATAAAATTGTCAGAATTTCAAGGACTCTTTGTGGGTTGTACACAAAAAGTTACAGGTTACAGGGATTTATCCAGGCATTCTGTGGGTACGAATATAGGTCTCTTCCCAAAAGAAAGTGTCACTGAAAATTCCCAATTTCCATACTAAAAATCCCCATTATATTATACTTTTAATTACGTCTGTTCTAATAAATTAATTTAACAGTGGTGTAGTGCATCATTCAGTGGCCTGAAAACATCCCAAGTATGATTTATTCATACTAATTTTCCAAATTTCACCAGACATGGGACCCTGGTGAAATGTCCTAGATAAATCACTGGGTTACCCATTGCACATAATGCAACCTGTTATCTATATAATGTCCTTAAATTGAATATACTTGATTATGGATTATGCAAAACTAGATTTGTGCGACAGCTGGCTAAAGAATCATTGTTGCAGTTGCCAGAGATCTGTTTTCTAACTTTCTTTCTGATTGATATTGCCAGCACCCTGATGTGAAACAGCAGAAACGCTTAGGTCTGAAGTCAGCGGAAGAAGCCTTGCTAACGAAGCCTACAGCTATTGGAGGTTACAGACAGCTCACTCCTGGCAGAGAGGTACGATGAAGGTCATAGTACTACAGAGAACTTCAGTGACCAATCTGCTTGGTAATGTTAGACCCATGCCTGGCCAGCCAGAGGAGACTATAGGTTTTTGTCCACACCTGTCTGTCTGTCTGTCTGTCCTACACACAATTTTTCAGACTTTTTTTGCAATGCCTTAAGATATTGAGCTGAAATTGTGTATATTGCTTTGACATGTAACATATCAATTTTGACTTTCATGGGATTTACTCATTTTGATGAGTTCCATACATGTATAACCACATAAAGTTTGACTTTCATGGGAATTATGCAAAGCCATAAATCTGTCAAAAATGGAAGTTATCAATGTATAACACAGTTATGGCCGTTGAACTTGCATGCAGGATATATGAAAATATGTAGTGAAATGTTTGTTTAACAAAACTCTGAGGCACATGAATGAATTGTAGACCCAGTATTACATGTATGTGTCCAACATAATATGATAGCCACGACACATAATACATACATGTAGGGTGTGACAGAAGAACCAACTGCTGCCACACGTAACTATGTACACGTGTACTCTGTTATAAGCCACGACACATAATACATACATGTACATGTAGGGTGTGACAGAAGAACCAACTGCTGCCACATGTAACTATGTACACGTGTACTCTGTTATAAGCCACGACACATAATACATACATGTAGGGTGTAACAGAAGAACCAACTGCTGCCAAACGTAACTATGTACACGTGTACTCTGTTATAAGCCACGACACATAATACATACATATAGGGTGTGACAGAAGAACCAACTGCTGCCAAACGTAACTATGTACACGTGTACTCTGTTATAAGCCACGACACATAATACATACATGTAGGGTGTGACAGAAGAACCAACTGCTGCCAAACGTAACTATGTACACGTGTACTCTGTTATAAGCAGGAATATGTCGTTATCCTGCAGACAGAACAACACATACTACTATCATTCATTTGCCAGTAACTTGCAAGTGTTAAATCTTGTTTTGCAGCTAGCCAGCTACAACTGTTCAGTGAAACCTGAGAGAACTGATGTTGTCAATCCTCAGAAGTGGACGACCACAGACAAACCGTACATTGTTGGGGGAGATGTGAGTGTTACAGCGCACATAATTTTGATCTGACGAATGTGAAAAATAACGCATGTTACACTTAACAAACAGCGCACATCGACATAATTCTGTATATTGATTTCCACATAGATTTACTGTATGTAGCTGATAGAAAGACCCGTTTAATAATACCAGAAAAAGAAAAAAATGTGACGAAAACAGCAGCGTACATGCAAGCTTTTAATACATGACTGGTACTTATCTTTGCTTATCTTATAGTTATGAAAGAAAAAATGGAATTGAATTAAATAGTGGCTTCTGTAGCATATACAGTGAACTTGTTACGGAAATCAGTGAAGTCGGTAAAATTGTCTCGATTAGTTACTGTTAGCCAATAAAGCATACGCGAGGTCCCGAAAATTGCAAGAGTGTAATGTTCTACTTTCTTTAAAAAAGAAATGAAAGTTAGACAAAGATTATTCAGAAGTAGACAGAATAATAAAAAGAAGGAAAAGAAATGATAATAGGTATGTAAGAATAGACTTGTATTCCTTTCTTACTTTCCCTCCCCATCCTTCTCCGGTAGTGATGACATAACTTGGGACCGATTGACAATTTTATTTTTCCCCACCCCTGGACTACACTAATGAAGCAAACAACATAAAATTAGAAGAAAACATTATTGGTTTATTTTTGCAACATAGGTCTCTACATTTACATATACCAATTCCTTCATGAATTAATAAGGCTTGGGATTTCACTCGCCGTAGCATTTTGATAAGGGCAATTTTTCACTCGCCTAAGCATTTTGAGCTAAGCGTTTTGAGGTATGTGATGTTTCACTCGCCTAAGCGTTTTGAGGTGTGCGATGTTTCATTCGCCTAAGCGTTCTGAGGTGTGCGATGTTTCACTCGCCTGTGCGATGTTTCACTCGCCTAAGCGTTTTTGAGCTGTGCGATGTTTCACTCGCCTAAACGTTTTGAGCTGTGCGATGTTTCACTCGCCTAAGCGTTTTGAGGTGTGCGATGTTTCACTCGCCATGGTTTTTCAAAAGCCAAGGTCTGTAACTATTTGACGGGATGTATTCTTTCAGGCCCTGCTGATTCACCCTTCCAGTAACTATTCCCTGCACTGGCCGATCCGCCGGGGACACCTGAATGTACACAGTGGTTCGAACGAGACACTCAACTCGGTGCTGGCCGATCTCGAAGTGATATGGCAGACTGTGATAGAGACTCACCTCAACATACCACAAAAAAACTTTCAGGTATGACCAAGAGGAAGTTCTTAAACAGAGATTGCCTAATTAACTGAATATACACTGAAGATCTCTTTTACACATTGATTGTCTACAAGTCTCATTAGGTAGTCTATATTTGTAGTTGATAGTCTATAGTCCGTCACATCCTACACAAATATTTTTTGTAAGTAATTTCAGTTTGGTTTGATGTAAGAAGAAAAGTAAAAGTGTAAAAAATACTATTTTTGTGTGCAGTTTAGAAAACAATCTGCTCAAAAATTAAAAAGGCGTTCCCTGTTGGACGGACTATAGAAGTATACACTGATAGTCTACCAATATACAATGATATTGTACAAGTGTACAGTGATGGTATACCATTGTACAATGATTCTCTACTTCTATACATTCCAGTTTCATAGTCTTCATCGGTACTCCACATGTAGTACACAGACTGATTGTTTTCAAAGGCCATGGTATGTGCTGTCCTGTCTGTGGGAAAGCATATTAAAAATATCTCTTTCTGGTATATTTCGTAATTACCATATGCTTGACATCCAGTAGTTGATGTGCTCTTGTGGGTGGTGTTGAACAATACAAACTTGTAACTGTTTTGCATATTTCTCACTCCAGCCAGTGCACCACGACTGGTATATCAAAGGCCGTGGTATGTGTTATCATATCTGTGGGATGGTGCATATAAAAGATCCCTTGCTGCTAATCGAAAAGAGTAGCCTATGAAATGGCGACAGCAGGTTTCCCCTCTCACTATCCATGTTGTCCTTAACCATATGTCCGAGGCCATATAGCCGTAAATAAAATGTTTTGAATGTGTAGTTAAATAAAATATTTCCTTCCTGTTTTGCATAGTACTACCTTTATATGGCGAACAGACTTCAAAGCATTGATATAGATCACTTTGTTTCTTCACTGAACTTGATTTTTGTCTCGCCTTTACGAAGTACAAAGGCGAGATTACGTATTACATTTTTGGTGGCAGTGGCTGTGAGCTTTTACATTAAAGTTTAACATTAATGGGAGATCTGTTTCTCACAAACTGTTAGTCCTAGGTCAATGAAAATTGATTTGTAGTTGAACCTATGGATTTAATCACAGTAAAAATAATTAAAATTTGAAATACTTTTGCGTTTAAGTTAATGTTAACATTTTGATTTTAGCTCCATTTTTTCACAAACTGTAGATCGATAAAACTTGTTTTGTAGGTGTTCCTTTGAATGTTCATCACAACGCATGTAAGAAAACTAAAAAATTAATTAAAATAAAAGTTTTAATTTACTTTTTGTTTTGAACATGCATTGAGACGAACATCTTATGGATGCAACTGTCGGTGACACCGAATACGTTTATGGTTTGTGAGACGTTTAATTCCATGGAATTCTTTCTCTCTTTTTCTTTTCAGAATTATCATGTGATCCTACTCATTCCCGATGTTTATGTCCACAAGCATGTGAAGGCTCTCATGAATCTACTCTTAGACAAGCTGGGCTTTGGAGCGGCCTTTATCCACCTGGTAAACACCTATGGAGAAAGCTGTGCTTTAACACACTGTCTTGGTTATAATCAGTAATGTCTTTAGACTTACGATTCCACACCACCATTAATTACTCCTTGCAGTTCAAAACAATTTCTGTGTCAGAATATATTCTATGAAAAATTACAACACTATCGAGAGGGTCATGTGACTACTAATTTTAGGGACAATGCTGAGGGCCAATATAGCCACCGGAGGGCCATTACAACTGCCCAAGGACCTATAACTAGGCCAATGTGAAAAACCCCATTTAATGACATTTTTAGCTTACTAGAATAGTGATGATCACATTGTGAATTAGATTTGGGGATTTTTGAAGTAATATTTGACAAAAAGCTAGCCTCAGTATATATTTTGTTTCAGGCCAAATAAAATATGGAGGCCTACATGTGTATATGTTTGTATGTGCAAAACAAAAACACTATTTTACATTTGTTCTGGCCTAACGTCAATGCCCGTCACTTTTCGCACCTTTGTTTTGGCTTCATACACAATAAATATAACATTTTACCGTAATTTCACTTTAAATCCATATTTCGTTAATAGTATAATTTTTTAATTACAAAATTATGTTCAAACACAGCCAGGTGCATTATTAATGTTCAAATTAAAATAAAATGTTCAATAGCAATTTTCAGTTGGAATTTTCCCAGCATTCTTAAGAGGGAAACGTCATGCAGACAATACAGTTTACATGTCTGTATGTTTTTATTGTTAATAATTTTAGACAAAGTATTATGTTTTAGTTTTAAAAGATGAAATAAATAAAAAGTACCATTTGTCAAATATATTGTATCAAACAATTACAGTTAGAAATGTTATGTTTATTGTGTATGAAGCCAAAACAAGGATGCAAAATGTGACTGTCATCGATTAGGCATTCTAAGGTGGGTGGGTTAGTTTGATGATTACTAAGTAAAAACATGTACTTGGATTTTAATTTTTTGACATTTTTTTGTTTTGCTAATAAGTTAAGTTACTACGATGTTGTCGACTAACGCCAGGTGGAATGAAATGTAATCACACAAATTGTTCTATTCTCGCGTTGAAACATAAACATAAATATCTCGGAGGAAGCTCACATGGAAATATAATTGACAGTGTTATTGACAACATTGTGCCAAAAACAAAACTTTAACGTGGGACTGATAACTGTTTGGCATTGTCGACGATAACAACAATAGGTGAAAATTACGTATAATCCTTACATTTTGTAACATGCGAATTTACCTTTTAAAAATTGCAAATTTATAGTGCAGCTGCATGGAAAATGAACAAAAACAATAGTTTTTCATTAAACGAGTCTACAAAAGTAATTTAACTTAGTCTTTTTTGAGAATGACTTAAAATGAAGTGAGAGAATCTTTCCGAGGTGACTTAATAAAAAACAATACCGGAACTTCCGGTGGAAGTAAAATCTTGTATAGCCCATGGACAATATGAGTTTAGCTGTTACGGCTCGCTAACGATGTGTATGATGTGGGCCGTTTGCAACATTACGGCTGATTAATAATACATATAACAAGTAATTTCAAACCAATGGGCTATTTAAATACTACAGAGGTCAACTTACATGTACTTGTAATCATCACAGAAATATTTTGTTACATTTATGAGGAACAATTTACTAAATGGGATTATATACAAGTAATGACACAAGAAATGGTGGTGTGGTGCCTTTAACTTCATGGCAACACTATAGAAATTTCATGTGTGTAACATCATTAAAGATTTTAGCCTAGACTTTGAGGTTTTATAAGCATACATGTAGGTCCTGGAGAGATAAAGACAGTTTGAGGAGCTGGTAGGCAGGAGGTTCCTGCAGGTGGAATGCAACAAATCCTTTGCAGTATTAGATAGAGGCGAAAACAACAAAAAACATAACTGATCTCAGAATTAAGAAACTGCATGTGATAACTGTTCTGCTCCTGTGTGTATTTAGTTAGAAAAGGTTATAGTTAGATTAACTAACAGTAGATTCAGGACTGAAAATAGCAAGACCAATAGTTTTGTTAGCCTGTCACTCATGCAAGTCATCAGGGGTCTGAGATTAGAGTGTTGGTGTAGTGGTATTTTATTTGAATTTCACATTGTTAGATAAACTACACTGATTTTATCTTTGATTAATTTTGGCATCTGTCATAAAGTGGGGCTGTTATCTTGTTGCAAGTATCTTTAGTATATTTTGTATTTTTTCTGAGTCTGCAACCACCTTTACTTGTAGGAATCTGTGTGTGCAATCTTTGGATCGGGAATTTCTTGTGCCTGTGTGGTAGATGTTGGCGATCAGAAAACCAGTGTCTGTTGTGTGGAAGATGGCATCTCGCAGAAATCTTCAAGGCATGTAGTCCATTCCTTTGATGATTAGTGTAATGGGGCTTCCCTTGGCATTCACAGGCTGCATGAGCCACAGATGATATGTACTTGTATTGGTGCTCCTAATGGTCTCTCATCTTTTAAAAATAGGGGCGAGATGTAGCCCAGTAGTAAAGCGCTCACCTACTGTGTGGTCAGTCAGTGGGCCCATTGGGCTATTTCTCACTCCAGCCAGTGCACCACGACTGGTACATCAAAGGCTGTGGTATGTGCTGTCGAGTCTATGGGATGGTGCATATAAAAGATCCCTTGCTGCTAATTGAAAAGAGTAGCCCATGAAGTGGCGACAGCAGGTTTCCTCCCTCAATATCTGTCTGGTCCTTAACCATATGTCTGACGCCATATAACCATAAATAAAATGTGTTGCTTGTGTTGTTAAATAAAACATTTCCTTCCTTCCTTTTAAAACTAGTTACAAATGACGGAACCCATTGTTCACGAATAACCATAATTGGTGTTAACATTCTACGTTAAGAGGTTAATTTATGATAAAAGTACCGTTTCAATGCATATGGAAAAAATTATAAACAATGGCACACTCAACACTAGCTGATATATTTTTGTACTGGAGTGTCATTAAACATTGATGTATTTATTCTATACCAGCAGACATGTTATATTACTATTGATGTCAGGGCTCACCCAGTTCATTGCTAAATTAGCCAAAGGGCTACAACCTTTAGCATTCAAGACTAATAAAATGTTTAAATTGGCCATTTTGGATAATTTACAAGGAAATACTATATTACTTAAAACAAAGTTCTCTCCAGTGTGAGCCCTGGATATATAGCAATACATCAAGTAAAATGGAACAGTTTGCATGTTTTGTTATTTTCTGTGTGCCAAGGTCACAACAATATAACATTTTCTCTAAACATTTGGTTAAATAAATTTTTACATCGAGGGTTGCCGATTTCACAGTCGTGGTTTCACGCCACTGATTATTTATCTGATTTGTTACTTACAGAATTGTGATGGAGTATGGAGGGGTGGACGTGAGTCGCTGTTTACACTGGATGTTGGGGAGGTGTGGTTTTCCCCTCCGAGAGTTGAACCTGTCTCTGCCGGTTGACATTCTTCTCTTGCAGCAGTTGAAAGAGTCGCTATGTCACATGGATATCAATGTAAGATTTGGTGTCAAATGGATATCAATATAAGATCTGGTGTCATGGATATCAATGTAAAATCAGGTGTCACATGGATATTTGGTGTCCCATGGATATCAATGTAGGATCTGGTGTCACTTAAATATCAGTGTGAGATCTGGTGTCACTTAAATATTAGTGTGAGATCTGGTGTCAAGTGGGTATCAATGTGAGATCTGGTGTCGCATGAATATCAGTGTGAGATCTGATGTCACATGGGTATCAATGTAAGATCTGGTGTCCAATGGATATCTGGTGTCACATGGATATCAATGTAAGATCTGGTGCCACATAGACATCAATGTAAGATCTGGTGTCACATGGATATCAAAGTAAGATCTGGTGTCATGGATATCAATGCAAGATCTGGTGTCATATGGATATCAATGTAAGATCTGGTGTCATATGGATATCAATGTAAGATCTGGTGTCACATGGATATCAATGTGAGATCTGGTGTCACATGGATATCAGTGTAAGATCTGGTGTCCCGTGGATATCTGGTGTCAAATGGGTATCAGTGTGAGATCTGGTGTCACATGAATATCAGTGTGAGATCTGGTGTCACGTGGATATCTGGTGTCAAGTGGGTATCAATGTGAGATCTGGTGTCCCATGGATATCAATGTAAGATCTGGTGTCACATGAATATCTGGTGTCAGTGGACATCAACGTAAGATCTGGTGTCACATGAATATCGGTGTGAGATCTGGTGTCACGTGGATATCTGGTGTCAAGTGGGTATCAATGTAAGATCTGGTGTCACATGGATATCAATGTAAGATCTGGTGTCATACGGATATCAGTGTAAGATCTGGGCTCATATGGATATCAAAGTAAGATCTGATGTCACGTGGATATCAATGTAAGATCTGGTGTCATATGGATATCAATGTAAGATCTGATGTCATGGATATCAATGTAAGATCTGGTGTCATATGGATATCATTGTAAGATCTGGTGTCACGTGGATATCAATGTAAGATCTGGTGTCGCATGAATATCAATGTAAGATCTGGTGTCATGTGGATATCATTGTAAGATCTGGTGTCACGTGGATATCAATGTAAGATCTGGTGTCACGTGGATATCATTGTAAGATCTGGTGTCACGTGGATATCATTGTAAGATCTGGTGTCACGTGGATATCAATGTAAGATCTGGTGTCATATGAATATCAATGTAAGATCTGGTGTCATATGGATATCATTTTAAGATCTGGTGTCATGTGGATTTCAATGTAAGATCTGGTGTCACATGGATATCAGTGTAAGATCTGGTGTCACATGAATATCAATGTAAGATCTGGTGTCACATAGATATCAATGTAAGATCTGGTGTCACATGAATATCAATGTAAGATCAGGTGTCACATGGATATCAATATAAGAGCTGGTGTCACATGGGTATCAATATCAATGTAAGATCTGGTGTCCCGTGGATATAAATATTAATGTAAGATCTGGAGTTGCATGGATATCGATGTAAGTTTTATAAGCATGGGGGAAAAAATATTCATTCACTGGCTTGAAAAATGTATATTTTAATGTTATTATTTGTTTTGGTAGGCTTTATACACTATGATTGCCTCCCCTTCATAGCACTCAGTATGAAGTTAACTCTTGCTAATGATAGTGGCATCGTATCTCCAGTGACTAAGTTCTATCAACCTGGTGTTCATCCACAGTTGATCATCTAGACACAGGTTCAGTCACACTGATTGACTGCACATAATATAATACTTCATTAAATTGTAACTAGTTCAACTAATGTTCCTGGGCAGGACGTTATCAGTGGTACAGCGCTCGCCTAATGTGCGGTCGGTCTAGGATCGATCCTTATCGGTGGCCCATTGGGCTATTTCTCGTTCCAGCCAGTGCACCACAATCAGTATATCAACGGCCGTGGTATGTGCTGTCCTGTCTGTGGGATGGTGCATATGAAAGATCCCTTTATACTAATGGAAAAACGTAGCAGGTTTCCTCTCTAAGACTATATGTCAAACTAACCAAATGTTTGACATCCACTAGCCAATGATTAATAAATCAATGTGCTCTAGTTGAGTTGTTAAAGCGAACAAACTTTTAACTAATGTTCCACATTAAAGGTTGTAGTATGCACTGTAATGTGTATTCCTTACAGATGTTAATTAATAGTAATCTGATGTGATGACAGCAAGTTTCCTCTCACACTTTTATGTTGTATATTAAAATAACCATATATTAAAGGTAGGGTCAACTCAAACAAGAGCCTTATGTGTTGGAAAGATGCATACCCGGACCACCAACACATACTGACACTTTAACAAATGAAAAACGCGTAATTTTAGAGTTAATAAAAAAACATGATTATTCCTGCTAACTGGGGGCAGCCATTTTGTTTCGTTTTTGTGACGTCTGGTGGGATAGTTTGGGGCGAAGTGACGTAAGCTCCTGACCATATCCTTTGTACAGTGTAAACAAAAGCAGTAATTTTCGACACAGCGCTTCTCTTTGATCAACCTGACTTGTTAAATAGCATAAATGACGTAATAATATAATAAACTATTTAACTAAATATATTTCAAGTTGCATTAACGGAACAAAATGGGGTTATAGTATTTTCCTCTGTTAAATAATCCAAAGAAAAGTACACTATTAGACCTATTGATATGCTATGTTGGAGCAAAAATGATAACCCACAATACCCAAGTGATAATTTATTTTCTTTGGGACTACGTAATCGGTCAGTTCTGTGGTTTTAGATGGAAAAAGTCTACTTAATCAATAGTTTTACAGAACTATTTACAGTAATAAACTATATCCATTACAATTTTAGGGGCGACAGGTAACATTACACAATACCGGTATGTATTTTTGTGTCTAGACAGCGTCAATTAATTGGCTCGTCTGGTTACCAATCAAATACACACCTGTCAATCAGGAATCACAGGTAGAAGCAACTAACAGCATAGACAAATTAACTAAGAAAACACTCCGTGTATCATTTCAGTACGTAGGTTAATGCATGGGCAAAACATTGTTTATTGTTTCGACTTGTTGTGTAGCCACTTTGACAATGGTATTTTATTTTGTATTGAAAAGTAATATATATATAGTGCTGGCTTACTGGGATGAGTATTATTACAGAACATTGCAATGTGTGACTATTTATCATCCCACAAAAACCAGGTAGATTTTGTTTCTCTAGTTCTAAGGCTCATTCCTGACGTTACGCGTTAAGTATTACGTAACAACCAGCTCGCCAGAGGGCGTACTCACTGAGATGGTACAAAATGGCTGCGCCCGTTATATATAATAGCCGTCACATTTAACTGTTTTATTAATTAACTATACGATTATACGTATTGATATTAAGCAATAATGTGCATTTATATATCGTTGAATATGCATACCAGGCCAAATGTCTTAATTGTCCTCTCCTTTAAATACATTACTATAGTTTAAAATATGCTGAGGTGTTAAAACTATTGCTTTCCTTTCCTTGTGTCCAACTGTGTACATTGCATCATATTATTGTTCAGACTGCCGTTGGTGCTGGTTGTAATATTCAGAATTATTTAACATTTCATGTCGGCACACATTTTAACATGATCTTTCATATACCGGTAATTTAATTAATTAATAGGTGAATGTTTAATGAGACCTCAGCACGAATAAAACAGAAGGAATAAATAAAATCTGGTATTGGGTGTTTAATAAATAACAGAATGCAGAAAACAGTAACTCAGGGTTAAAATAGATTTTGTTTTCATTATCTTTTATCTATAGTCTGTCCCATCCTCGTACAAAAATGTTTTTTGTTAATGATTTCAGTTTTGGAAATAACAAAAATATACCGTACTATTTTTGTGTGCAGTTTAAAATCAATTGGCTCAGACATAAATAACTTATAGTAAATTCCATAGTATGAAAAAAGTAGTTCCCTGTGGGAAGGAATTTAGATTTGTTTTCTTTTAGTAAGTTAAAATTTAACAAGTTATATTATTCTGTGACTGTTCTACTGTTCCTGTTTAGTGAAAGGAGTGTTTTTGTTTGTGTCAGGACAACGGCGGTGTGATCGACCAGTTTGTGCAGATCAAGCGTCCGCAGACGAACATCATCAAGTACAATATCAAGCTGGGCGATGAGCTGCTGCTGTCGACGCTGAGTCTGCTGTTCCCGGAGATGTACGGGTTGCATGGCGCCCACCTTGTCCACGTCCAGAGTCGCTTTGCCGGGGACCCCGATGACCCCCACGACGAGAGCTACCTCCGCCAGACGCAGAGGGCCGGCGGACAGGTCGGGTTATCTATAGTATCAATAGAGAGTGGGCGGACAGGTCGGGTTATCTATAGTATCAATAGTGGGCGGACAGGTCGGGTTATCTGTAGAAGCAATAGTGGGCGTGCGGACAGGTCTAGTTATCTATAATATCAATAGAGAGTGGACGAACAGGTTGAGTTATCTATAGTATTAATAGTGGGTGGACAGGTTGGGTTATCTATAGTATCAATAGCGGGTGAGCGGACAGGTTGGGTTATCTGTAGTATCAATAGAGTGGGCGGACAGGTCTGGTTATCTATAGTATCAATAGAGAGTGGGCGGACAGGTCGGGTTATCTATAGTATCAATAGAGTGGGCGGACAGGTCGGGTTATCTATAGTTTCAATAGAGAGTGGGCGGACAGGTCTGGTTATCTATAGTATCAATAGAGAGTGGGCGGACAGGTCGGGTTATCTATAGTATCAATAGAGTGGGCGGACAGGTCGGGTTATCTATAGTATCAATAGAGAGTGGGCGGACAGGTCGGGTTATCTATAGTATCAATAGAGAGTGGGCGGACAGGTCGGGTTATCTATAGTATCAATAGAGAGTGGGCGGACAGGTCGGGTTATCTATAGTATCAATAGAGAGTGGGCGGACAGGTCGGGTTATCTATAGTATCAATAGAGAGTGGGCGGACAGGATGGGTTATCTATAGTATCAATAGAGAGTGGGCGGACAGGTCGGGTTATCTATAGTATCAATAGAGAGTGGGCGGACAGGATGGGTTATCTATAGTATCAATAGAGAGTGGGCGGACAGGATGGGTTATCTATAGTATCAATAGAGAGTGGGCGGACAGGTCGGGTTATCTATAGTATCAATAGAGAGTGGGCGGACAGGTCGGGTTATCTATAGTATCAATAGAGTGGGCGGACAGGTCGGGTTATCTATAGTATCAATAGAGAGTGGGCGGACAGGTCGGGTTATCTATAGTATCAATAGAGAGTGGGTGGACAGGTCGGGTTATCTATAGTATCAATAGAGTGGGCGGATAGGTCGGGTTATCTATAGTATCAATAGAGAGTGGGCGGACAGGTCTGGTTATCTATAGTATCAATAGAGAGTGGGCGGACAGGTCTGGTTATCTGTAGTATCAATAGAGAGTGGGCGGACAGGTCTGGTTATCTGTAGTATCAATAGAGAGTGGGCGGACAGGTCTGGTTATCTGTAGTATCAATAGAGAGTGGGCGGACAGGTCTGGTTATCTATAGTATCAATAGAGAGTGGGCGGACAGGTCGGGTTATCTATAGTATCAATAGAGAGTGGGCGGACAGGTCGGGTTATCTATAGTATCAATAGAGAGTGGGCGGACAGGTCGGGTTATCTATAGTATCAATAGAGAGTGGGCGGACAGGTCGGGTTATCTATAGTATCAATAGAGAGTGGGCGGACAGGTCGGGTTATCTATAGTATCAATAGAGAGTGGGCGGACAGGTCGGGTTATCTATAGTATCAATAGAGAGTGGGCGGACTGGTCGGGTTATCTATAGTATCAATAGCGTGGGCGGACAGGTCGGGTTATCTATAGTATCAATAGAGTGGGCGGACAGGTTGGGTTATCTATAGTATCAATAGAGTGGGTGGACAGGTCTGGTTATCTATAGTATCAATAGAGAGTGGGCGGACAGGTCGGGTTATCTATAGTATCAATAGAGAGTGGGCGGACAGGTCTGGTTATCTATAGTATCAATAGAGAGTGGGCGGACAGGTCGGGTTATCTATAGTCCATCCCATCCTCATACAAAAAAAAAATTTGGAAACTATTTCAGTTTAACATAGGAAGAAAAGTAAAAGTGTTTTGGAAATAACAAAAAAAACCCCTATTTTTGTGTGCAGTTTACAAATCAGTCAGCTCAGAAATAAATAACTTGTAGCAACTTCCATAGTATGAAAAAAGGTGTTCCCTGTGGGATGGACTATAGTAGTATCAATAGTCAGCAAGATGACAGTTTCTTTTTATCCTATAATTTACCCATAATATTCATGTCATAAACCCATTTGATATTTACCATCATTAACTAGGTTAATAATGATTTGTTGTCAGTAGGCCATTTGCTTATAGCCAACAACTTGTATACCTGAGCGTAATGTTTTGATGAGATTTAGTTAAAAGTGTGTGACATCATATTACCAGTGAGGTGACTTCAGAACTTTGATTTACAGTAAAGTACGCTTATAACGAACTGCAAGGGACCAGCTTCATTGGTTCGTTATAACAGTAGTTCGTTGTACACATTTGCAGAAGTTGGTAATTTTTATTCCGAAAGTCGGCCATTTTGAATTTTGAACTCAATATAATAGTAAAAAAAATAAAAAATGCCTTGGTGATTATAAGACATTTATAAAAAATATATCATTTATTACAATCAATAAATACAACAAAACATTACTGAAAGATCACATCAAAAGAGTTTAGTGAATTACATGTACCTAATCACGTTTCATCACGTAATCACTAATCGTGGTTTGTTTACTTAGCGTTGGACGCATAACTTCTAATGCCGAGTCAATGTCCGCAATGCTGTCAAATACTGGCAATCGAATATCTCCTTTGCTCTGAAAAAACAGTCTGACTGTCTCGAGTGCCTTGTGCGTTTCAACTGCTGTGGGCGTTGGCTGTTCGGGTGGCTCCTGTGTATCGTCCTCTGGTTCAGAATCACTGTGGCCGTCTCGTTTTCCGATAATCTCTGAAACGATGTCGTCATCTGTCAGCTGTTCGGTGATTACAACTTGCTCGTCTGCAGTGAGATAATCTTCCAGAGTGACACCATCTGGCACTGGCATGGCTCTCACGAGTTCATTCCACACTGTCTGTAGATTTGCTAACGGGGTGTTGTCGTCTTCGTCGTCAGAACTCTCAGAACACGCAGCACTTTTGAACCCACCCTTTGCAAAACAGTTCACGATACACGATGAGGTCATGTGACGCCAAGCACGATGGGCTGTGTTGATTGCCGTCAAGATGGAAACTGAGTGCTCCTGTTGACTGTCGAATGCCTTGATGATGTCACTCATCATCTCTCGTCGATAGTTCACTTTTACGTTTGCGATTATTCCCTGGTCCATCGGCTGGATTTTCGAGGTAGTGTTCGGGGGCAAAAAAGCCAGTGTTATACTGGTTAATCCGGAAACTTTCGGATGCGCTGGACAGTTGTCGACTAGTAAAAGGTACTGAGAGTGGATTTGGGAATCCCGAACTCAGCTGCTATGTCTTTCTTTGATTTTTGTCCGAGATCAACAGCTGCAACGATTTGAAATTTCACATCTAGATCGAGCGCTTTTCTTTTGCGTGATGTTTTCGTGTCCGTCATGATTGCATACTGAACGAAAAACTGACACGGATTTATAACAAACAAAGAGAATCCCATTAATTACCGCTGATTAATATCATTGTATATATATATTGAGTTGAACGTGTCAGACTGTTTTTGGAGTACGGTTGATCTCACGGCTCAGCTGTCCGTTAACACTGATTGGTTTGATACGTAACGGTTCCGGTATAATTAGTGACTTAATCCCTTAATTGATACCTGTTCCCAAGTCCAGACAAACAAAAGTTATTTAGGCTGTTGTTTTAGTGCGGTCGTGCGGTCGATCCCACGGCTTTGCAGCGTTTTACACTGATTGGTTTGATACGTAATGCTTCCGGTATTCACGGTTCGTTATGTAAACACTTATTTACACTGGAATTAACTATTTGGGACCACAAAATTGGTTCGTTTTAACAGTTAATTCGCTATACATAGTTCGTTCTATACATTAAAATGTATTACTAATATATAGGGGAGAAAATCGGGACTTTACAATCAGTTCGTTCTAACCGGTAGTTTGTTATAAGCGTGTTCGTTCTAAACGTACTTTACTGTACTAAATATCGAATTAAAATGTTAACTATACGTTACAGTGTAATCGATTTCAGTTGTGCTGGTTTTTAATTGGATGTATGGCATTGGTGACCTGGTCATCTCTTAGGAGCAGCCAGTTGTATGTCTTGGAATTGTTAACACACGCAATGAATGATGTTCTCACCAACAGGTGTGTAAGGAAGTGTTATAAATGTATTATTGTGAATGTCTTTCAACAGTCGGGGAAGACGAAGAAGGACAATCCGGAGATGACGCGAGATGCGTCGGAGAGCAGTCTGATACAGCTGGATGAAAACATGCAGGTTCAGGGAGATGACGACTCGAACGACGCACCAGATAGTTTACCTGCCAGCGAAACGAAGCTCGGCCGACGCACAGAGATGGAGGAGGAGGAGGAGAAGGAAAGTGAACCTGTAGCCCAACTCATGGGCGTGGACGAGGCCATTTTATACAGCATTGAAAAGTGTGGTAAGAGCACGGCAGGGCTCACACTGGAACAAATTTTGGTTTAAAGTTTGTTTTGTTTAACGACACCATTAGAGCACTTTGTTTAATTAATCATCGGCTATTGGATGTCAAATTCTGACACGCAGTCATCAGAGGAAACCCGCTATATTTTTCTTAATGCAGCAATGGATTTTTTATATGCACTTTCCGACAGACAGGAAAGCACATACCACGGCCTTTGACCAGTTGTGGTGCACTGGTTGGAACAAGAACAGGGCTTTAGATTGCATTGCAATCAAGGCGATGAACATCCTGCCCAAAATACATACACCCAAAATTCATATGCACAAATTAAGTTCAAACATGCTGACCTCAAAACATTTCACCTCATAACTACTGAAACATGAAGCTTTGATTATATTAAAATAACTTGAAATACATTTATGAATATTCACAAACCTTCAGCAGCTATTAATATTTCGATGTAACTTTGGTTCCAATAGAGCTACCAAAATAATTTAAACTGTTTTTGAAAGATCTCTTTAAGATCTATCATTTGCATCTAGTTTCATTGCTCTAATTTAAGTTTAGACCTTATTGTGCTTACAGGAGGCAAAACAAAATATGCCCAAATTAATGAGATATAAAGCCCTGTATGTAATCTCTCTCAAAACACAAAAACCCATCTGAAATGTTTCCAAATGAACCCCGATATTTGATAGACTTTTCAAATGATGAATTAGGTTATAACGTGTGTATTGTTTTTATTCCCAGGCAGCGAGGAGATGAAGAAAAAGATGTACAGCTGTATCGTGGTGGTGGGCGGCGGACTCGCCCTGTTTGAGGGGGCCCAGGACTGGTTACAGTACCGAGTCTGGCTACAGATGCCAAGTAACCAGAGGATGATCCTTGAGTCCATGGATGTCATCACACGGCCAAAGGTCAGGAAATGATTCCAGTTGAGGTGTAGATACGGGTAGATTGTGGTACAGTTTGAATCTCGATACTCAATGACATTGATCCTGAGGACAGTGATGTCAGTGGGCATGTGTAAGATGTGTTGTGATATAGCTGCCCTAAATCAATCCATGATACTGTGGGCCTCCTATTGTGATAAAAACATCTGTATTGCTCAGATTCCAGCCAGCTTATTACGCAAATTATCGTACTGAATTAGGTCTATACCAACAATAATGAAATTCATCAGAAAGACATATCACAAAGTATATAACAATACTGAAATTAATCACAGACATCACAAAAGTAAAGTTTGTTTTATTTAACGACGCCGCTAGAGCACATTGATTTTTTATCTTATCATCGGCTATTGGACGTCAAACATATGGTCATTCTGACACTGTTTTTAGAGGAAACCCGCTGTCGCCACATAGGCTACTCTTTTTACGACAGGCAGCAAGGGATCTTTTATTTGCGCTTCCCACAGGCAGGATAGCACAAACCATGGCCTTTGTTGAACCAGTTATGGATCACTGGTCGGTGCAAGTGGTTTACACCTACCCATTGAGCCTTGCGGAGCACTCACTCAGGGTTTGGAGTCGGTATCTCGATTAAAAATCCCATGCCTCGACTGGGATCCGAACCCAGTACCTACCAGCCTGTAGACCGATGGCCTGCCACGACGCCACCGAGGCCGGTCAGACATCACAAAGTATATGACAATACTGAAATTCATCACAGAGACATATCACAAAGTATATGGCAGTACTGAAATTCATCACAGAGACATCACAAAGTATATGACAGTACTGAAATTTATCAGACATATCACAAAGTATATGACTCCTGAAATTTATCACAGAGACATATCACAAAGTATATGACAGAGATATATCACAAAGTATATGACAGTACTGAAATTCATCGGAGACATATCACAAAGTATATTTATGATTGCACTCCGTTGACCACTATGAAAGCTTTATATCACAGACAGCAAAAACATGTAATATTTATAGATTAATAGAGTTATTGAAATCACATATGCCTTTGACATAAAATCTTAACAAATATTTTAGTTTGAATAGAAATTTCCCAATCAAAATCATGTTGCATTGTTAAAGTAATGCTCATGTTTTGTTTTTTTAATCAGCAACCACTCAGCATTTTGGCAAGTCTAACAAATTACTAAATTTGTGCTCCGACCTCTTTCAGATGACCATAACTAAATTATAGCAATAGGACAATCTTGATGAAAACCATCGTAACTAAATCCCACACTGATATATTTATTTTAGGACACGGACCCTCGCGTGGTGTGCTGGAAAGGTGCTGCCATAATGGCGTGTCTTGATACAACACAGGAACTGTGGATCTGGCAGAAAGAATGGAAACAGTACAGTTGTAGGCTGCTCAGAGAGCGGGCGCCGTTCATTTGGTGATACAGCGTCTGGCAGAGAATTTAAAACATTTCCAAACATTGAAGACTTGATGTCAGAAAAAGAAAAGTCATGATGTTGGTGACCTATATGATTGCCGCTTCTCTGAAGAGGACAAATGGTGTGCTGCTGTATGCTACATGTTAACATTACCAACTAGAAACAGCAAGACGTTACTTTGCTGGTGGCAAGACAAGAAGATGCTCTACAGTTATGGCATGTAGGAACATCAGAGAATATGGAAGAAACCCAGTGTGTTTGGCTATTTCAAGAATGGAAACAGCCATATGAGATATAACACGGTGCTAACAAAAATACACACGACTGAATCTAGGTGCTTGACTTCACTAAACCAGTCGGGCTACAATATGGTTTCAAGGATAAGCACCCCTCGAAAGCATTTCACAGTCGGCTCATTCTACATATCTAAGCTTTAACTAAGCAAAGTACTGATAAAACATCGCAAGTTTGTGTGACCAAACCAAAACATCAGCTTTCTATACATTGATGTATTTAGACAAGACAGTTATTATCAGTTGAAAAAACGGTATCCGAATTATCGTGATGAAAACGAGAGTATTCAAGGGACTGTCCTGAGTTTCTGACTAACAAAGTCTTTATCACTACTACAATCATACGTTAAATACATCTTCTTGTTTAGAATATCAGTGTCTGTATACTCTGTATGTTTCTGGTCATCCTAATGTTTGTAGCAGTACTTTCATTTTACTTCCTAATATATATGAAGAGTTCAGGCGCAAAACGCGATATATCCATTTTTCATTTCCAGTAAAAATGGGTTTTTTAATTGGCGTATTACCCAATACAATTTTATAAGGATCATTCACGTTTTGCAGCAAATCAGCGAACCTACGATTAGCCCTTACTGACATACAATAATGGCTTTAATTAAAAACTAGAAAGAAAATGGTTTATATCGCGTTTTGCGCCTGAACTCTTCATATATACTGAACAAAATAAGAAACTTCCGCTAACTTTGCTTGAACATAACTTGATGAAAACAAACCGGGGGAATAATTGTTATATAAGCGTTTAAAGAGTGTTCCATGATGCATCGTTTGGTGCAAAAATCATGACCATAGGTTAACAGAAACTGGGAGAAATTTTGACCAAGTGTGGTAGGGATTAAAAAAAAAAAAAACCCACTTACTAACGGGTATGACCACCTCTTGAATTGACCACTGCAGTGCATCGCAGGCGCATAGAATTGACTAATGTGTTGATTTCTGCCTGTGGAATATTGTTCCATTCCTGAATGAGCGCTTGACGAAGTTCGTTGACGTTAGCGGGTGGGTTGGGACGACGCCTCAGTCGTCTGTCCAAGACTATCCCAGACATGCTCGATGGGGTTGAGATCAGGACTTAGTGGGCCAGTCATCAATGAAATCAATGTTATTTGTCTCTAGCTGTATGAGATGTGGCATTATCATGCTGAAAAATCGAGATGTTGGCGTTGTTATGGAACAGAGGAATGACGTGATGAGCGAGAATGTCATCGCGGTTACGTTGAGCATTTAATTTGCCATCATTAACGACTAGTGGTGAACGATAACCATGGGCAATGGCTGCCCAGACCATGACACAACCCCCACCCCCGAAACGATCTCGTTCAAGAACACAACAGTCAGCATAGCGTTCATTTCTCCTACGGTAGACGCGCACCCTGCCATCACCACGTTGTAAAGAAAATCTGGATTCATCCGAAAAAAGTACGGTATTCCAGCGTCGCCGTATCCAACGAGTGTGTACACGTGCCCAATTAAGACGATTTAGATGATGACGTTGCGTTAAAATGCATCCGACGTAAGGACGTCGTGCATGTAAACCGTTCTCCCGCAGACGATTACGAACAGTTTGCCCACTGATTCGGTTATTATGAAACCCAGGTGTGTTAGCAGCAGTAGCAGTGGCAGTTTGGAACCGATTGCGCAAATGTGTGTTCATCATATAGCGGTCTTGACCATGCGTTGTAACACGCGGACGACCACGACGTGGCAAGTCGTTGGTGCTTCCTGTCGTTCGAAATCTTACGTGAAGATTTCGTATCGCTCGACTAGAACTCCCAACATGCCTTGCAACGTCTTCTGTCGACATGCCAGCATCAAGCATGCCAATCGCCCGTTCACGTAAATTATTGGGTATTCTTGGCATACTAAAAATGCTTCAATGTAAAAAACGTTAATTTTTTGACAGATATTTAAGCGTTTTCGTTCACTTGACAACAATGTCAGTAAGACAAGTAAAACAAATTGACTGAATACTACATGGGACATGTCGAACCATGCATGCACGTGCAAATTGAATTTCACGTTGTCGACGATTAACAGTGCAAAAATAATCGATAAAATTCATGAATCCTGATAATACAGCTCAAGGCTAATACTACCTATCTCATTTCATTACACAATGAATTCGTTAACACAACAAATGCTATATGTACAAATCGGAAGTTTCTTTTTTTGTTCAGTATATATTTTTTTGTTTTTATGAAATTATTGGGATGTAAAGTCTAGTCTCCACTTCTAAAAACATTCAGGTGATCAGAAACACATTGTATATTGTAAACAAGTAAATGCATTTCATATGAAATTTTAGAAATACTCAATTGATGAGAAATGTGTTACAATAGGAGCAAATTCACGACAGTCTCTTTCAGGCAGCTAATGGCTTACTTAGCAAAGCTTTGTATTCTTTGAGTAATACACTGTGTTAAGTAAAACAAATATTTTCAGGGTAAACATAGTAGAACTGCGATGGTTTTTGTTATTCCACTTAAAGATATCATCCACATTTTAACAGACTGGAATAAACCTGATGAAAGTTTACAATTATTTAAAATTTTTGTGTTCATATCAATTTTATGTGATTACATACTCAATGCCAAAAGTTTTTCTGATGTGACAAAATTGTTTGTACAGAACTAAATATTTATTTAATCACAGAAATGAAAGTTGATTCTAGTAAATTGAATACCAGGTTCCTATCCCGAGTTAGTGGTAATTGACAGGAACCTGGTATTCCATTTACTAGACCTAAACTACTCGGCTTCAAGGACAGTTTGAGGCATAATGTTCACCGCATGTGTAAAGAGTACTTGTCTCCAATCATGAATAAATCTATGAATGAATGAATAACTGTACCGGTCGTGGAACAACAATGCTGTAACATCGGAATCAGCATTGTACAGTTGTTGATGATATCCGACGATGGCTGAAGTCTGATTTTCATGAGCTGCTTATGTTACTTATGACTGGATATAAAACTATTTGTCATATAGATAAAATTTTATTTTAAAAGGTTGATGTGGCAGAAACTTTTGTAATGTATATAGTGGGTAGCTCAGTGATATAGCCTTGAGAGGGCTCAACTAAGGTGCACTGTATTGTAGGATCTACAGGGCTTCTAGAATTTTATAAAAATCCACTAGCCATTTGGATCAGTGATTTTAAAAATGTACTAGCCATGGTTAAATATTCACTAGCCCTACTTTAAATAAATACAATTTTACTAATAGTAATAATTAGATACGTCACCTAAAGAGGAAGATTGAGCTTAAAAATCCTTAGATTGGGGTGGAAAGAGGGGGCAGGATATTCATATTTACAAAATATGTAAATGCTGCATTTGACAAGGGTTTTTTTCCACTAGCCGTTTGGCTAGTTATAGTAGTTATTTACTAGCCCAACACTGAATATCACTAGCCATGGGAGTGGGGCTACCATAATCTAGAAGCCCTGATCTATTACACATGGTCTTCTTACTGCTTTTTCCCAATCTGTGTCTCATTTTAAAAATAGTGAATACTTGCATTGTACACAATCACGGATATGGTGAAGAACTTGAGGAACACCTATTAATTCATAGATTATAATTAAGTGTTAAGTGTCTGAGAGTTCGAAGTGATGCTGGTGCCACAAAATCATGCGACAGGCTCACAGATAAGCGGTCTAGCTCAACCAACACCTGTGTCTGGCACTAAAAGTAGGCCTACATGTGGTATTGACCGTTGAAGCGTACAACTTTAATTACATTGTCAGGTGAATATGCTGGAAATTGTACATGGGTGGGGATGTAGACTACGGTGAGCACATTCTTTAGGGAGGTTGGGACATGCTGAAAAATAATATTTGTTTGAAGCAGCAGACTTGAGTGAAAAATAATGCAACAAATAAGTGATCGTCACACTTTCACAGTTACTAGTACTCATTCAGTCTGACAATTTCACCATGTTTCAATTAAGAAAGTGACATTCTGGAATGCATTTTATTGCCTCTGGGTAATCTAAGCTTGACAGTGATAGATTAATCTACTAGGTCAATACTCTGCATGGAATAGTAATTAAATGAAAAGAGATGAACTTGTGAGACAGTGAATTCCAAACGGTTAAATTTAGAACTTTTCAGCTGCATTTGATTATTTCTGAAGAAAGTAACATGTGGAAAGGTGATTTTTTAGAAAACTAGCACACCATCATCAATTAGCATTACAGACTAAAGTTGCACCTGTATTCATCAGGCAATTGTCTTAAGCGGTCACTTTTACCTTCTTTGTATGGCTGCTTAAGACAGGTTGGACTATTGCAGGGCTCGACCTTAGTGGTAGCCTGGAGTGTTTTGACTACCGATTTTTTACTTTAGCTACCAGATGTCTAAATCTGATGCAATACAATTACTATTCTGCTCTTTGTCACTCTGCCATCATCACTTACATTTCTGTGAGAATTTCTACACACAAAACATTAAACCGAGTCAATCAGAATATATTTATTTCAGTTTCAATGTAAACAGCTGTACATGTATGTCAACCAGCAACTCGAGGTTGATCAAAATAACTAACATCTTCATTACAAATGAAATCTCACAAACACACACATGTACAACAGACCCAACATATCTGGTATACATGTGTACATGATGTCTATATTCATGTGGTGCATATACACACACACACACCGTACTGGCATGTGAATCTGAAGCGTATGTTCAAGAATTACACAATAAGTTTATTTACAACCACATTTCCTCCTAATATTATTTTGTCAACTGGTTATCTATAAACCGATGCATGCACATTGTACTGTTTTCATATTACAGAAACATGTTACATAAACAAGTGCCATGTACTATTTTCACATTTAGTTTCACCTGCATGTATCCCCATCCGTATGAAAACTACAGACATGTTACATAAACAAGTGCCATGTACAGTTTTCACATTTACATTTAGTTTAACCTGCATGTATCCCCATCCGTATACAAATTACAGAAACGTTGTATAAACGGCACTTGTTTATACATTTAGTTTAACCTGCATGTATCCCCATCCGTATACAAATTACAGAAACGTTACATAAACAAGTACCGTGTACCGTTTTTATATTTAGTTTAACCTGCATGTATTCCCATCCGTATGAAAGTTACAGAAACGTTATATAAACAAGTGCCATGTACCGTTTTTATATTTAGTTTAACCTGCATGTATTCCCATCCGTATGAAAGTTACAGAAACGTTATATAAACAAGTGCCGTGTACCGTTTTTATATTTAGTTTAACCTGCATGTATTCCCATCCGTATGAAAGTTACAGAAACGTTACATAAACAAGTACCGTGTACCGTTTTTATATTTAGTTTAACCTGCATGTATTCCCATCCGTATACAAATTACAGAAACGTTGTATAAACAAGTACCGTGTACCGTTTTTATATTTAGTTTAACCTGCATGTATCCCCATCCATATACAAATTACAGAAACGTATAAACAAGTACCGTGTACCGTTTTTATATTTAGTTTAACCTGCATGTATCCCCATCCATATACAAATTACAGAAACGTATAAACAAGTACCGTGTACCGTTTTTATATTTAGTTTAACCTGCATGTATCCCCATCCGTATGAAAGTTACAGAAACGTTATATAAACAAGTGCCATGTACCGTTTTTATATTTAGTTTAACCTGCATGTATCCCCATCCGTATACAAATTACAGAAACGTTACATAAACAAGTGCCGTGTACTGTTTTTATATTTAGTTTAACCTGCATGTATTCCCATCCGTATGAAAGTTACAGAAACGTTATATAAACAAGTGCCATGTACCGTTTTTATATTTCTTTAACTTGCATGTATCCCCATCCGTATGAAAGTTACAGAAATGTTATATAAACAGGTACCTTGTAGTACCGTTTTCATATTTAGTAACCTGCATGTATCCCCATCCGTATGAAAGTTACAGAAATGTTACATAAACAGGTACCGTGTACCGTTTTCATATTTAATTTAACCTGCATGTATTCCCCCATCCATATGAAAGTTACAGAAACATGTTAAATGCAGTAGCTTTATCATGAGTGGGATGAAACACAACCAATTTACTTGATGTTCGATTTGTTCCTTTCACATCACAAATAGACACAACATCACAGTTGGCTGTTGTTTTTCTGAAGCAGTTTTAAAGAAATGGAGAACAGTTCCACATCACCATGCACCTCTCTTGTTGCGACCTTTCTTTTTGACTCTCTTTATTTTGTTGATTTTCTGTCTGTGTTTTTTAACTGCTCTCTGATTCATCCATACAGGGTAATGTCCGTCCTCATCCTTGAGTGTTTTCGCATCCCGTGATTTCACTTCTACGTCAACGTCCATATGGGCATCTGAAATATATAAAAACAAATTACAATACTTCCTTGGAGATGGACCAGTGAAGGTTTTAAAGAAAGCAGGGTAGAAGTCGACATGCAAGAAATACGAAGGAAACAAATCTGTGTGTAACAACACCCCAGCACATTGTACACTACACGGCCTCTGAAAACTGCGTGAACGATCGTTTTGCTCGTGTGTCCTTCACACAGTCTAGTTTTGCATAACCGATTTTGTGTTCTCGCCAAAAAAAACTGACATTAAAAATATTTTACACTATCATTTATCACTGTTTATATAATGATATCTTTATAATGGGTTATGCACAATGAAATGGGTTACATGTAAAAAAAACCCTGCGTAACCCATGTTTGGGTTACACAAACTTAATTCCCACAGGCCTGTTGTATGTATGGCTGTTTGGCGTCCAACATGGATTTTGTCCAAAATAGGGCAAGAGAAAGGAAATCTGTTGCCATGACACAGGTTACTCCTACTAAAAAAGCAGCAAGGAATCTTTTACATGTATATAAGCACTTAATCTTTCCCACAGACAGGACAGGGAAAAAAAATGCAAGCTGTGGAAGCAGTTGGCCTACTACAGAATGTGCAACTCCGTCACTAGTCATGCACACATATGGGTCGTTGTATTACTGTGCATGTTCTCTGTTCATGCACCTCTTTAGGATCATTTTGGCTGTATTAAATTGATATCTGCTTTTTGTATTCTGAGGTTTCCAACTGTTGAATATTTTTAAAAAGCATTCAATTGGGAAACTTGTAAAATACTGAAGTACAATGTACTTGTAATGTGTATGAAAAACTATTTTTCGTTTTATTTTACAGACTTACAGATGGATGTATGAAGAAATCAATGTACATGTATGTATTACAGTAAATCATAACAAATTGTGATAGACTGGTGCACTGTATCTCCATCAACATGGGTTAGTACATATACATTGATTTCTTTGCAACTGTTAGCTGCATTCTTATGGAACTTGTCTTCTTCTTCCATAGCTGGCACTGCATTATTTAGTTTCCTGGCTATGTTGTGCAGAAAAGCACAGCTAATCACAAGTTTGTTACTAGAACAGTACTCGAAACCATGATTTCAAAATCCCAAACAATCTTTCTAGTTTGGACATAGCTAAGTTATATTTATGGTCTGCTTCCGAAACAGTATCCCTAAGAAGCGAGCACATAAACAGGCCAGGTATACCAAAACCCATCACTGTGCAGAAGGCACCCTCTGTAACTTCCAGACTGCATCATTTGTAGAGCTGGGCGGTATACAATATATACCGTTTGGTATTGGTATCACGTCAATACCGATTTACCATACCTATTTAATTTCAAAATACCGGAAATTTGGGAATTGAAAAATGTTTACCGTCATTTAGTAAAGCTCTAATAAAAGTCTACAGAATCTAATATATACTCTTCAAAAGAAGAAACGCAAAACCACATTGTCGTAACATTTGGAGAATTGATTTAATTATTGAATGGTGAGTCCGATAATTACCAAATGTTGCAGGATTGTTCACAATTCACTCTAGTCCATTGTGAGTAAGTGATAGGACACACCACCAAGGTCAAGGTCATCTGGAGTCAATACCGGGTGTGGCCTCCGCGTGTGTTGACAACTGCCTGGCACCGCCTGCCCATTGAAGCAACCAGAGTACGGATGACGTCCCGGGGGATGGTGGCCCACTCGGCCTGCAAGGCTGCTGCCAGCTCGGGCAGGGTCTGGGGCTGTGGATGTCGCTGTTGGAGGCGTCGGTCCAACTCGTCCCATAGATGCTCAATTGGGTTCAAATCCGGTGATATCGATGGCCAAGGAAGGACATTAATGTTGTTGTTCTGTAGGAAAGCCGTTGTGAGACGTGCTGTGTGAAGCCTGGCGTTGTCATGTTGGAACACTGCGTTGGCGTTGGCCATAACTGGAACGATGTGTGGCCGGAGGATCTGGTCAATGTAGCCCTGTGCATTCAGGTTGCCCTGCACGTGGACCAGGTCAGTTCTGCCAGTGTGTGAGATGGCTGCCCACACCATGACACTACCCCCGCCGAATCTGTCCACTTCCTGCACGCAGTTTGCCACACAACGTTCACCACGACGCCTATACACGCGACATCTTCCATCATGACGTCGGAGCAGAAATCGGGATTCGTCACTGAACCACACCTGTCTCCATCGCAGTTGAGGCCATTGTCGATGAATCTGGCACCACTGCAGTCGGAGTCGACGGTGTTGTGGTGTTAAGATGACACCTCGAACTGGATGTCTGGCACGAATTCCTACCTCACGTAGGCGGTTCCGTACGGTCTGGTCGGATATCCTGCGCAAACCTGGTATTGCTGCGGCTGTGGAGGTGGCAGTAGTCAATCGTTCCCGAAGGTGGCGTACCCGGATGTAGCGGTCCTGCCCGGGGGTAGTCACCCGTGGTCGACCGGATCTAGGGAGGTCACGTGTTGATCCATGTTGCTGGTAACGGTCCCACAGTCTGGAGATGGTGCTTGGGGACACATGGAATGCCCTGGCAACGGCCGTTCTGGATTCGCCTGCGTCTAGTCAGCCGATGGCATTGTTTCTCTGCGGTTCACTGAGACGTGGTATGTCCTGGATTGTCAACTGTCGGCCAGATACAGAGGCCAGGCAAGCGAACACCCTGCACTTTTATACTGTCGGTGTTCATGTTGCACGTGCAGACAACGCACGTGCAGTGGTGACATGGTTTGCACGTGGCTGCGTTTTTGCGAATATTCACATTTTGGAACTTTATTGTACAGTAGCTGCGTTTTATCGAATGTAACCGTGGGAATGTGTTTGGGACATGCAATGACCTTATATTCACAAAGCATGAACCGGTAGGAAACATAAAATCGGAGTTATAACCCATTTGTACCCTTTTGCGTTTCTTTTTTTGAAGAGTATATTTACCATCAGTTTTTTCCTTTGTTTCAGAGTTCTTTATTTCACTGACTGTCTTCACTAAAAAAAAGAAAAATATATAAATACAGATGTAAATTCTATATATAACGTATGCATTACATATATTTACTGGTACTCTAGTGGTATATCAAATCAAGCAGCGAACAATTACCGACAGTTAATGTGAATGACTAACTAATAATAACAAAACTAGCAATTTGTTCAAATCTGGATCATGTAACTCGCTGTACTTTTGCTATGGAAGGGCAGAATGGTCTTAGAACTAGAATTATACATGAGTGGCCATTAGATACCATTTATCTCACAAGTTGTTTTCAAATTTATCTAATGAGCTAAAGCGAGTTTGATACGTTTTTAAATGACTTGTGAGATAAATGGTATCTAACGGACACGAATGTATTTTTCTATTTCTTGTACATATCCTAAAAAAACACATTTTAAGCAAAAGTTATTTACATCCGTTGCACTTGTACACATGTAGCTGACTTGCTTGTCACAGACAAATGATTGTCAGGTTAACTATATGTCACAGTCTAATAGATTTCCATCGCGTTGGTTTTTTATTGGACGTATGGCATTGGTGACCTGGTCATCACCTAGGAGCAGCCAGTTGTATGTCTTCCCATAATAAGTCGTAATAGACTGGTGCACAACATCATCACAATGTACCTTGATTTCTTTGCAACTGTTAGCTGCATTCTTATGGAACTTGTCTTCTTCTTCCATAGCTGGCACTGGATTATTTTGTTTTCTGGCTTTGTTGTGCAGAAAAGCACAGCTAATCACAAGTTTGTTACTCGAACAGTTTTCGAGACCGTGATTTCAAAATCCTAAACAATCTTTCTACCACACCTCTAGTTTGGATATAAGTTACATTTATGATCTGCTTCCGAAACAGGATCCCTAAGAGGTATGAGCAGATAAATAGTGAGCACACAAACAGGCCAGGTATACCAAAACCCATCACTGTGCAGAAAGCACCCTCTGTAATTTCCAGATTACATGCTTTGTAGAGCTGGGCGGTATACAATATATACTGTTTGGTATTGGTATCACGTCAATACCGATTTACCATACAGAGCAAATTTCAAAATACCGGAAATTTCAGAATTGAAAAATGTTTCCCGTCATTTAGTAAAGCTCTAATAAAAGTCTACAGAATCTAATATATTTACCATCAGTTTTTTCCTTGGTTTCAGATTTCTTTATTTCACTGACTGTCTTCACTAAAAAAAAATTATATATATATATATATATAAATACATATGTAAATTCTATATATAACGTAAGCATTACATATATTTACTGGTACTCTAGTGGTATATCAAATCAAGCAGCGAACAATTACCGACAGTTAATGTGAATGACTAACTAATAATAACAAAACTAGCAATTTGTTCAAATCTGGATCATGTAACTCACTGTACTTTTGCTATGAAGGGCAGAATGGTCTCAGAACTAGAATTATATCCAGAATAATACATGAGTGGCCATTAGATACCATTTATCTCACAAGTTGTTTTCAAATTTATCTAATGAGCTAAAGCGAGTTTGATACGTTTTTAAATAACTTGTGAGAATGGTATCTAACGGACACGAATGTAGTTTTCTATTTCTTGTACATATCCTCAAAAAACACATTTTAAGCAAAAGTTATTTACATCCGTTGCACTTGTACACATGTAGCCGACTTACGTGTCACAGAGAAATGTTTGTCAGGTTAACTATACGTCACAGTCTAATAGATTTCCATCGCGTTGGTTTTTTATTGGACGTATGGCATTGGTGACCTGGTCATCACCTAGGAGCAGCCAGTCGTATGTCTTGAAATTATTAACAAGTACATATACATTTATTAACAAGGATGTGTAATCATAAATAACACATCGTGTTCTCACCAATGGGTGTGTAAAAATTCATATAAGGGATAGGTCTACTAAACAATTACACTACAATACTGTAAATCATGAAATTAATGCGAGCAAGTAATTCATGCGAAAAATGCGGCGAACACAATTTTTTTTTGTTAAACGTCTTTTTGTGAATACTTCAAGAATCTTTCGTTTCGATATTGCCATTCTATTTTCACTTTCCTGGAATATCATAGCGGTTATATAATACAGTGATGTTCCAAATGTTTTGTTTTTAAAAAGCTCATTTTGCGATGTGAGTATTTAAAAAAAATTCTTACACTTCTGGATTACTGTTTAAACTGTTTTGAACATTTGTAAAATTATAATCAACAAATTTTATTACTAAATATATCCCTTTAAAAATGAAACAGTAGAAAATTATATAACCGTAACCAACAATCTGTGCGTATTTCTTCAAACCATTTGGCTCGACTCTATACATGACATTTAATTTAGACTGGTCGCAAGTTGTCAATGTCTATTCCTGTGCTGCGCATCAAGTGTATAAAATCAGTCTAAAACATTTGTTAGAAAAATATGTCTGCGTTCGCGTGAAATATTGTGCCCTGTAATAGCGACCCGTTTACCTTTTATTCCTACTGGTGCATTAATTAGAAGCAATCACCACACAAAAGTGCGAGGCATACCCTTAACACTAAGGTGCAGTTATACTAATTACACTACTTTAAGTAATTAGGGCTTCCTGGTCGACCCACCATGCGATTAGCTTCAGATTATGTAATAGCTGTGAAAACAACTACTGACTTCTTTTAACATGAAAGATGAAGCCCAAACAATATAATAGCAAGACAACTGTGGTTTTTATGTGATGTGGACTTTTGTCCGATGCATTAATAAAAATATGCATTTTTGTTCATTCATGTACGGACACAATAATATCATGACATATTAATTACATGATTTACAGTATTTAACATTAAAATTTACATGACCATTTTACACCCATTTTTTATATGATGTGATAGAAATGACAGTGGGCTAGGGTGTTATTTTGTTGGAGCCCTCTTCTTTTCATATGTTATATTCAATTGATTTGCTGAAGTCTCTGTGTATACAGCATACCTTTCATTTGATTATCATGCATACTGAGATATATCTGTCTGCATTATGAATGAGAAAATTAACCTGTAACAAGCTGAGTTATGTCAATGTCTTTGCTGTTTAGTGCCTCAGCTATCCTCTGCATTCTAGCATTCACTTTTGGAGCCCATTTGATCCTTTTTTGGTTTCTCATCTTTCGACGCTTTTTACTCCTCATACTCTTTGCCATCTGAAAAGAGAAACCAGAAATGAGAAACAAGACAAAGTGGTGCATCATTTTGCCGTTGTACACAATACGGCACAAACTCCAAACTTGTGTGATATCCATGACTACAGGCTTCATGAGATTAGAATTAATTTATCAGACAAACAAAACATTAAATATTTAAAACTCATCCAGAAATCTTGAGGACCACTGTTTACACCTGGTGACGGCACATCAACATTTCAAAGTCTTGTCTCTATATATTCTCAAGTAGAGCTGGGCAGTATTGAAAGTTCAGGATCGGTATTGATATTTTTGGGGTGATCTAGCTCGGTATCGGTACGGTATTTGATAATTACATCTAAATAAAATTAAATTCCATACACAATATACACAAGAAATATTATTAGTGCTTTTCTAATTGACGGATAACATAATTTTCCAATACAGAAATTTCAGTATTTTAAAATTTGTTTGGTACAGTAAATCGGTATTGACATGATACCGATACCAAATAGTATATACGGTATACCACCCAGCTCTATTCTCAAGTTAATTATGCAACCTTGGACCAATGTGTAGTTAACAATGTTACTGCCAGAAAAACGTTTTTGGGTACGGTGCTATGAAATTTAATATTTACACTATTAATATTAATAGTTGCACATGTGAGTTCTGTGGTCTAGTGGATAAGCTGCTGGACAATGAAACTGACGACAGTGGTTCAAATCCTGTCAAAGCTGACGAAAGTGGTTCAAATCCTGTCAAAGCTGACGACAGTGGTTCAAATCCTGTCAAAGCTGACAATGAAGCTGACGACAGTGGTTCAAATCCTGTCAAAGCTGACAATGAAGCGGGCGACAGTGGTTCAAATCCTGTCAAAGCTGACAATGAAGCGGACGACAGTGGTTCAAATCCTGTCAAAGCTGACAATGAAGCGGACGACAGTGGTTCAAATCCTGTCAAAGCTGACTCACACTTTCATTTATCTTTATCTTTCTAATCTATCACCCTCTGCTTGCCATTCTCATTATCTTAATATAAAAAACTTTCCAATTTCTCCCACGATTTCTGTCTGTTTCTATCAGTCTGTAGTCTGATGGCTTAACCACTGCACCACCGAGGTTGATCACATTAAGTCAATACTTTTCTTAATGTGCAGGGCGAGTTGCTTCCCTCTATTTAGCAAATTTATAATGTTGTATGTTGTCTCACCCTATATATTGTCAAATAAGCCAATTGCTAATTTCTATACAAAATGGCTACAAAATTTAGACTTTGGCTAATAAAATACTCCTCTAATTAACCACATTTTAATGATTTTCAAGGCAATTCTCGGAACCGGCGTGACGTCAAACGGCCTAGTTACCGATCATCCGGGTCTTTGGGGGTGAAGCAAAGCCTTAGTGATTAATGGTTTACATAGAATAAAGTTATCATATTAACTTTTTACATGCCTTACATATTGTCATTTATTTTCTGTAGCTAACACATAGTTGCAATATATCTTATGTGTATTATAACAGCTTGGGTAACGAACATAAGAGAAACGAACAACGGGAATCTGAATTAGTATAATCTATATTTAGTACCAATGTGTTTCCGTGTACTTTGAATGTCGAGGGGACAGGGCAGGTTGGGCAGAATATAATTTTTGTTGATGCGATTTTCAGGTAATGTTAATTATAAATTTTAACAATTTTGAAATGATAAGATAATTATTAATATAATAATTATGATGTGGGCTACAAAATATATAATTTATATTTATAATAAAATTTGTATGCATGATTAAGTTAATTATTTTTATGATTTAATTATTATTTTATTTCCAAATAATATGTAATAATTAAACAATGGCAAAGTTGTTACTTTACAAGTTCAAATTACAATAGTATTATTGTCATATCTTATTATATAGATGTATTGGCAACAGTATAATGTTCCACTGAATACATTCTTTTATTCTTAAAACAAAATACAGTTTCTTAAAATAATGAAATGCTTTTGTTTTTACAGATTGCAAAATTACCACATGATGTTGCCCTTCCTTACCGGTTGAATGCAGGCAACAAAAAATAGCAATAATAAAATATAGCCATCCTCAGACCTTGACATCTAGGGGGAGCAGTATCTCTCTCTACTTACCCATCACACCTGAGATTAGTTCAAGGACAATAATATATAGTTTCCTTTGGCATGTGAATTTATATACATGTAGTATCAATATGGTAATATTTTAAATTGCCCCCCATAAACTATACTCTTCAAAAGAAGAAACGCAAAACCACATTGTCGTAACATTTGGAGAATTGATTTAATTATTGAATGGTGAGTCCGATAATTACCAAATGTTGCAGGATTGTTCACAATTCACTCTAGACCATTGTGAGTAAGTGATAGGACACACCACCAAGGTCACGGTCATCTGGAGTCAATACCAGGTGTGGCCTCCGCGTGTGTTGACAACTGCCTGGCACCGCCTGCCCATTGAAGCAACCAGAGTACGGATGACGTCCCGGGGGATGGTGGCCCACTCGGCCTGCAAGGCTGCTGCCAGCTCGGGCAGGGTCTGGGGCTGTGGTTGTCGCTGTCGGAGGCGTCGGTCCAACTCGTCCCATAGATGCTCAATTGGGTTCAAATCCGGTGATATCGATGGCCAAGGAAGGACATTAATGTTGTTGTTCTGTAGGAAAGCCGTTGTGAGGCGTGCTGTGTGAGGCCTGGCGTTGTCATGTTGGAACACTGCGTTGGCGTTGGCCATAACTGGAACGATGTGTGGCCGGAGGATCTGGTCAATGTAGCCCTGTGCATTCAGGTTGCCCTGCACGTGGACCAGGTCAGTTCTGCCAGTGTGTGAGATGGCTGCCCACACCATGACACTACCCCCGCCAAATTTGTCCACTTCCTGCACGCAGTTTGCCGCATAACGTTCACCACGACGCCTATACACGCGACATCTTTCATCATGACGTCGGAGCAGAAATCGGGACTCGTCACTGTCTCCATCGCAGTTGAGGCCATTGTTGATGAATCTGGCACCACTGCAGTCGGAGTCGACGGTGTTGTGGTGTTAAGATGACACCTCGAACTGGACGTCTGGCACGAATTCCTACCTCACGTAGGCGGTTCCATACGGTCTGGTTGGATATCCTGCGCAAACCTGGTATTGCTGCGGCTGTGGAGGTGGCAGTAGTCAATCGTTCCCGAAGGTGGCGTACCCGGATGTAGCGGTCCTGCCCGGGGGTAGTGACCCGTGGTCGACCGGATCTAGGGAGGTCACGTGTTGATCCATGTTACTGGTAACGGTCCCACAGTCTGGAGATGGTGCTTGGGGACACATGGAATGCCCTGGCAACGGCCGTTCTGGATTCGCCTGCATCTAGTCGGCCGATGGCATTGTTTCTCTGCGGTTCACTGAGACGTGGCATGTCCTGGATTGTCAACTGTCGGCCAGATACAGAGGCCAGGCAAGCGAACACCCTGCACTTTTATACTGTCGGTGTTCATGTTGCACGTGCAGACAACGCACGTGCAGTGGTGACATGGTTTGCACGTGGCTGCGTTTTTGCGAATATTCACATTTTGGAACTTTATTGTACAGTAGCTGCGTTTTATCGAATGTAACCGTGGGAATGTGTTTGGGACATGCAATGACCTTATATTCACAAAGCATGAACCGGTAGGAAACATAAAATCAGAGTTATAACCCATTTGTACCCTTTTGCGTTTCTTTTTTTGAAGAGTATACATTAGGGAGCAAATAATCAGTTCCCTCAGTTATTTTCATGTCGAGGTCTACAACCTAATAAAACATAAGTGTTACCTCATCGAACAAACATGCAAATGTTTTAATAATAGGGTTTAACCTGGTATATTTAGTAATAAAACACAAAAACTTACCTGAGTAAATAATGGTTAATATATATATGTATAATATCGGTGTTGTTTTATATCTAGTCACAATGGATATTGCAGTTATTTTCTTGTTCAGTCTTGTGCTGTATTGGAATTGTTATTGCAGTTCAATTTAAGTAATATCTACAAAACTAATTTTTAATAGTATACAGCTGGAGAATGTAGGCAAATATGGTTGTTAATAAACTGATCTATATCGGTATGCCTTCTACTAGACTACACATATTTAACCTAAGTTGCTTTTAACCTGGGTTAAATTACCTCATGTAGATGCACTTATGTAGCATATTCAAGAAAATTATGAATGAGATAGTTAAATGCTATATTCTCCATGTCAAACAGTGTTTTCAAAATGGAAAACAAATATCAGATATGGCAGTTGACCATTCATTTTATTGCAGGTAATTTCTAAAGCAGATTACACACACAAACACACACACACTGAACTGTAGAATACCATGAAACTACATATATATGTAAAAAGATAAGTCCTCTAACTTGAACAAGTAAAATTTACAAATGTACCACAACCACCAAATTACACAATCTAATTAAAATTAGCTCCACTATTACATGTGTATCTAACACCAGCCAGTTGGAGCTCATGTCCACCAATCAAAACCTTACTTGCAGAATCCTGCCAGTGATTTAAAACTAACAACACTGCGTAGTCCCCAATGTCCTGGTAACATTTCGTCTGTAAATAATAATTTAAATATTGACCAATCACACTTCGCCTTTTATAACGTTATTTGGGAGCATACAAATTCTAAAAATATCGGGCGAGTCTATTTTAGTGGCCGCAGTACAGCGAACCATACCAATACATACGGGGTGGGTTATCAGTCTCCAATTTTACATTAAAAATTATTTATTTATTTATAAAAAAAACCCCAACTAAATCAGTCTTCAGTTTTACATTACAAATTATTTATTTTACAAAATAAAACATGTTTTAAGGCATTCATAATTCACACGAAACATGTCGTATACCCTCAGGATAATTCGGAATGTTTTCAAATTATTTTTAAATCACTCGCAGAATTTTGATTGGTGGACATGAGCTCCAACTGGCTGTGTTAGATCCACATGTAATAGTGGAGCTAATTTTAATTAGATTGCAAATTACATTGATCCACAATAGAATAGATTTTTATGTATTTTTAGATTTATGTATATGTATGTGTAGTGTTTTCCCCATCTTGTCTTAGCAAGGTGCAGCACCATGCCTCAATAGTCTAGCACCATCTTGCCGTAATCAGCACCATGCTGCCCTGAGATTAAATAAGCCTTTTTCACTAATTAATTCTAAAATTGCTTTTATAAAACACCCAAAAAGGTATTATTAATTAATAAAATATGCCTTTTACATCTTTTGCCATTCATTTATTAAAGCAAGCACATAAATTACATTAATGTTTATTTCAATTAATTTTTGTGTATTTTTAATGAAAAAAAGTGCCCCGAAAATGGTGAAAATGCCCCAAAAGTGTTTGGTCTACAGTGCCTTGACAAATTTCTAGGAAAATCACTAATGTGTGTGTGTGTGTGTGTGTGTGTGTATATATATATATATATATATACACACACACACATATACATACATTAGTGATTTTAATTTTAGATGTTTGTACTTGCATAATATGATGTCAATAGTTTGTTTTTCTCACACTTAATTATTTAGGAATTTGTATAGTGTTGTTAGTTACACTGGACACTTTTTTCGAATACTTGTTGTGGTCTATGAATTCTACTGATAGTAAGACATTCTGATATTAGATTTAATTTTTTTTTCAAAAGACTAAGAAAATTAGGCTTGTCTAACCCGACCGACCCATGAAAATCGACCTGTCAAAATACCTTTGGGGAAGAATTATTGTATATTTAAAAAATTTGTTTAACCAGTTTCAATTTACGACCAGAAACATTAAATATACAGACATTGATATTCTAAATCATAGAAATATTTTATTAGTTGAAAACATCTTACAATGTAGCAAACTTGGAAATGTCCCTTTAACATCAGTTTTCTATTTTGTTGGAAATTAGAAATTCTGTAAAATGCTATTCCTAGTAACGAGAACACAATTTTCCAGCAACAGTGGCACAAGATCTTGTGTACCGCGGTGCATGTTCGTAATACATGGTACATGCTCTTGTGAGAGGCAAAATGGGTTTTAACTAAATCTAACGTATGTACACAGATACCTTCACGTAAGCCAGTTGAGGCTATGGATCAATTGCCATGCTTTGGTAATCTCACAAATTTATTATAAGCGGTCATTTTGTCCCGACACTAGGTACAGTTGTAAGAATGCCATCATGTTTGCTATTGTTACATTTCTTCAAGTTTGTTAATCCTATATCCATAGTCCACATCTATAAAAAGATCTACGTAGTCTTAGTTTTTGTGTTCCATGTTTGCTTTATTTTCCTATTTGGTTATTTTTGCAGGATTTGAGATGGGTGGGATGAACCTTTGGAGCAAGTACTTGAGCAAGGTCAAACTTCACGTCGAAGTGGTCAGAATTGCAGTGAAGAAAACTGAAAACTGTTCAACATGCAGAAAATGGTATCACGTCAGCACAGAAAAAAGAAAAGTAGTGCAGAGTCTTCAAGTGATTATCGGAGAGAATAAAGGCAGACCGGAAAGATACCGAAACCACTTGGAGTACGAAAACAATCGTGTAAAGCTATTCTTGGCCAACCTGACACCAGAAAAGAAAGGGCAGTACCAGAAAGTGACAAATGAGCGTGTGAGAAAGTGGAGGGCTGAACAGAAGGCTGTGGGAAAGAGTGTTAGCTCATATGTTGCACCAAAAACCAGAAAAGAAAAGGAGACAAAAAAAGAAACAATGGAAAAATGCAAAAGGCTACATGGAGGGTCAACAGATCTGAAGAACAAAAGGCAGCAGAAAAAGAAAAAAGAAGGCAGAAGTATCTTGAAAAGAAAAGAAAAAACAAAGAGGAAACTGCGGCTCTGAATGGAAAGAATGTTATCAGAGAACCATCGACACCAAACCTGAAACAGCCATGTTACGTAGATCCTCAGTGTACCCCTTCCACATCAACCCTCAGTTCTGAAAGAGAACTACCCTTCAGTGTGTAGAATCGGTCCCAGCAACTCCTTACAAGAAGAAGAACACACTCAACAAAGCTGTCTGGCGGATGAAGAAGGCAATGCCAACTGACAAGGGGAAATTTGTGCACGTGTTTGGAAAAACCGTGGTGGACCGTGCGACTCCACGCACTCGTCGTCTTCTTCACCAGAGATTGGGCCTTGGAGCCAAATCTAGAAAACGAATAAATTTTCTCGCTTCGTCAGTGTCTTCACTCAGGGAAAGCATCCATGCGCTTAGAAAAAAAAAGAAATAAGAGGGATGTCAGTGCTAAGAAAACAGTGGCACTCATGCTAAGTTTGAAGAAAAAGTACTCGTACAGAGAAAGTAAACTTTTAGGACTCAATTATAAACTCCTCCAGAAGGCAGGAAAAGCAAAGAATTTGGACGAATTAAATGTACGGAAAAAAAAAAAGAAAAGATGCACTGTCATCACAGACTGTTCAAAAGGTGGAGCAATTTTACAGGAGGAGTGACATTTCCCGTACTCAGCCAGATGCGCGGAGTGACAAAGAAAGGATCCAAGGATGAGTATCCCGTGGCAAGGAGGGGTGATGGATATGTCAACGGCAGCAGCGTACGAAATGTTTAGGGCAGAAAAATCATCATACAGCCATTTCAAAGACGAAAAATTCCGACAGCTGAGACCCAAAGATGTCTTGCCCTCAACACGCACAAGAAAACAGAACTGCCTCTGCGAGGTATTGCGCTAATATTGATCTTAAACTAGAGGGCATTGGTCGCTTTTGCAGCATCTCAGCGTCTGCAAGATTTGACATATAAGGACAGATACGACCTTTCCAGGTCAACTCTGTGTCCAAGAGGGGAGGATGGCGAGTACAAGATGGCATGCCTTGAAAGGAAATGTGCAGCCTGTGGGACATCTGCCATTGAAGTGAAAACTACGTCCTCTACTAGAGACCCACATTGAAAATCAAGTGATTTTCTTTAAGTGGGAGAACACTACTTATGTCCACAAAGGTGTCACCAAGAAGAAGCTGACTAGGCAGAGGGAAAACCCTACTGGCTCGTGATTTCGTCACAGAACTGACGGAAGAGGCAGCCAGCATATCAAAAACACCTCTTCAATGCCAGATGGCAAGGAAAGCAGTATGATGCGGTCTCCAGTGACGTACCAGCCAGGCTGGGTCGTCATCTGCCAGGATTTTGCAGAGAATTTTTCTGCTGGTACCCAGGATGAGGCTCAGGGAGCACACTGGGACACGATTCGGTGACACTTCATGCCAATGTTGCCTCATACAGGTGCCCTGAAGATGACTGATCTGATGACGAATCATTCGTTAATTTTTGTCAGTAATGACCTGAAGCATTGCCATGATGCTGTCCATGCATTCAACTTGTCAACACATGGACATTCTAGTTAACCTTGGCGTCTCCATGAAAAAGGTTGTATATTTCTCTGATGGAGCCCCGACACAATACAAAAACAAGTCTGCCTTCTGCGACTTAGGGTATGCTTTTGAAGACTTTGGGGTGTCATTGTGAACGACATTTCTTTGGGACACGGCATGGCAAAGGAGCATGTGAACGGGAGTTTGGCACCCTAAAGAATTGTTGTTAATCAGCGCGTCAAGGGAAAGGAAGCGCAGAAATTGGCACCGCTGAGCAATTTTTTCTTATACTGCCGTGATCATCTGAGCAAGAAGATGGTCACGTCCACTACAAGAGATCCTTCTTCTTCATTGCAAAGTGCGGATATTAAGAGAGAAACCGAGAGCGGGCTAGCAACCTGAAACCTCTACCCCAGACAAGACAGCAGCACTGTCTTAAGATGGTGAAAACCGTACATCATCAATAACCGTGAACGGAGCTGCTTCTGTCATGTGTGCACAGAGAGGGAGGAAGGCAGCTGCCAACATGCAGACATTACTGGCAAATGGAATATCGCCAGTTTGCTCAAACGTAGCAAAGGTATGTTATAAGTTTTTACGCTCTGTGCACTTAACTTGTAATATTTGTTATTCCAATTAGTAAAGACATAAATATTTGTAGGTTTTGATATTGCTTGATTCAGGGATGTAACCTTTCTCCCCTGTTTTTGGATATGGATTCACTATTTTTATTTAAACTGAGTATTACAATTGAGCTGCTTCTAAAATTAAGTACATTTTGAGACACATTTTTTTAAATATCAACTGATTGTGTTTCTGTTTCCTACAGGTGACCAGGCACGATTGACAGGTGTTTTAAAATCTAGTTACTAAATAGCTCCACCTTTTGATTTTCCAGCAGGATGCTGATGCAGATACGAGCCTGTCTACACTGCCATGTTGCTGAGCCAATTCCTGTCAAATCTGCAGACGACAATATCACTCCAGCAAGTTGAGCTCTTTGAGAATGACGACCCACCCTGAAGAGATTGGCAACCTTTCTGCCGACGATCCTGAAGATGGCCCACGACTTGTGATGGATGTTGGTGCTGCAGCCATTAAACCAACAGGGTAAAATATTCAAATCCTTGAATACATAGTTCGAAATGAGCACTTGTCCGTTTGTCCTGACAAGTGGAAAATTTGCTCGGACTAGCAATATACAGTACCTTAATGGGTGTCCAGTGGACAAGTAAAAATATTCAATGCAGTTTAATTTTAACAATCAAAAATATGTTTCTTGTACAACACATTTATTGAGTGAAAATACTGCCAGACAAGTAGATTTCTGATGAACTTGCACCGGACAAATGAAAAATTCTACTTGTTTCTATAGCTGTTATATATTGCATTGAATTTAATATTTTTACATTCTTTGTTTTTGTTTTTTTAATTACTGTTTCCTGGGTTGATTTTCCTATGCTTCATTTTTTGTCTGTTGAAATAACAAGGAATGCTTCTGGTTTCAGAATCCTTCCCACTGGGTAGCTGGGTGAGCGTAGGATTCAACAGAAATGGCAAGAAGAATCCACTGCTGTTTTTCAATGGAACTGTAAGTTACCTAAATGGATTTACACAGCCTGGTTTTGACATTCATTTACAATTTGGTTAACCATGTGCATTTAAGAAAAATAAGTCTGTAAAATTCAGCCCAGTATTTAATTAAGTAGTAAGTTTTTAAGATATTAAATGTGCATGATCACTTTATGCAAGGAAACAATTCAAAAGCTTTGCAATTATTGCAAGCTTAATCAAGTCCAGTTCCACATGCCCTATCCTGTGTCTGATAGACCGATTTAAAAAATAATAATTGTTTTGATAAATAGCTGCAAAATTTGTGCGTGTGGTCCAATTCAAGACATTCCAAAACATAATTGATTGATCTCTTTTAAGGTTCTTCAAACTGACAGTCATGAAGTCAAAGTACAGTTTTTGAAGAAGAGGGGCAATTATTACAGCTTTCCTGAAACTTGACGACGTGTCCTGGGTTCCATCGAAAGATGTTCAGGCACTGAAGCCACCAACAATCAATGCCCGCAGCCAATACTTCTTTATCTGATTAATTAAAGAAGTGTGACAACTGAAATGAAACTGAAGAATGTTTCACATTTTGTTGTTATATTTCTCGATTATATTGTTCATTTTTATGGATGATGACTTTTTGGTGTCTTGTAACTTACGACATATGTGCTGCTAAACTTGTTATTTGAAAAGCATACTTCTAGTTTTTCTTTGTATCTCTTTTGATACCGAAAACAAACACTGACGTGGGAAAAGAAGAAGCCATTTGTAATATTGCTTTCTCAAAAAAAAGTTGAACTCTGCATATGTCGTAAGTTACGGTGTCCACAACTTTATCGCCATACTACAACATCATATGTGATTTTTTTTTTTTTAATCTCTCAATTACATTGAAATGAGATGCCACAACACACACCATTACATCAATATACATCTCATTAAATCAATTTATTCATTGTATTATTGGATTTAAAATGTCGTCTTGTAACTTACATCGCCAACAGCATTTGCCTGATTTGACACCCTCACTACAGTCAAGTGAACCAGAAAACAACAACTTTTGCTTCAGTATTAGTTGAAAACAAGTCTTATCTAATATCTAAACTAGTTTTTTTAATAAATTTAAGCACTTTTTATTTTTAATGACTTTGTCCTCATTCTTTGGCTCAGTATCGTGCCGCTCCACACATATATATATATATATATACACACACATTAGTGATTTCCCTAGAAATTTGGCACACATTATATATATATATATATATATACTGAAACAAAGGCACACACACATTATTTACCCTCTGCACCAAAGTAAATACTAAACACACGGAGAGAGAGAGAGCGAGAGGAGGGTGGGGTGTGTGTGTGTGTGTGAACGACCTATATTTTCTTACTGCAGGCCTGCTACAGACACATTTGCAAATTTTTAAAAATAATAATTAAAGTTTAAACAAGAATTTAGGCCTATATTATAATTATTATATGTGTGTAATTTAGCAGTATAAACTTTATTTTAAAATTAAAAAATAAATAAATAAGATGTAGTAGCTGTGGTATGGCAAAATAAATACAAGTATAGATAATATCCAAGCAACTAAGATAAAATGAAAAATAAAGACCACACAAATTTAATGATAAAGGTATATACTCTTTATTCAAGAACTGGATGCATCGTTTTGTTGGGGTTTTTTTCATGGAAGACGATGGAATTGTGTATTTTATTTACAGTATAATGTGAGATTTTTATCACTGCACCACTGCACATGCTTTAAAACCATTTTGTTTGCTAAATTAATCTCTGTTGGTGTCAACAAGCAACAACATTAAAGTCAACATAGTCACATTCTGTGAGGGAAGCCATGGAATTCCATCAGGTTTGTTGTTTTAATGACCCTACCCACAAGCGGTGCCTAGTCTCTTCTTTTGGAAATTTGTAAAACGATATTTTTTTTAACATCATGTTATGGTTTATGCAGCCAACTGCACAACATGTGTTAGGCATCTGACGTAACATTTTTATCTTATAATATGGGACATTAATTACGTTGCACCGGTAGTTCGAAATAACTTAGCACCGGTGGGACCGCCATATTGGTAATGTGGTATTATGGGTTGAATGTTTAGTTCTTTCCATTATGTAAGTTTACAGTTAATTAAAGCCTACATTGGATACAACAATTTAATTAACTGTTTATCATGGACACTCTCTTGAAACCTGCTCGTCTCGACTTAGACCCAAATTCTCCCACCGCTGCAAAAGAATGGAAACACTGGCATCGGACATTCACAAATTTCATCGACGAATGTGGTGATCATGCTCCTAACAAGTACAGAACTCTGATCAATTACGTGAGTCATAATGTTTATGAATACATTGAAGACTGCAATGATTATGATACTGCTATTACAACACTGACGAATTTGTATATTAAGCCACCAAATGAAATATTCGCTCGCCATTTGCTTGCAACCAGACAACAACAGTCTAGTGAAACCTGAGTGAATTCCTACAAGAATTAAGAAAGCTCAGTAGGGATTGTAATCTCAAACCTGTCAATGCAGAGCAATATCGTGAAGAACTAATTCGAGATGCTTTTATTAACGGGATTTCCTCTCCACTAATTCGTCAACGACTTCTGGAAAACAAGCAACTAGATCTTAGTACAGCTTTTGATCAAGCAAATGCTCTAGACCTGGCACAGAAAAATTCCGAATCATATACGTCATCAGGGAGATGTTCAGCTGCAAGTATCGACACTTCTTCGACCGATGAAGTACCCGTTCCACGTGAACATCCTCTAGCTACAACATATCCAACAGGAAAGAAATGCTTTTTCTGTGGAGGAGCCACTCATAATAGGAGGGCATGCCCAGCTCGGGATGTGTGTTGTAATAAATGTGGCATTAAAGGTCATTTCGCAAAAGTATGTCAGTCCAGATCTAACAAAGTAATAACAGTACTTCAGCTGCAATATTTTCACCAAACAATCTGTTCAATTACTGCCGCTTGTCCCCAGAGTCTGTCTCAAGCTTCTTTGTGTGTTTCTATCTGTGGACATAATCTAACAGCTCTAATTGACTCTGGTAGCTCAGATAGTTTCGTAAGTGAACACGTCGCCAAAAACCTGAAGCTTAAAATCTCTCCTTCATCTCAAGATATATCTATGGCCATGACGACTCTAAAGACCCATGTTCTTGGGCACTGTTTGGTGGACTTAAACATAAATGGTCATGTTTATACATCCACTCGACTGGGTGTTCTTAAGAATCTTTGCAGTGACCTCATTCTTGGACAAGATTTCCAGAAGCAACACAAGTGTGTTATCATTGAATTTGATGGCAGTAATCCTGATTTGGTAATCCCTAGGACAAAATCAGTATCGGCACTTTCAGTAGCTTCACTGGGTGAATCATCATTGTTTGCAAATCTTCTTCCTGAGTTTAAACCTATTGCAACAAAGTCCCGGCGTTTCAGCAAGGATGACAAGAACTTTATAGAACAAGAAATCATTCGTCTTCTCGCAGATGGTATTATTGAGCCCAGTACATCACCTTGGCGTGCACAAGTTGTAGTTGTCAAGGATCCTTTACAACGACACAAGAAACGACTGTGTGTGGACTATTCCCAGACCATAAATCAGTATACAGAGCTTGATGCGTATCCACTGCCTAGAATTGATGAGATGGTCAATAACCTCGCACACTACAAAGTGTTTTCAACATTTGATCTTAAAAGTGCATATCATCAAGTTCCAATACAAGAACCTGATAGGAAGTTCACAGGATTTGAGGCAAATGGTAGACTCTACCAATTCTGCCGAATTCCGTTTGGTCTTACAAATGGTGTGGCCGTTTTTCAGAGAGCCATGGACAGGATGGTTGAAGAGGAGGCACTCAGAGACACATTCCCGTATCTAGATAATATCACAGTTGCAGGCCGTGATCAGCAGGAACATGATGTAAATGTTAGTAAGTTTCTTGAAGCTGTAGAGCAAAGAAATTTAACTCTTAACAAAAACAAATCTGTGGAAAACAAGACATCCATCAATATTCTTGGGTATCATGTTGGTAATGGCGTCATCAAACCAGATGAAGAAAGACTTAAACCTCTACAGGAATTTCCTCCTCCCACCAATGTGCGTTCTCTAAGAAGAGTTGTTGGTATGTTCGCTTACTATGCCAAATGGATACCGAACTTTTCTGACAAAATACAGCCACTTGTGAGTGCTAATGCCTTCCCATTAAGTAAGACTGCCCTTGAAGCTTTTGATCTGCTAAAAAAGGAGCTTGAAGGAGCAGCACTACAATCCATAGATGAAAGTCGTCCTTTTGTGGTTGAGTGTGACGCTTCTGAAGTTGCCATATCTGCGACATTAAACCAAGGTGGTCGGCCAGTTGCATTCATGTCAAGAACACTGCAGGGTAGCGAACTACATTACCCACCTTTAGAGAAAGAGGCGACAGCTATCATTGAAGCTGTGCGCAAGTGGCGCCATTTTCTGGCTGGTCGCCATTTCACACTGGTAACAGATCAGCGCTCTGTAGCTTTCATGCTGGACAACAGGAAACGTTCAAAAATCAAGAATAACAAGATACAAGACTGGAGAATTGAACTAGCTTCATTTTGCTACACTGTGAAGTATAGGCCTGGAAAGGACAACGTGGCACCAGACAGTTTTACTCGTGCATTTCTTTCTTCAGTATCAACATCTAGCCTAGATGATATCCATAAAGCCTTGTGCCATCCAGGTGTGACTCGAATGTTGCACTTTGTAAGATCAAAGAACTTACCTTTTTCTACTGAGGAGGTGAAGAGAAACATGCTCTACTTGCAAAATTTGTGCTGAACTGAAACCTCAGTTCTATCATCCAATACCTGGTACATTGGTCAAAGCAACACAGCCCATGGAACGACTAAGTATTGATTTCAAGGGGCCATTGCTTTCGGCATCACGCAACGTGTACATACTGACTGTAATAGATGAGTATTCACGTTTTCCATTTGCATTTCCCTGCCCAAACATGCACTCGTCTACTGTAATCAAATGCCTCGACCAGTTATTCACTTTGTGTGGATTGCCTAGCTACATCCATTCTGATCGTGGATCATCCTTTCTGTCGGAAGAGATTAAGAACTACTTATCACAACGAGGGATAGCGACAAGCAAAACTACTCCATATCATCCGATTGGGAATGGACAGGTTGAAAGGTATAATGGTATCATTTGGAAGGCTGTCCGTCTTGCACTAAAATCCTCGAGTCTGCCAGATTCACAGTGGGAACATGTGCTTCCAGATGTGCTACATTCAATCAGATCGCTTCTCTCAACATCCACAAATACAACTCCTCATGAGAGATTCTTTGGCTTTCAACGGAGATCATCTTTTGGTACTTCAATCCCAACGTGGCTGACAACCCCAGGTCCAGTCCTACTTCGTAGATTTGTCCGATCAAGCAAGAATGATCCGCTGGTTGACCAAGTCGAGTTGAAAGAGGTTAACCCAACTTATGCCCATGTGCGGTATAAGGATGGTCGTGAATCAACTGTTTCTCTCAGAGACTTGGCTCCTTATCCAAACAATACCTTAGATGCTCAGTGTGCGTCACGGGACAGTATATCCGATGTTACTGATGATCATCAGGATAGTCATGCTACTGATGTGAGTGAATCCATTACTCCACTCACTACTGACATGAGTGATTCCACACACCAATGTGTTTGACCAAGAACTAATCCCTACTAGAGATGCGCCTGTGATTCGACGTTCCACTCGTGAGATAAAGAAACCTTCTCGGTATGGTTGGTGATAAGTGATTTACCCGTATCCTTAAGACAGTGAACTTTCTTCTAGGAGGGAAGAATGACGTAACATTTTTATCTTATAATATGGGACATTAATTACGTTGCACCGGTAGTTCGAAATAACTTAGCACCGGTGGGACCGCCATATTGGTAATGTGGTATTATGGGTTGAATGTTTATTTCTTTCCATTATGTAAGTTTACAGTTAATTAAAGCCTACATTGGATACAACAGCATCGTGACCGTTAACTGTTGTAAATGATCGACCAAAGTTGCCTCATTTCACTATCAAACCATACGTAACTAAGGAGAAGCTTCACCGTGTCACGTGATAAATAATGGCTGCCAGGGGTCGAAGTACCCATATGTTCGGTTCCGAGAATACTCTATATTTCTGAAAATTGGCTAAACCAAAAAAAATTCCAGTGTGAGCCCTGGTTACGGAAAGACTTCCAAACGTTCCAGCATACATGTTATTGTTAAAGATTCTAGTTTTTAAACACTAAGGCATATTTTTGGCCATTAAAGCCGTTTTTGATAACTGAAATCATACTTTGCTTATATTTTATATTTAGATTATCCATTTCCATACATTCAAAGTGTTTTTGGTCATCATGATCCTAGTGTTTTTAATATCACAAAATGCATTTATCATATTTTTAAAAACACACATGCGTCTGAGAAGTAACAGTTATGGAGTCGAGTTTTAGTCTATTTTTAGAGGGTATTTCACCATTTCAAAGTCACAGACTCATGTTTCACTTAGTTGTAACTTTATCCAAATGTGTTACAGGTCTGTAGATTAACTAAACTTACTTAGTCACAGTTAGTGTGCATTTTCATGGGGCCATGGGCTGAAACTAGGGTCTGTCCCTTTAATTTAAAACTTGAAGTTTAATACTATCACTAACTAAGCCTGAATAAACTGAATGCTGGAACGTTTGGAAGTCTTGCCCGATTAATTTGTAGCTATGTATTTCAAATAAATGTGAAAAAACGAAATATTGTAGTTTTAAGTACTTTGACATACTACACAGTGACATACAGTGTGATACACTACACTGACAGTCTAGGTCCTTCCATTAAGTTTTTTTTTTAAAGGTAAACTTTCACGTACACACGTGACTTACAAATAACTATTAGCAGAAACGTCGAAATATTTACTAAAGATGAAACTAGTTTACCTTTCTCTTAGTTTAAAAAGCTGACCAGTTTTGTGCTTCTAAACAAAAACACGTGTACCGACACAAGCAGTATTTTGTGAACCAACACAAAAACCGATGACGACATACGCATTTATTAGACTGGTCCTACTGATTGCGAATATTCGGTCATACTCATAGGACGTCTTCGGGTGACCTACTCGCGTAAATTAGTACATTTACCTTGCAGGGGTAGTTACCCCTATAAGGTGAGGGCTAGGAACGATATCTGGTGTGTGTGTGTGTGTGTGTGTGTGTGTGTGTGTGTGTGTGTGTGTGTGTGTGCGTGTATATGTGTGTGTGCGCACTATGGAGGCACAAGTAGGCCTACTTTTTTTTTACCTTTAATTATTAGAGGACACCCCCCCAAACCCCCCCCCAAAAAAAAAACCGTCAACAACAACACAAAACAAAAACAACAAAAGAACACACAAAACCCCCCAAACAAAACAACAACAACAACAACCCCCCAAAAAAAACCTCAACAAAAAACCCCCAAAAACCCACGTACATTTTGTTCCTCGTGTGTAGGGAGAGGGGCACAGGCCTCCGCCCCCAATTCCTATGGGCCTGCCTACCACAGGGGACAATATTTCGAAATCTGAGGTAACCGGAAGTCGGTTCACGTGGTTTTTACCTAGGTAACCAATTGTTCGGTTACGTGAATTATATTTGCGTAACCTGTGGATTACCTGATCGGTTACCTCAAAGTTACGTTGAAATTATATTTAAATACATAATTTTTAGCTCAAACATAAAGTTAAAACAAAATACAAAAGAAAACGTTTTATAAAAAGTTTAAGTGACTTGTAGATGTTTCTTTTGTTTTCGTACGATCGTAGCGTTGTAGCTTTATTATTATTATTATATTATTATTATTATTATTATTATTATATTATTCACCATTCGCCATCGGGATCGCAAAAAGTAATTTTTAGTTGCCCGAATCTAAAAACCACTGTCCTCGGACATCGGGCCACCATATTCTATAACCTCTGTGCAGCTTGCGGAAGTTAACGCTATTGTAAAATGACTAAATATCAGCCCAGTACTGAAACAAAATAGATACATTTGGAGGAAAAATGCCCATTCCCTGGTGTATGATTAGACTAATAATTTTCTTTTATAAATAACAAATAAAGGCTACCATTTGTCACTGATATGTAAAATTTAGTATACAGCAGACTGAAAAAACCCAAAGCAACAAATGTCCACTTCCTCTGAACTATAAAACAGGCTACTCATTGGTGCATGATTAGATTAATAAACATAAATCTTATAATAACATAAAAAGAAAGACCACAATTTGACACCAATATTTTGCGGTGGTGATGCTACTTTCACTTTATCACTGGTACTTCTATTCTACAGTGACGTTCCAAATGTTTGTTATTTAAAGCTCATTATGTGATGTTAGTATTGTTCAGCTTTATTGACATTTTTGCATTTATGTTTACGTTCAAAACTGTTTTCAACCTTTCTAAAATTATAAGCAATCCAATATTATGTCTACATATATTCCTTTAGAGATAGAATAGCAGCAGATAATTTAGGCGCCTTAGCGATCCGTGCACATTTCTTTAAAACTTTTGGCTCAACTCTATACTGAGTCTTCGGTCACAAGTTACAACCGTTGCAATATACCGTTGGCTACTGGTTTGCTGCACATCAAGTATCTAAAAATCAGTCTAAAACATTTGTCGGAATATTAGTAGTATGTCTGCATGAATAAACTTACTGTAATCGTGAAGTCTGCAAGTTTTAATTTCAGGGCCCGTGCTTATAAAACTTAAAGTCTAGACTTTAATAAAGTCCAGAATTTAACGTAATGCTATTTTAATAGCGTTACCATGACGTTAAAGTCTGAACTTTATTAAAGTCTAGACTTTAAGGTTTATAAGCATGGGCCCTGAACGTCTACAGGTCACGACGTAACCGATTTGCGGGTTCGCGTAAATTTAATTTTGCATAACCGACACGCGAACAGAACGGCGGTTCGCGTGAAATATTGTGCCCTGCTACCAGGAAAATAAGATTTTCTATTAGTTTATTTAAATGGGTCATTTTTATACTAGCATCGGCCCTGATTAAGAAAACCGGTATTTGATGTGTATAACATATATTATATATATATGATTATTTTGACAATGTCAATAATAGAGAAGCTCAGAAGGAATCCGATAGTCAACTACTGGGCCACTGATAGCCCGAACTCTGCTATTCGAGAGGCCTTAACAATAATTGGTCAAAACGGCCCTAAAAAAGTCAAAACGGCCCTTAACAAAAGTCAAAACGGCCAAAGTGAAAAAGTCATAACGGCCCTTGAAAAAAATCAAGACGGCCTTAGATATAATACTTTAAAAATGTATTTCATCTACACAAGTGTCACGAAAGATAACTGTGCAAAGACAGTTTTTATAGTACGGTCTCACTACACGGATATTATCTGCGTCTTATTTATGTTTGAATAAACAAAGAGTTTAAAATCTACATATGTGGTTAGTGTACTAGTACATCTGTGTTAATATGTAGATTTTAAGTACAGGTAACTTTTGGAGAAACATGAATAGTTATTATTATAACCATTCCAAACACATCTCCCGAGCCATTATACAAGAGATTGCACCAAGCAAACCCCAACCCTACCTCAAAGTCCAAACCCTAAACATAAGAGGGAACGCTAACAAATACATTTACGATGAAAACTATTTATTACAAACTATTAGGATTGGGATTGGGAACTCTATTTACGTGCCCATATCCACAGAGGTTCAGGCACGCCCACCCCGGACTTAGCCTCTGGCTTCGCCAGTGACCAATTCCGGGGCAGGGGGGGGGGGGGGGGGGGGGGGAGGGAAGAGGGAGTTAAAATGAAGGGGAAGTAATTTTGTATTAATATGGTATGATCATTATAAGAGCCGAAAAGATAAAATGGGACTTTAAACAATTAATAAAATTAATATTAGAAGCACCATAAGTAATATATATCAATATATCAGGTTATGTATTTACAATTAGTCATTAGTTGGTGCAATTTTTCAGTCGGGCTGGTCTAAAATTATATAAAAAAAAATATCTAATATATTTAATATTAAATTCCTAATTAAAATAATTATTTAAGAAGAAGATTGCTGTTGAATCTCCTTACAAGTCAGCTAGATCGATAGCCGAAGATGTGGTCACAGAACTGGTAAATCCCGCTGAACCCCCGGGAACACGAGATAACCCGGAATATCTCGTAAGAATTGCCAATAGATGCAGAGAGAAATTGTGTCCAAAAGACCCGAAAGATCTTGACTTTGAAATATATAATTTTTAAATTATTATTTATTTTAATTGCTGTTTGGTGTGACATCAAGAAATAATTAAACTGGCGGCCTCCATGCATTTCTTTAGGCTTGTCATATTTTATTATTATACATTACTATTGTCCATAAATAAATAAAACAATAACTTGGAAGTATTCAAAATAGATTTCGGCTACATCACAAATTCATTTCTTTTTCATTTACATGTACAATTTTTTAATACTCCTCATTTATTTTAGATTAGGGGCGGGACGTAGTCCAGTGGTATGACGCTCGCTCGATGCGCGATCGGTGTGTTGAGTTCGTCGTTAAATAAAACATTTTTTTCTTTCTTTCCATTTTAGATTGTTCAAACTTTCCTGTCGGATGCATTTCTTCGTGGAGACATCAAAATAAAGGGAGAACGCCATCTTCTATTTGCCACGGACAGACTGCTTGCCAAACTGGCACTGGCACAGCAATGGTTTGTAGATGGGACATTTAAGATAGTTAAACGTCCCTTCTATCAACTAGTGTCTGTCCATGCATTTATTCGATCTGGTGGGCAAATGAAGATGGAATCTCTATTCTTTATTTTGATGTCCAGACGTCGTACTCTCGATTATAAGAAGGTCTTCCAAGAAATGATTCACCTTCTACCCCATGAGCCACAGGTAAAGAGCGTCGTCATGGACTTTGAAGCGGCGACATGGCGTGCCTTTCAATACTTACTGCCCCATGTCAAGGTGCGAGGGTGTGTATTCCATTTGACGCAGGCCATATGGAGGCACTGTCAAGAAATAGGACTGCAGGTATTAATTTAATACGAAATAACTTAGTCTGTTAACTTAGTCTGTTCTTTTATAATTTATAACCTCAGCTACTGTATGTACTTTTTTGGTATTCATATATATATTTACATAAGTATAACATGTCTACTTTATCATGCATCGATTATTATAACTATTTCTTTTATTTTGCAGAGAGCATATCGTGAAAACGATTTTGTTTTCAAGTACATTAGAAGGTTGATGGCACTGCCATTCATGCCGGCGTCACACATCCGACCCATATTCCGGCAGCTGAAGCAGAAGGCTCCTGATGGAAAGCTCAGCGACCTGTGCGTGTATATGGAGCGACAGTGGATGGCGAATAACATCTTTAAAGTAGCTTCGTGGTCTGTGTTCAACCAGACCACAAGGACAAACAACCATGTCGAAGGTAAAGGTTTAGTTTGCATCTTTTCATTCAAACTGTTACATTAATAATTATGCAGATATTATTTTGCTAACTGAATTTAAATAAGTGTATTTATGTTATGTACAGTCATGATATAGTTCCATTTCAGGCCTGAAAATGTATGTACGGGCCTATCTATATTTACATACTGTAAATCATGAAATTAATGCGAGCAAGTAATTAATGCGAAAAATGCGGCGAAGACATCGACGCAATAATAACTTGACGCATTTTGTTTAGTCTCATTCCCAATACAAAAAATGCAGGATTTTACTATAATACTTCTAAATAAAATAAAACTTTTATAATATAAAGATGAAACAAAATACAAAAACAATTTTTGTTAAATGTCGTTTTGTGAATACTTCAAGAATCTTTCTTTCGTTTCGATGTTGCCATTCTATTTTCACTTTCCTGGAATATCATAGCGGTTATATAATACAGTGATGTTCCAAATGTTTTGTTTTTAAAAAGTTCATTTTGCGATGTGAGTATTTTTCAAATTTTCTTACACTTCTGGATTACTGTATACATTTAAACTGTTTTGAACATTTGTAAAATTATCATCAACAAATTTTATTACTAAATATATTCCTTTAAAAATGAAACAGTAGAAAATTATATAACCGCAACCAACAATCCGTGTATATTTCTTCAAACCATTTGGCTCGACTCTATACATGGCATTTTAAGTTAGACTGGTCGCAAGTTGTCACTGTTGCAATATATCGCATTTGTTAACGTCTATTCCTGTGCTGCGCATCAAGTGTATAAAATCATTCTAAAACATTTGTTAGAATAATACGTCTGCGTTCGCGTGAAATATTGTGTCCTTCAATAGCGACCCGTTTACCTTTTATTCCTACTGGTGGATTAATTAGAAGCAATCACCACACAAAAGTGCGAGGCATACCCTTAACAATAAGGTGTAGTTATACTAATTACACTACTTTAAGTCGACCTACCATGCGATTAGCTTCAGATTATGTAGTAGCTGTCAAAACAACTACTGACTTCTTTTAACATGAAAGATGAAGCCCAAACAATATAATAAGAACACAACTGTGTTTTTTATGTGATGTGGACTTTTGCCCGACGCATTAATAAAAATACGCATTTTTGTTCACTCATGTACGGACGCAATAATATCATGACGCATTAATTTCATGATTTACAGTATTCTTTGTTTGCAGGTTGGCACCACAGAATAAATATAAAAGCTGGCGAGCAGCAGCTCGGTATTTACAAGTTGATACCCTGCCTGTATCAAGAGGCATCAATGCTGCCAGTCCAGTGCAAGTTGATGCAGGAGAAGAAGACTGGACGTCATCTCCGGACATCTGCGTGCAGAAGCCAACAGGAGCTCTTCCGCAACTGGACACAGTATAAAGATGGGGATACGAGTCCTGCTGAGCTTCTGAACGCTTGCGCCACATTAAATGGACCTACGCGTTCTGAAGGGTCCAGCCAGCATTGAAATTTAAATACAGTGACTTTATTTCTGAAATGTCTTTATATTGAGCTGTTGTGTGTGTGTGTTATATTTTGATTATCGTATGCAGATGATATAGTCTTATTGAGCTTATAATGAACTTATAATGAGCTGTTGTGTGTGTATATTATTTTCATTATTATTTAAGAATTGAATGTTATATTTCTGACGTTCATGCGATGATAAACACCAAAACAGTTTTACACACAAAAATATAACGTTCAATTGTTATAATTCCAAATGCATTAATATTGCCATTATACAAAACTATATTAAAAACCCCAATCAAACTCTATTCCACAATGATTTACAACTGTATCAATACACAAATAAGAGAATTTCCGTAGAAAGTTACATCCTCGGGGATTTCGTTTTTGACGTAATTGATAAAAAGTAGATATGGTAATAACATTCTGTTTTTATTTGTTTACCAAATAAGTGCAGTTTTCGCGTTCATTGAAGAATGAACGTTGGTTTTTTTTAGATCACGTGATAGCGTTTTAACTAATCCAGACGCCTATTACAAAACAGTAATTATAAAATGGCATTATATGCAGATGATATAGTGTTATTGAGCTTATAATGAACGTATAATGAGCTGTTGTGTGTGTATATTATTTTTATTATCGTATGCAACTGATATTGTGTTAGTTAGAAAATGTGAAGTGCCCCGGAAAAAAAAATGTTTAGCAGGTGAATACAATGCATTTATTGGTTTTTAGTGGGTAACGTAATATCACTCGGAGGGTCTATACGGTCCACTACCCCGTTTTTTCTTTTATTTATTAAAATAACTTGTGGGGCGGGCACGCTACGACCCCCCCCCCCCCCGGCGAGCAGCGCCACTTGGAACTCGCCCGGCGATATGCACTCGTCCGGGGGTGGGTGGGGCGGAGCGGTCTTTTCAAATACAAGGTCAATTGGTGGTCTTAATTATATTAGTAAATTGGGGGACAAGCCCGTTGTGGCCCCTGGGTGAGCAGCGCCACTAGGAACTCGTTTAGACGATACGCACTCACCCGGAAAACCTAAATGGTCCACTAACCCTCCCCCCCCCCCCCCCCCCCCTTTCTGTGATTGAATTCAGTGTTGTTAAATAAAATGTTAATTCGTGGTCTTAATTACAATAGTATATTGCGTTGTGTAGGCTAATAAATTGTTACCAATGATTCCGTTGTTTTGGTTGTTTTTATAGATTTTTTTTGAACTGCCTGTGATATAGGCTATATTGATTACTATTTATTACTAATGGGAATTAATTTAACGTGATAGTACCTATTGGCCGTTCTGAACATTTCCTTTGGCCGTTTTGACTTTTTCTTTGGCCGTTTTCACCATTTTCTTTGGCCGTTTTAACTTTTTCTTTGGCCTTTTGACTTTTTTCTTTGGCCGTTTTGACTTACATGTTCAGGGCCGTTTCATCATGGGGCCGTTTTGACTGCATACCTATCCGGACATTTGGACGGTTATGATCGCTCTCTTAGCAAGAATTAGCTCGAGTCACCCCCAGTCCTCCCCTTATTGATATTGATATGTAGGGGAAGGCTAGAGAAAACTCCATGTAATGTTTTGGCAATTGTCGACAACCAAATGGTCGAAGCTGCCGTCTAAAATACAATTTGTTTCCTAAATCTGATGCCAGAGAGCTTTAGTTTGATTATTCTCGAGTCCAATCATGACATTAAACTTGCATGTTGATAACCAGTACCAATTAATGCTACACGAAGAAACCCGACGTCCCTGTGCAAAACGAACCTGTGCTGTACTTTCTTGTGGTGACGTATAGGGGCGTCGTCTTTCTTCCTGTAGTGAAGGAATTAACTAGGAATGAAGGAATGAATGTTACGACACCCCAGCACTAAAACTACATCGGCTATTGGGTGTCAAACTATGGTAGTCTTCGTGTAGAGTTGGTACTCGTTAACATCATGTAAGTTTAATGCCCAGTGGTAAAGCGTTCGCTTGATGCGCGGTCGGTTTGAGGTCGATCCCCGTCGGTGGGCCCATTGAGCTATTTCTTGTTACAGCCAGTGCACCACGACTGGTATATTAAAGGCCGTGGTATGTGCTGTCCTATCTGTGGGATGGTGCATATAAAAGATCCCTTGCTACTAATGGAAAAATGTAGCAGGTTTCCTCTCTAAGACTATATGTCAAAATTACCAAATATTTGACATCCAATAGCCAATGATTAATAAATCAATGTGCTCTTGTGGTGTCGTTAAACAAAACAAACTTTATTTAAATATCTAGTTAAAATATAATATAAATATTGATAAATTGCCTTGAGTTTCGGGATCTTCTGCATGGAGCTGTATGTTTAATCATTGCAATTTAGTTTGTTTTTGTTCAGCTATGTCCGCGAACAAATAACTTAATGTTCGAAAGTAAATCTATAACAAACGATTAATTATTAACGCATCATTATCACATACTGGTGATGCGACATTGTAAAGTGTTTTTAGAATGGCTTATCATACTTTTGTTTGAAATGTTTCAAGATCTACGAGACTGATGTGTGTTTTACTGTAAATAAACTGGGTGAATACAACAGCCAGTCCATTATGTTTATAACAGGTAGCGGATTCAGAATATCTCAGATAGTGGGTGGAATAGGGGTGAATATAATTTGCTTTCATCTGTAGTCGTTTAAAATTTATTAATGTGCATGTCATGATTAAACTAAACTATTGTTCAAAGAATGACTGAAGACATTTGATTGGCCTACATATGCTAGTTATATGCTGTTCCGTGTCTAAAAGGTGACTATGAATATATTATATGAATGCTAACAACTAACATATTCAAGGTTATAAACCGATACAATCTGGATAATATAGTATACATTGTCTGACCAGCAATTGAAATAAATATAGTTTGTGTCAGGAAGAAAGGCATCGAAATAAGGCAGCCTGAGATGGTCAAAATATCATTGCAGGAGATGTATTTTTGAATTGATCTTCTTAGACTGTTGTGACACATAATTATGATTAATTTCACCCTAACCAATGTCTGAATAAAATATGCATGTACCTACGAAGGCTAACGTGTAATATTTTAGCAGAACTTTGTTATGTAAATTAATTTAATTAAAGATACTGACGTTCCTAGCAAATTACCGAGAAATCATTTTATACTTTCCAGTAATTACATTTTGTTTTCTTCTCCTAAAACGTCATTTGGGCAATCGGCTGGCAATCATCTAGTAGTCTGAGGTCTGGGAAATAATTCTAAAATGTTAAGCTATCAATCAGATTCATACTATAAATGGCCGAGCATGTTACTAAACCAAAACAATGATAATCGTATGGGTTCATCAAGGAAACAATAAAGCTGCCATGACTAGACAGAAGTAAGGCAGCACACAGCTTGGCATGAGTCACATAGAGCTATGTATCTATTGCACATAGAAAGGATCCTTTGAAGACAATGTTGATTTCCCATGTTGGAACATGTATGTGAAGAAAACAGTCTGTAGGTAGTACTAAACCAAATAACTTCCGGCTGGGTCAAAGTTGGAGGTGCACCGAACTTTTGATAGAGAAGTGAACACCACAAGTCCTGTGATTGGTTATAAATGTGAGTGTGTTGGTTGTAAAAAATAATAGTTTCATCTGGGTGAAAAAAAATGCAATTTTATTTCATCTAGTACCAATATGTCAAGTAGCCTTGTATGTTTGGGGTACCTGTACAAAAAAAGTACTCGAATTTTGTGCGGAGCTAGGGTAGTCATAGACGTTACCCTTTATCTCAGAAACAAGCAGCTTGACCCCCAATTTTTTCTGATTCACTTTAAGTGTGAGGAGTGGTAGTATTTATATCCGTGGCGTTTATGTTGATTGATACGCTGCAGGTAGGAGTTTTAGCCACATATATTACTATTGTCGTCTATGGGATTTGATTTGGTAGTATACACCCTGTACACAGATAATCTTGTATTGCATGTGAAGATCTCGTACTGAGAAACGGTGTTTGGGTAATCTTGAATCACTTCAGCGGGGCATGGGATCCAGAAAATCCATTTAGGGGGATCCCAGTGACATGAGGTGGAATGCCAATCGAACTTTGGGGGAGATTTGGAAGGGGATCGTAAAAAAATGAAAATATATAATAAAATTATAACTATCGCAAAATTTAGGGGGGAGGCGGGCTCCTGGTCCCTCCCCCAGATCCGCCTCTGCACTTGTTTTCAAAACAAAATACCAACATGGAACAAATGTCATCGCACTGGGTTACTTTCAGAGATACGTGTTTGTACACCAGACCATCAATTGGGAGTTTGAGAGATAATGTTGGCTCTGGCCTAATAATGCGTAACGATAAAATGCTGACAGTGTTGCTAATCACCTTTCCAGAAACGCAATTATTATTTAAACATGGTGACAGAAGTTTCCACAGCACTGAATGGCACAACCTAGAAAACAGTCAAGGTTTTCTTTATAACCTTTGTCAGCGCTCGTACTCCTACAGTTGGTAATAAACAATAGTATTAGTGACAATATTCAGACAAGTACCACTAAACACAGGCATGGAATATTGCTCCCCCAAATCACACCTCTTGTTCCCCCACGACATTTTATATTAGCATGTCTAGTAAAATACTCAGTGTGTTTGCCCCCTCCCACGTGGGTGGCCCCCCAATATAAAATACGCCGATGTTTATCACTAAAACAATCAAACACAACATATTTTACATTTAATTTCTACAGTTGTAAATTTCACCTGAATTATAAAAAATAAATAAACTGCACAATATACTACATAGCGACTTCTCAATGTTCTGTTTAAGTATAGTTTAACCCAATCGCACACCATTTAGAAATCTGACTGGTCCTTGAGGTATATCATCATTCTTAACACGCGATCTTTAGTGTATGCAGCATGCATTATATACAATTATAAAAGAAAAGGCTTCTATCACCAAATACAGTTTACACATACATGTGTATTTAGTTTACACATACATGTGTATTTAGTTTACACATACATGTGTATTTAGTTTACAAACTTTTATGCAAGAAGGAAGCCGACTACGTGCTTTACCATCTTCCAAAATGGCCGCCGTTCTCAAGGACAAATTTGCGATGTCTATATAGTCCAAACACTTGCTTGTACATATTATATTTAAAAGAAAACCAAGTTAGCTGAATCACAAGACATTGTGTGTATACAAAATTTAGTACACAACACTTGAAAGTTTGTGCAGAGAACCTATGAAGGCGGCCATATTGAAAAAAAAGGAGCTGCACTCCCACATGTTCAAATTTCACACTTTATTACTAGGATTCCAACCAGGGGACGGGATGTAACTCACTGCCGTCCTCAAGTGCGATGGGTAATAGGATCTACATACATATGTAGACCCACTGTTTTCCCGTTCCAACCAGTGCCCTACGACTAGTATACAAAAGTGTTCCTGTCTGTGAGAAAATGCGTACCGTACCAAAAAAATCGATCCCTTCAGTAGAAACAGCGTGTGTCGCGACAGCGGGTTTCCTCTCATATTCTAGACCGTATTCTAGACATCAAGTACCCGAGCTGTGCCGAAGTGTAGTGACTTGGTGAAAAATACTTTCAGGGAGGCATGAAAAAAGAAGCTCATTTTATCAGCTCATAGGTGTGATAACTAATTATTGCTCCATCCAGTGCACCACGACTGGTATATCAAAGGCCGAGGTATGTGCTATCCTGTCTATGAGATGGTGGTGCGTATAAAATATCCCTTGCTACTAATGAAAACATTTAGCGGGTTTCCTTTCTTAGACTATATCAAAATTAACACATGTTTGACACCTAATAGCCGATGATTAATAAGTCAATGTGCTCTAGAGGTGTCGTTAAACAAAACAAACTTTGAACACAGCTGATTATCTCCCCTTTTTTCAAATTGGCTGTCTGTAACCATCTGGCCCCGTTCCACGAAGCAATCTTAGCAATAAGATCACCTCTGGCACATAAGGTGATCTTAGCGCTAAGATCGCTTCGTGGAACGAGACCCTAGTCTCTGAAAATTACAGACGAGGTATTTGATGTATATGGCCTACTGATACTAAATCAAGTTTGAAAACAGAGTTAGGCACTTTGCTAGATTGTTATGCTATTTTCCTAGCCTGAATACTCTGCCGTTCGATAGCTAGACGGACCTGTGTGCAGTTATGGCCGCTTTCTCACAACCGTAGGCCTACAAATGTCCATCTAGCTCTCGAACGGCAAGAGTACTCGGGGTAGCTATTTCCTGTCTAACATAGGCCCTACCAGTGGCGGATCCAGAAAATCCATTTGGGGGGGGGGGGGGGGGGCAATGACATGAGGCGGTATGCCAATGGAACTTTTGGGGAGGTTTGGAGAGGATCATAAAAAAAAAAAAATTAATATTATAATAAAATTATAACTGTCGCAAAATGTTTTTTTTTTTTTTTGGGGGGGGGGTGCGGGCCCCTACCCCCCATAGATCCGCCTCTACCTACTATTTGAGAAGATAAACAACACGTGACATATATTATTAATATGCATATTAGTTTTGTTTATTAACAGGCTCAAAATATGAAAGCACTAGATAAATAATAGACTAGAGCGTGTATCACTCACACGGATGCCAGCTTTCTGGTACTATACTAATACCCTATAGGCCCTACATACTAATTATCTAACTGCCCCAAACACTACGCCGGAACCGAAACACACCTTCGCGTTCTTGTGCAGTTGATCACATTACATCTGTTGTCGTCTGCTTTTCATAAAGTGTTGAAAAAATGTTTAATAAATTGTTCTTAAGCCTATTTACTAAGAACAATTTCTAAGAAAAAGAAAATGGTTATAACGAGTATCCTATACTACCCACAATGTAATGTGAATTTACGAACAATTTTTTTTTTTAATATACCCAGGATATTATTCCAAACTGCGTACATATACCTGATAAACAGCACGCCAACCATACACACAACATGGGCATCACTGAAGCTAAAGTGAGAGACAACACAAATATATACTAGTTCAATTTTTTGAGTCCGTATTTTTTTTTTTTTATAAATAATAAAGCTGCAATAATATTAAAATAACGTGGCGATGTCGCATCATATTAAATAATAATAATAATAATAAAAAATAAAATAAAATAAACGACGTGTAGATTTCGTAACAGCGGAACCAAAAGCGGGTCTGTTCTTCCTCGACATACATGTAATATAAAACGAGTTAAGCGCGGAGTACAAATACATACAATGGTTGACACAAAACACATCAACAGACGTCAAATATCACGCAAAACATAAACCGTGAGCAGATGTTTCTGTCAGTACAGGGGTCAGCGGATTCATATTTTATTATATTTGTATAAGACACAACTGTCCATATGTATACACATATATACACGTAAATACGATTATATTTATAACATATTACCTAATCAATAACCCAGATATCATATAATTACCGACCCAATCATAATTTAGTTAAAGATTTACCTTGTTTAATACAAAATGTATAAAATATCTATTAAAAAAACTATACCACAAAAAAAAGTTCTAAAAAATACTACAAATATTAATTTGGAATGGAATGACGACTTTTAACATGATCATATATATTATATATATACCTTTGTACAACATAATGTCTTTGTCTTATTTTATTCTATTTTGCATTGTTTGTATATTGGCTATTTACGCTCTGCACACCATACGATTGGTAATCACGTCGGAACAGAAAAGCCCTCCCATTTTGCTATCATTTACGAAGTAAGACAAAATGGCCGGATCTTGAACCTCCGCCTGGGTCAAGGTCGGCGTCCTATCGACCTCGACATTGCAGTCGCGTAGTGCTACACTAGATAACTTGTTGTTTTTGTTCTTGTCTTTGCCTTGGGTATTTACTGCTTTTTGATTGGATATTTTGCTGAATTGCTTTTGAAGGTTATATTCGTTTCTGATATCTTCAATATCAAAGAACGCCTCATGGATGATGGAACCTCCATGAATTGCTTCCGTGAATCTATCGATGTCTCGTTTGATTTCCGCCATGATGTCATCAGTGATGACTGGTAATTCTTCCTTCTTGCCCTCGTTTGTCTCGAAATCAGACAAACTGCAATTCGTGGATACATCAACCTTTCGGAAAAACAAAAGAATGATTGAATAAAACAACACCTATAACAATAACATCAATAACAACAACAACAATAACAATAACAACAACAACAACAACAACAACAAAAACAACAATAATAATAATAATAACAATCATTCTTGGAGTACTTTTAAAGCAAAACATGTCCCCTATAGAAGCCAACACATTTTGGTATCTCCTAAATTCAAGGGCCAACAATTTGTGGGAAATGGGTAAATCGCCATGAAAGTTAACCTTGATCTGTAATAGAATATGATAAAGCTATACCGGTGCACACAATTATAGCTCAATATCTTGAGGCATTCTAAAAACAAAACATCCAGAAAACTATATGTGGGACGGACGGATGGACGGACGGACGGACATACAGACAGATAGAAGGACGGAGATTAAACCTATAGTCCCTTCCAGTTGGACCGGTCGGGGACTAATAATATCAGTGTATAATTACATATATAAATACGAATCATATATACTTTCAAAAACGATCTGTGTAGATCAGGGCCTTGTAAGGGCCTCTATGGGCAACCCAGGGAGACAACTCAAAATCAGCTAGGCCCCAGTAACGAGCTACTCTCAACAAACTAAGTTCCAAAACATGTAGCTCCTCCTTTCCAGTTCGATGAACCGATAAAAAATGCGCCAAAATTTCTTCATTCAAACTGCGCACATTTTCCCCTTTGGTGATCTCTTGCACCTACCAGTGCAGGCGGTCCCTTCTCCCACCCACCCCAACCCTTTCCCGTCCTGGGCGAAGGAGCCGGCCGAGGCCTGCACCTATGCCCATGACAGGCGTGCGCTAAAAAAGCTTGCTCTGAACGTGCACGTTAATCCCTATACCATACCTTCGAACAATATGATTTGTTTAACGAGGGCAGGACGTAGCCCAGTGGTAAAACGATCGCTTGATGCGCGATCGGTTTTGGGATCGATCCTCGTTGGTGGGCCCATTGGGCTATTTCTCGTCACAGCCAGTGCACCATGACTGGTATATCAAAGGCCGTGGTATGTGCTATCCTGTCTGTGATGGTGCATATACAATATCCCTTGGTACTAATAGAAAAATGTAGTGGGTTTCCTCTCCATGACTGTCAAAAATGATCATATGTTTGACATCCAATAGCCGATGATTAATAAATCAATGTGCTCTAGTGTGCCATTAAACAAAAAACCCAGTTTTTTTCTTTAACGACATCATAAGAACACATTGATTTATTAATCAAGGTTTACTGAATGTCAAATATTAGGTAATTCTCACATAGTTATACAGGAAACCCGCAACATTGTTTTCATTAGCAACAAGGGACCTTTCAGGATAACACATACCACATCCTTTGAATATATCCGTCGTGGGGCATTGGGTGCACCAGAGGGATTCGATCCTACGACAAAGCACCTCTGGCAAGACTGAGCTAGATCCCGCAGCCAAATATTCATTCAAACGTCGTTATCTCGAATTCTATAATATCGGACTCTTCAAAATCGACATAACGAAGTTTATTAATTACATGTTTAAAAGTGTATTAGGTGTATTACTTACATATAGAGTAACACACGAATTAACAATCAGTATTAAACCCTGTACTTGTATTAAAAACAACACAATAATGCATTTGTCACGAGTTGGGCCGGATTTAGATCAGTCGGTTGAGTGCTCGCTTGAGGTGCTTACGTCGCAGGATCGAACCACCTCGGTGGATTCATTCAACTGACTGTTTTCTTTTCTCGTTCCAGCCAGTGCACCACAACTGGTCAAAGGTCGTGGCATGTGCTTTACTGCAGGGGCAGATTATGCTGTAGATATTGATGTGTGTGTGTGGGGGGGGGGGGGGGGGGGGGGTCCGAAACAATATGTAAATGTTAATAATTTGAAATTATACATTTTACGTGGACATCAATTTAGATCTACGTGGTGAGGTTGAGTTTTTTTTAACCGTGGGGGGGGGGGGGGGGATTCTGTGCAACTGGGAACACCCCCCCCCCCATAATCCGCCCCTGTACTGTTTGTGACAAAGTGCATATAAAAGATCCCTTGCTGCTTTAGGAAAAATGTAGCGGGTTTCCTCTGATGACTATGCGTCAGAATTACCATGTGTTTCACATCCAATATCCGATGATTAATTAATCAATGTGCTCTAGTGGTGTTGTTATTAAACAAAACAAAAACAAAAACAAAATATTCATGAGTTTGGTCTAATTTACCAATCTGGATAAAATGCATATAATATGTATTAGGTACATCTACGACAGCGAGTTTTGAATACATTAAAATTGTACGAAGATATAGACAATTGGTACGTCATATTTCTCTTTATATTTATAATTATAACAGAACTATGTGCTTTACTAAGAAATATCAGCGCAAGCACACGCACCGTTTAATTCAGCTTACAATCTAAACTGTGAACCCATATATTAGGGCCAAGTTAGCGGCTATAGTAGCACGTAACGCGAATCTATGCAGATGCATATCTTACCATTTTTGGCATCGACTTGGATCTTAAAGCCTCTATGACCGATGACATGGGATAATTCAGGGTGACATCTCGCTGAATGAGCGCGATCACATAGATCGGGCAACGACAATTGGGGCAACCAATCGTCAAGTCGTGCACGTTAATTTGTGGTTTATTGCGTTTAGCATGTTTACCCATTTCCAACAGACAGCTGGAATGAAATAATAAGATATACGATATATATAATTGCTTACTATTAAAATTAATTTTTAATTTATTAATTTCTGTCTCTGTCTCTCTGTCTCTTTCTTTCTCTCTCTGTCTCTCTCTGTCTCTCTCTCTCTCTCTCTGTCTCTCTCTCTCTCTCTCTCTCTCTCTCTCTCTCTCTCTCTCTCTCTCTCTCTCTCTAGATAGATAGAGAGAGAGAGAGAGAGAGAGAGAACAAAACGTTCCCTGCATTCATTTTTTTTTTTTTTTAATTGAATATCGAATATTTGGCAATTTTGACATTTAGTATTAGACAGGAAACCCCTCTACCTTTTTTTTTCAATAGTATCAAGGGATCTTTTATATGTACCATCCCACGGTCTTTGATATACCCGTCCAGGTGCACTGGCTGGAACGGGAAATAGCCCATTGGGCCCACCGACGGACGGGCGGCAAGAATAGAGTGCGCTGTCCAGGGAAAGTGCTTCAGATGGCCATTTTAAAAGCTGCACCTTCCATAAACACTACTATGTCCTTTTAAAACGTTGCGTCCCCCCCCCCTCCCTCTCTCTCATGGCATTCAATGTACCCGTCGGTGGGCCTATTGGGCTATATCTCGTTCCACCCAGTGCATCACGACTGGTATATTAAAAGCATTGGTATGTGCTATCCTGTCTGTGGGAAAGTGCATATAGATCCCTTGCTGCATTAGAAAAAATGTAGCGGGTTTCCTCTGAAGACTACGTGTGAGAATTACCACGTTTGACATCGAATAACCGGTGATTAATTAATCAATGTGCTCTAGTGGTGTCGTTAAACAAAATACACTTTTCAATGTAGACAATTATATTGGGTACTGACGAAAAGTTTAACAGGCGCAAATGAGGGAGGGTGCGTTTAAATTTTTTTTTTTTTAAATCCCAGATGTTTAATGATTACTGTTGACAAAATCACAGCAATAACAGAAAAATGAGGTACGGTATGTGTATGTTAAGCGTTAAGAAATGAATAAAGAACAAAACATTATAGTGTGTGTGTGTGTGTGTGTGTGTGTGTGTGTGTGTGTGTGTGTGTGTGTGTGTGTGTGTGTGTGTGTGTGCGCGCGCGCGTTTAATATACAGCCACTAATATATTATGCAGAAAAATGAAATTACAATCGTTAAAAAGTCTCTGTTAGTCGATAACATCTTAGAAAGTGCAGCAAACTCAGGAATGTCCCTTTAAGGAGGGAGGGTGTCAATTAAAAATACCAAATGATACAATAGTCTACTACAAAATAGTATACTTTATATTCCTTATCTTTGTTTGTTATGTTGTACGTTTTGTTCAAAATGTCAAAACCAATGTCTTTATTGTAAAATTAGTTTAATTTACAAAAATAAAAGTATTGCTAAATTATTATTATTTTTACATTACGTAATTATTGATGAATGGCCACTTATACGTACTTGAAACAAAAGGTATGTCCACATGGTAAAACCACGGGACTATCAAAATATTCCAGACAAATTCCACATTTTAAAATCTGAACAGTGTCTTCACCAATTAACTCTGGTAGTTTCCAAGAAAACAAGAGACTGTTGGTATCATCCATCGTCATTATTCACTAAATATTTCAATGAAAAGGAACAAAAGGCAGTCCAAAAGAGACCTTACAGCAACTGCTACGATGACGTCATTTTCCTATGACGTCACTGAGCAAGTCCTAAATCTAAATTCCAATAGCAACGTTGGCGACGATAATGTAACGCAGAGTTCAACATACAGGCGTCGATCAAAGTACTGGGGTGCGTAACCCAACCCGGAAGGTCGAAATGCATTTATTGGTTTTCAGTTGGGATAATCTTGTAATAGCTTGGTCAGTTTGTAGGCTTTATAACCAGCGTATCAAATGAGGGTGGAGCTGGGTAGCGCGCGGGTGGGGTGGGGGTGGGGGGTGATCGGCTTTAAATCAATCAATCAATCAATAAATCAATCTTTATTTTTCTTTATATATGAAAAATACACACCGTGTATCATCGTACACAGGATATTGCGAGCTCCGAAGCGAGAAAAAGGCAAAATACCACCGCATCAAGTTAAGTTATTTGCTGTTTTCTTTGATTTGGTGCAGATTTATGTTGACCAATGTTAAGCGGCTACTTGCTAGATAATCTACCAATACATTTATTTCTCATCGTAATTTTCACAATACCTGACCCAAATTATTTTGACATGAGTGTCAAACATTGCATGCAAATGACCCTTAAATTATATTAAATATAGGCTATTATATCAGGCCCAGCCTCATCATTTTATATTTCCAGAATTATTGAAGTGGTACAAACAACAACGGACCTTGCAAATAACAAGTGTTCCTACAACAGACCGAGGGATAGAGTGAGACGGTACCCTAAATTTCAAAGATTGGACTTGTAAAGGACATGCACGGAACTTAGCTTAATTTAATTGTCAAGGACATACACACGTGTTATCAACAAGTGAAGTGTTGATTGTACTGCATTCATGTTAAGGAAGGAAATATTTTATTTAACGAGGCACTCAACACATTTTATTTACGGTTATATGGCGTCAGACATATAGTTAAGGACCACACAGATATTTAAGGAGGAAACTCGCTGTCGCCACTTCATTGGCTACTCGTTTCGATTGGCAGCAAGGGATCTTTTATGTGCACCTTCCCATAAACAGGATAGCACATACCACGGTCTTTGATGTACCAGTCGTGGTGCACTGGTTGGAACGAGAAATAGCCCAGTGGGCCCACCGACGGGGATCGATCCCAAACCGACCGCGCATCAAGCGAGCATTTGACCACTGGGCTACGTCTCGCCCCCACCATTCATGTTAAGATACCGTTAGACATATTTTTACGAAAGCGAAATTACAGCACTCAAACTATGATCAGTAAAGAAACATACAACACCATGTGAACAAATATGTGTATGGTAATAAATGATAATTATTACACAAGAAAATATATGCTATTTCAATGCACATTTTACGATATTGTTTTTGTTTTTATACACATTATTTTCCATTATCATACGTTTATAAGAAAATGTATGATTTATAGAAAATACGATTAATGATAAACAAAACGTAATTAATTGTAATATGAAATTAGTTCCAACTTTACTGAATAAAACATTCTTCTTTGAGTTCATAAAATTTAGTCTTTCATTCTCGTCTTTAAATGCAGGTCTATTCTTCTCTTTTATGTAGCAATTGTTTATTTTCATCTCATCATTCATGCCGGATCCATGGCTGCACCCTCTTTCCTATACCCTTTTCTTTGGCTTTCTTCTGGATAACATCTTTCCTGTAATGACACATTTATTGTTTTTAAATCGTAAGCTAATTGTTTTAGCAATTCAGTGGATAGGTCCACGTGTGTGTGTGCATGTGTGTGTGTGTGCGAGAGAGAGAGAGAGAGAGAGAGAGAGAGAGAGAGAGAGAGAGAGAGAGAGAGAGAGAGAGAGAGATGGACCGATGTATTTATTTCAGGAAACGTTTAATAATGTGCTTCACGGTATAAGCAACCTATAAATCATTGCTCATTTTCCTACACTCATACGTGGAATTAACATGTTTTTAAATTATTAATATATATATATACATTTAATCTAAATTATTATTGTTTAGTGTGCATAGTCTTTGAATATCGATTGCATTTAAAGGATTTTAAAAATCGTTTTGGTTTTGTTAACGTTTATTTACCCAGCCCGTGAAATGGACTGCAGACAGCATAACCTTTTAGTCATATAATTAGGTAATGCCTAAATTTTCCAACTAAAGTGTGTGTGTATGTGTGTGTGTGTGTGTGCGTGCGCGTGCACGCGGACACGTCAGGCACAGTGGATGAGGGTGGGGTGGGGTGGGGAATGCTGAATAATAATAAAACCCCCCCACACATTTGGGCAATTCTACGAAAACAATCAACATCAGGGTGAAAATCCAAAACATACTTTCTGATTGTGGTTTATTGTTTGCAAGGCCAAAGGCTCCAGATTATTAAACCGTACTGCATAATTGAGATACGTAACCTATTGCCCACTATTTCAGCTACTTCAAGGGACATACCCTAGTTTTTAAACACTAAGGCATATTGTTTACCATTAGAGCCGTTTTTGATAACTGAAATGATACTTTACTTAGATTATTATTATATAGATTATCCATTTCCGTACATTTAAAGTGTTTTTGGTCATCCTGGTGTTTTTAATATCACAAAATGTATTTATCATATTTTTAAAAACGCACGTGCGTCTATTTTTAGAGGGTATTTGACCATTTCAAAGTCACAGACTCATGTTTCACTCAATGGTATCTTTATCCAAATGTGTTACAGGTTTGTATATTAATTAAACGCAGTGTTAATTTTCATGGGCTGAAACTAGGGTCTGTCCCTTTAACAATTATCTTGAGTAGACGAAAACAAATGCCCCCATTACAAAGAATGTAGCTCTATCGACAAACATAAAACGAAATGTTAGCAATTAAACCTTATTAGTGGTGTTCAACAATGAACTAAATATCAGTCTCCAAAACTGTGCCTTTTTCAGGGGTGACGATACAAATGTCACGTGTGTTACATTTACAGTAAACGAGGTGGGTTTTTTACTGCAAAAAGCTGAGAGAAAATGTGGTGATAAGCTGGATTCTTTGTTAGCATCTAATGAAAGGCTTCTTGCACAAGAGGTGAATAAAAAAACCTTATTAACCCCTTTTCCACAAACCATGGTAACACATGTGACACTCAAGGTAACACACGTGACTTAATGGGTAAAACACGTGACATCATGGACAAAATGTGTCTTGTTCAGATTTGTAATTAGATTTGTCATTAGTTCGTCTTATTGTATATAGCGAGACGTCAGAACTGTTTAGAACAGATGGCGTTTTTGCGGTGGTTTTTTAATTGATGTCACATGAATGGAAGTTGGAAGAAACAATGATGTAAACAATAAACGATAATCCTGTTAATTTTGAAACTTTATGAAACCATTGATAAATAATGAAGACCTATTTTTATACAATAATGATTAAAGGTATAATGTCACCATCCCTAGGACAACTTGCAAGTCAGCGAAGATTATAAGATTCTTTAGGATGTTAATTCTAATGGTTGTAGTCCTAGCAGCAGAAATCCAAGCGTAGTGGAGAATGCTCCAATACCAAGCAGTTCTGCACAGGACCCAAATAATTTTCAAAGGGCTAGAGTTACCTTTCCTTGATGATTATTTCTTGCTGGTTAGGTTTTTAACAAACAAATCTGAAAGGAAATTTATGGCAAAAGTCATCAGGCTTGACAAAAATCAAGAAAGATTAAGTCGCATGTCTCGAGAAGACAACATACAGTGTTAAGGTTTTCACATACCCTGTTTAGAATATTTCCAGCATTGGCAGCTAATCTGGAAACTAACTGGCTGGGTGGGCCACTGTGGATTGGCTTTGAGGATACAGAACTAATCGATGCTGAGTGAATTTCTATGGACCTACATGTATATCTGAAAAATCTGAAAAACTATTTTACATGTATGTTGTCTTCATTGCTTGAGAAGGGATGGGATCTAGCTCAGTCGGAATAGTAATCGCCTGAGGTTCTTTGGTTGTAGGATGTAACTCCCCCAGTAGAACTATCCTCTGATTGAGTTTTCCGCCATCCCAGCCAATGCCCTACAACTGGTACACCAAAAGCTATGGTATGTGATGTGCTGTCAATGGGAATGTGGATATAAAATAAATTTTGCTGCTAATGCAAACATGTAGCATGAGTCCACTAAGATTATACATTTCAAAATTACCAAGTGTTTGTCATCCAACAGCCAATTATTAACAAGCATTCTGAGATTACTGCTAACTCAATACATGTTCAAGGGACATAACTGTGTGAAAAATGGGTAAATCGCCAAAGAAGTTAAAATTGATCTGTAACAATACATGATATAGATATATACAAATTTCAATCTCAATATCTTCAGGCATTCATATCTCCCAAGTTCAAAGGCCATAACTCTTTCAAACAATGGGTAAATCATCATGAAAGTCAAGACTGATCTGTGACATTAAATGATAAAGCTATACACAAAATGTCAGCTCAGTATCTTGAGGCATTGGGAGAAAAGTCCGGAAAACATACTTCCGTATCTCCTAAGTTCAAGGGTCATAACTCTGTCAAAACTGGGTAAATCGTCATGAAAGTAATAGTATATGATAAAGCTATATACCAAATTGTAGCTCAATTGCTTGAGACATTATGAAAAAACCCATCTGGAAAACATGTGGGACAGACAGACGGACAAACAGACAGAAGGACTGATAAGGTTGGACCGGTAGGGGAATAATAAATCAATGTGCTCTAGTGGTGTCACTAAACAAAACAAACTGTAACTTTTTGTTGCTTGCAAAATACCCGTAAGGGTTGGGGTCATGTTTTGAGGATGTTAGTCAGAATATCTGCAAAACATTTTTTTAAAGAGATATTTCCATTTATTGTTGTCTTCCTTATAAGAGATATTTCCATTTATTGTTGTCTTCCCTATAAGAGATATTTCTATTTTAGATATTCCAGCCAAGAAGGATTCACCCGTAAACAGTCATCCATTAACTGATCTTGTTCTTGTTAAAATATTGACTTTCACCTGTTTTACTATTCATTAAAAAGAACCCATTTGATGTATTTAAAACTTTAAATATAATAATGAAACCAGAGAACGTTTTGTTTTTAAAACTTTGATTAGCGACGGTGATCAGTTGAAAATTGAGTAGCAACTACTATTTATTAACATTTTAGAATTGTACAGTAATCTCTGGAATTCCCTAAAAGCATTGCTTTAAAGTGAAAAACAGTAGTTTGAGATTGCTGTGAATGTTTTTTTTCACTAGTTTTGGTGATATTTTCGGACAGTTTCACGTGTTACTTTCTGTCACGTGTGTTACCACAAACTCAAACTTAGATTCCAGGGATACTATGGATAACTATCCTTTATTTTAGGCTGGTACAGGAAGACCATCTTTCCATCGAGGAATACACTATGATATCAACTTGCTATCTGTGAACACTTCACAGAGTTTTTGAAAGAAATCCATGACACTTCAAAACTTTGTCCGATTTCACGTCACGTGCTCAACTTTCGTGCCCAACCCGTCACCATTTGTCATGATGAATTTTACTTGAAACCCCTCCTAGAAAATTGCATTTCAGGACATCTACTTTAAAAAAATGTCAGGGGAGCATGTCCCCAGACATCCCTAGAAAATTGGATGCTTCGCGCCTTCGATATGTCAGTCACTGCCCCATTGTCCACTAGCTTCCGCCGTGCTGCGTGCATGCGTTTCAAATCCGACAATCTTGATTAATATAAATACATTCAAACAAATACATTACTGATAGCCAATTTATAAGACTAAAAGGTGAGGAGGAGGGGACTGACACAACTCGAGTGAATGACTAATAGTAGGTCTACATATGTTAGTAACTTACTTGGACATGTCATGATAAAAAGTTGCTCTTGTATAATTCTTAATAACTTCGTCTTTAGAAGAAACCTGACCTTACATATATGTATATATATACTCTTCAAAAAAAAGTAGGGGAACACTAATAAGACTTTACCATTGCCAAAATTGTAAGGTATATTAGCTGTGGGGAATGGTTATATGATAATAGTGAATTAATTGGGCAAACATAACAACCGGTAGTTCAGCATTACAGTAGGTTTTATGACCACCAACGATTTTGAAGGACGATTGGGGTTTGACGTTTTTTTTATCAGTAAATCGCAAATTCAAACAATAAAAATGAATAAAAACAAAACAATAACAACTATATGATCAACCGAATGAAAAAGATTGACATAAATAATGTTCCACAGTGATTAATGGACCTTGCTGAAAATGGTCAAAATCGAGAATGACACCCCACGCACGTGTACGGGGCAACTGCGTGATGCATGTACGAACTATGGGATGTGTTTCGGTGTGTTGATAAACAGACCTGAACGTTCTTTACTAGGATGTCTGTGGTCAAAACGTATGTTTTAATATTTCAGGTTCCACTACTTTTTTGAATGAAGAGTATAGTTCACATTATTTTCCCACTTGGCGCGGAAATCTATTTTCCACAGGGGTGGGGAGACCGTCAGATCCCCATATCCCCCTCTGTTTATGGGCCAGGCTTGATATTTCTGTGGAAGATTTTAAAGATAATAGTACATGTGAAGAGTTGAGGCGCAAAACGCGATATAAACCATTTTCTTTCTAGTTTTTAGTTAAAGCCATTATTGTATGTCAGTAAGGGCTAATCGTAGGCCCGCTGATTTGCTGCAAAACGTGATTGGGTTTTTTTTCTTTTCAAAACGCGATATACGCCAATTAAAACCCCCATTTTCACTGAAAATTAAAAATGGATATATCGCTTTTTGCGCCTGAACTCTTCATGTATTAGTGTAAGCCTACTTTTGATACACTGTGTGTATGTACGTGTGTGTGTGTGTGTGTGTGTGTGTGTGTGTCTGTGTGTGTCTTTGCGTGCGTGTCTGTGTGCGTGTCTGTTTGTGTGTGCGTGCGTGTCTATGTATGTGCATGTGTGTGTGCATGTGTGTGTCTGTGTGTGTGTCTATGTGTGTATATGTGTGTGTGTCTCTGTGTGTATTTATGTGTGTGTGTGTGTGTATGTATATGTATGTATGTATGTATGTATATATGCATGTATGTGTGTATGTGTGTGTGTATATATGTGTGTATGTATGTATGTGTATATATGTGTGTGTGTCTGTGTGTGCGTGTATGTGTGTGCGTATGTGTGTCTCTGTATGTGTGTGTGTTTGTGTGCGTGTGTACGTCTGTGTATGTGTGTGTGTCTCTATGTGTATGTGTGTGTGTGTGTATGTATGTATGTATGTATGTATGTATGATGTATGTATGTATGTATGTATGTATGTATGTGTGTGTGTGTGTGTATGAGTGTGAGTGTGTGTGTGTATGTGTATGTATGTATGTGTATATGTATATATGTGTGTATATGTGCGTGTGTGTGTGTGTGTGTGTGTGTGTATGTATGTGGGTGCGTGTGTGTATGTGTGTGCATGTCTGTGTGTCTGCGTGTATGTATGTGCGTATATGTGTATGTGTGTGTGCGTCAGTGCGTGCATGTGTGTCTGGCTGTGTCTCTCACTGTATGTGTGTGTGCGTGCGTGTCTCTCTCTGTATGGTGTGTGTGTGTGTGTGTATGGGTGTGCATGTGTGTGTGTGTGTGTGTGTGTATGGGGGGGGGGGGGGGGGTTATAATCATAACATAAATTTTTGAATGAAAGACTAAAAGTTTAAAGTTCGATCTACGTGTCCATATGTGGTCTCCTTATGGACGTGAAAGTCCACGGCTGGTAGAGGCGAGATGGGTTGCACCCCCGTGAAGAAGAAACCCGTAGTCAGTGCATATGAAGGGTGTAGTGCTGTGCGGAAATAAAGATCTCGATAAATTGAACCCGTTTCAATAAAAGAGAATCAGAATACGGAATAACCCATCGTCATCGTTGGTATAATGGTTCGGACGTTACCGGATCCAAAGGGTTTGGGGTGGTACCAATGATAACAAAGTTAAGTCAAGAAAGAAGCCGACCCCACTTCCCATTTCTTCTTAGAATGAGGCATGGTCAGTCTTCCAATGCTGCTAGGACACGCTGGGGCAGGTGGAGACTAAGTGGCGTTCTGGTTTTAAAAATGTTGATTCTAATTACTGTTATTAAGAACTGTTCGTATGGTTGGCAAGAGGCTTTTATTTGGTCTGATGGAACTTGTAGTGGTATTGACGTCATTTAAATGACTTTCTATTAACAATTAAAATGTAATTTTAAAAATAAAACTAGTGGGCTACCGACATGGTATTTTGTTTCATGTTTATCACCACTCAGAGCGCCATTGGAATTTTTCATTCAAGAATTACTAATAAACAGCAAAGAATCAGAGCTTTTGAATATTTGTCATCTCTACGTAAAAGTAACTCATGTTTTGATCAAAGTTTTGGCAGTTAAAACCAAATCACCATAATAGGAACTAGTAAACTGTTTCAAGGAATCCTTCCCCATTTCGTATATGTTTCAAGTGGGCAACATTTAGTAGATCCACATTTCAATGATGAATACATCCTTGTGGCCATTCATCCAGGGTTTTGCGGTGTCAATTTTAATGCTGTATTCTTTACTACTTTAGCAAGTGTATCTGATGCCTGTTTCTAATTCAGACATCAAAAGGCAATTTCTGGAGAAACATTCTCACTGTCTATATTGTTAGAACTAGCAGCTAATGTTAAGGTTTGTTTTGTTTAACGACACCACTAGAGCACAATGATTTATTAATCACCGGCTACTGGATGTCAAACATTTTGTAATTTTGACATAGTCTTAGAGAGGAAACCCTCTACATTTGTTCTTTAGTAGCAAAGGATCTTTATATGCACCATCCCACGGACAGAATATCACATACCACGGCCTTTGATATACCCATGGTAGTGCACTGGCTAGAACGAGAAATAGCCCATCGACGGAGATCGATCCCAGACCGACCGTGCCTCAAGCGAGCGCTTTACCACTGGGCTACATCCCGCCCTCCTGAGTCTGCTGATAAGGTGACAAGACAGGTTTGTATTTATTTGGAGCTGGATGAGGAGCATAGCATGTGAAGTCTTATCTGAACACAAATATATCTAAAGTTGATCTTAGGAGTGCTTTAAACAACTGCTTGTAGAAGCGTATACCCTATTTAACATTTCACTCTTATTAAATGTGCAAGAAACAAACGTGAAAGTAACACAAATATATATAACATTTTCATAATTTATGAATCAAATAGTTACTTAGGACCCCCCAGCTAAAAAAAAAAAAAAAAAAAAAAAAAAAGAAATCCCAGGAAGAAATATTCATTATTATAATTTCTTAAAACCCCGAGATCATTGATAAACTTCCACATGAATTATGCCAATCATCAAAATACATGCATAGTTTTAACACACTCAGTCTAGGTATCATGTTTCTTTGTGAACATATTTGACCAAGTCTGTATACTATTATTAGATGCCATATCTGATAACATTGTCAAAATACATGCATAATTTTAACACTCAGTCTAGGTATATTATTATTATCAGATAACATTTCTCTATTTGTGACAGCTATTTTCCGTCATTTCTATCTACTTATTAATATGCTACAAAACTATGGCAATAAATAAATATACAAGATAAAAACATGTTTTTCATTAGTAGCAAGGGACCTTCTACATGCATCATTCCACAGACAGGATAGTACATACCACGGTCTTTGATATATCAGTCATGGTGCACTGGCTGGATCGAGAAATAGCCAAATAGGTCCACCGACGAGGATCGATCCTAGACCGACCGTGCATCAAGCGAGCGCTTTACCGCTGGGCTACGTCTCGCCCCTCCATTTTGATTGACAAGTAGTATTAACAGAGTATATATATATATATATATATATATATATATATATATATATATATATATATATATATATATATATATATATATATATATATATATATATATATATATATATATATATATATATGTATGTATATGTGTGTGTGTGTGTGTGTGTGTGTGTATGTATGTATGTATGTATGTATGTATATGTGTGTGTGTGTGTGTGTTTGTGTGTGTGCGTGCGTGCGTCTGTATGTATGTATATACATATATTTATATATATATATATATATATATATATCCCTGAAGAGGACGTGACGGAAAGCACCGTCAAGTAATGATTGCTCACAACGTTCTTAGCACTAATTGTCTAAAGTTGTGTTTGTTTAATTAACGTATCTGGTAAGTAGTACTCTCATCCTTGGTGTTAGATAACGTTATGATACCTCAAATTAAACTGAGAGCAGCGACGAATACAGCTATCTAAACAGTAACTATTAACACCTACAGGTAAACATGTATTTAAAGGATAACCCTTGTGCAAAGCCCAAATAAGAAATAATATACCCGATTAATGCATAGATTTTGATATAGTAAAACAATACAAAAACAAGTTTTAAAAGTTCGGATCAATTTGGCCGCAGCAAACAGATTTTTTTTTTCAAGAACCGGGGAGACAACAAAACAGCCTTTATCTTTAACCCTGGCATGAAGGTGGGATTAAATTTTCGGCAGTCTAGAGTCATGTGATTAGGAAATGAGAGCATCCAGTGTAGGGGCCCTTGAGGAGTCGAGCTGACGTCCGGCAAGGGTATGTGGTAGATGTTGTTGTATTTTGTTATAGTCTGGCAGTGTGTCGTAGCCTGGCACTTTTATTTAGTGTGTTTATGGACCAGAGTAACTTGCTTATCTTAAAATTACATATGTGTATGGAGTATAAATAATTAATGGGTTTTTAAGCAGAGTACTGTACAAATCAAAACAAAAAGCCTTCGATTGGATTTACACTGGCATAGCATTTATTACACTTACATGTATAGATTGCGTGAAAGAATCCATATGACGGATTCATGGTGGCTAAGCACCGACTGCGCGCCTACCCCGAAGTGTTTTGCCCTGACAACAACAGCCGTACCGTTCACTGGGTTTCCAAAGGAAAGACCTACTTGGTGCACCCCTCATGCGCATAAAAGCTATACCCATGCATCTTATTCAGCCGCTATGGTCACCTACGCGAATGTATTTATACCCATGGCTTATCGAGGGTCCCCTAAGAAAGGTTGGATGCACCTATAAACAAGCTACCAAAGGCTTCCCAATCCCAAACGAGGGTCCCCTACGAATGATATTAATGTGCCAAGCCGCCACAACTCCGCCATTGGATTAACAACGCATATTAGCCGAATAAAAACAATTTCAAATTACACAATTTTAAATGTATATATATGTATATATATTAATGTAAATGCGTATATTATTCGTCACAAATTAGATTAGGCCCTACTCATGGTGAATATTATGAATATATTATAAACTAAACTTTTTAAATATACATGTACTTTTAGTATGTAAATTGTTTTAGTGAATGCATGTTACCATGTAATTTATGCACGGTCAATCAAATTTCAGCACGTTTATGTACGTTATATATTGTAGATTGCCAATAATAATATATTATAACTTATTATATACGAAGTAATTTACATATAATCATCTCGTATATTAATATAACAGATCTGGACAGTCACTTGTCATTTAACTAGTAAATACTTCATGCTGTTCTAGGGAATGTATTATTAATCGCCAGTTAGATTACAGCACGAGGTGGACTGTATTAATATATTATTGATTAAACTTGTAAAATATGCACACAGTCGTACCTTAAACATGTATATTGTTTTAGTGAATACATGTTACGATGTATTAGTCATGTCCAATCAGATTTCAACACGTACATTATGAACATATATATACACAGATACAGACACATTTTAAAATTAACAATAAAAGCAATACCTTTGTGACACTCTATAATCAAGATGCATTTCTATGTCGTGTTTCTAGCTATGGTGGCCTTGTTTGGAGGTAAGAAACTGTAGCTAACATCATGTATTCAGTCTTAGCTATGCAGTCTAAATGGTGATCACATTCGATAACTAACAGTATACGAAACCGGTAGGTTAAAATGAAACGAGGGATACAGATGTCTAGTGTCCTATTATATCGACTAAGTATTTTGTCAATATTCATTCAATCGCCGCGGTGAAACGTGTTTATTTTGCCTGTGCACACCGCACGTGCTTTCGCTTGCTCGACTTAGGAATCCTTCATTTTTGTTGTTTTTGTCAACGAAGGAAGCACTCAACACATTTTATTTACGGTTATATGGCGTCAGACATACTATGGTTAAGGACCACACAGATACTGAGAAAGGAAACCAGCTGTCGCCACTTCATGGGCTGCTCTTTTCGATTAGCAGCGAGGGATCTTTTATATGCACCATCCCACAGACAGGACAGTACATACCACGGCCTTTGTTACACCAGTTGTGGAACACTGGCTGGAACGAGAAATAGCCCAATGGATCCACCGACGGGGATCGATCCTAGACCGACTGCGCATCAAGTAAACGCTTTACCACTGGGCTACGTCCCGCCCCTTTTGTCAATGAATGTATAGGGCCACTGGAACTGATTTCACGCTAGAATGCTTCACGTTTCGATTGTCTGCACCACCAAGGTGGATTCTTTTCATTAGCAAAATTTCTTGCCTCCACGTAAGGTTTCCGGTTGATTTTAGTCGACATTTTGTTTGGTGACTCATATAACGGCCGTTGTGGAGAACGCCACGGTTGTTCGCCTTTAATCTCTACATGTCCGAGCCTGTCCTAGCAGCACTGGAAGATTGACCACCCCACTCTAAGAAGAAATAGGAAGCGGGGTCGGCCCCTACTACTCTTTTTTAGACTGTTTTATACTGGTACTATGTCGAATCCTCTGGAGCCGGGCCCGTCCGCACTACTATACCAGCCATAACGACTAGACTATATTCTAGTCTGACACTCTCTTGTTCAGACGAATCCGGCTTCTCAAGATCAGTATTTCAGCACAGCTCTTCACCTTCAAAATATGATGACTGTCAGTCTGGAGTATTTCATGACGAGAGGCAACCCATCACATCCCTACAAGCTGTGCCCTTAAAAAGCCTTAACGAGGCCACACATGCCAATATATAGATAGGACTTTTAAACTTTTAGACCTTCGTTCAAACTTTTATGTCAAAATTACTCCTTTTTTCTATATTATTAAATAATCTGATCCTCTCGTCTTTCTCTCATTTAATTTTGGACCGTCTTAAAAAAGGTTCACCAATTGTTATTCCCAATTTATGCATGGTCAATCAGATTTCAGCACGTACATATACATTATGAATATATATCTAAACACATTTGAAAATGAATAATATACCCAGACCAATTTTAACACTCTACAGTCAAGATGCATGTCTACGTTGTGCCTTGAGCTATTCTGGCCTTGTTTGAAGGTAAGAATCGGTAACGAACATCATGTATTAACCGTAACTACATAGTATACGACACTGGTAGGTTAAAAGTGAAACGAGTGATGTATAGGTCTAGTTTAATATAAAATATAGACACGATTAAAACTTGTAGAAATAGTCTGCGAAAAGAAATTAAAATCGATCTTTTATAACTGTATGTTAAAGACACTTCGCTTTCAAAAGGAAGGTATTTTCTCCTGGAAACTTCAGTTATGCGACTGTCAGTAAAACACGTATTGTTACGAGTAATGTTCAGCCAAATGATGAACGCTAGAAGGCGTAAAATTTGAGTCATGACAAACCAACGCTATAACTATGGTACGATCCAAGCATAGTTAACTATTATAGTGTTCAGCACAATTACGTCCATATTTTCATTCGATATTCTAATAGTGTTATATGATTATATATATATATATATATATATATATATATATATACACACACACACACACGCACGCACACAGGAATATTGACGATACCGAAACACACGAGGGTAATATTCTTTTTATCATATAATCTCAAACTTAAAGCCGCACACCCTAGTTCCATCCAGCGAAAATAAATTATAATTTGGTTAATCTACAAACCTGTAACACACTTAGATCACGTTTTTATCAAATGGAGTGAAAAAGCAGGTTTTATATCGATAATTACCATGGGAATACCCATGTCACAATTGCTTGAAATAATTTTTGAAAGTTTGTATTCTGATGTCACCGGTAGATGTCGCTCGAAGCACAACAATGCCTACGTCACGACAAATTTCACAGACTTGGGGTGCGTTCTTTTCACCTCTCCTGGACATGTTCCAACTGTTCTGTCCTGGTTGTATCCCCTCTCCAGATATCGTAGGACTTAAGCAAAATTATTGGTTTTAAGGGTTTGTAACGTTTTGTATTGAGATACTTACTGATCTGAACTTTATTGTTACTGAAAATGTTCACGAACTGTGAAGAAAAATCTCACAAATGAACAACATCAAATCGGATGTTGAATGCGCGAACCGTGCACGAGAAAACAAACCGAACCAAAATGATAACGGTCACGTGGTATACCAACGTCTGTGACATTGAAATGGAAATATCCCGTCTAAAAATAGATTAGACCTTGTCTGCGCAACGGTTTTTTCTCAAACGTGCGTCCGTTTTTCGGAAATACGAAAAATGCATTTTGTGGTATTACAAACACCAGGATTACCAGGTTACCAAAAAACACTTCAGGTGAATGGAAATGTATATTCTAAATAATAAACGGTAAGTAAAGTGCAATTTTATTTGTGAAAAAATGGGTTTAATAGCGAAAAACAACGCCGTAATGGTTAACAACTAGCCGTAACTAGGGTGTGTCCCTTTAATTAAGGATTGTCTGTTATTTCTTTTACGTTCATCGGGGTATGAACAACAACAAACAAAAATCATCCGTAAAATGTGTGAATCGGACACGAATGTAGTATTGTATTTCTTACATATGTTCAGAAAACAGTTTTAAAATACATTTAAACGCCTTTTGCTAAAACCTATGTACGGCCTCAACGCTTATAATTAACTTGTGCATCACAGACAAGTCATTATCAGGTTAACTTGTACGGCACAGAGTGATTTTTTTTCATTGGATGGTATGGCATTGGTGACCACTTGGGAGAAACCAGTCATATGCCTTTAAAATGTTATCGCACGGATGTGTGTTAACACTATGTGTTATCAAAAATAAACGAATGATGCTGTCACCAACGTGATACACACACACACACACACACACACACATGCATATTCAAATAAAAACCTGTAATATAAGTAATGTCACACAGCGAGGTATGTTCGAGTTAATACATATATATCTCTCTGTTTCATTTTAGTAATACCATCGGCAAACAGTCGTGTAAGTATCAGTTAACATAAATACACTTTACAGTAGTTGTGTTTGTATGTGTGTGTGGGTGGGTGGGTGGGGGGTACAGCACTAAGCCTTGGTGTCTAATACCCACAATTTACATTTCTAATCCTAGATACGTTTTGACGTGTTAAGCAACAACAAAGAACAACATGTTAGTTCGTGCAGCGGTTAGTTAAATGTAAGAATAGTTTCCAATGGGGGGGGGGGGGGGGGGGGATTTAACACAGTCGGTTGAGTGCTTGCGTCGCAGGATCAAACCACCTTGGTCGATCCATTCAAATTTTTCGTTCACACCAGTGCACCACAACTGGTCAAAAGCCCTGGTATGTGCTTTCCTGTATGTGGGAAAGTGCATATAAGATACGTACTACATTAGGAAACATGTAGCGGGTTTCCTCTGATGACTACGTGTCAGATTTATCAAATGTTTGACATCCAATAGCCGATTATTAATTAATCAATGGGCTCCAGTGGTGTACTGGTTGAAACGAGAAAAAAACAACCCAATTAGCTGAATGGATCCACCGATGTGGTTCGATCCCGCGACGAAAACACCTCAAGCGAGCACTCAACCGATTGAGCTAAATCCCGCCCACATGTATGTATATATGAATATGTTGATGTATAAACATCTACATAAAAAGTCTATGTATATCGGTGTTTGACTATTACATACGTAGATATTAACGCTGGAGATAAATAAGTCCTTTCTGGCCTTTCTCATGCCGTTGCTGGGAGTTGTAGTAATGGCATTTGAGCCCCAAAATATGCAAATGAGCTAAGTCACGTGACCTGTCCTGTGCTCTGATTGTTTGACCTCTAGGGGGCGTGGCCTCTTCTGATTGGCTAATCTCGAAGCGTGGGGTGTGACGTCATGGGACGCTGATCTCTCAAAGCGTCATGACGCTGACCAAACTAGGTTAATGACTTTGGCAGCTGTGGGATGGGCGTGCTGCTTTTGCTGCTGCTGCTGCTGAGAAAGGTTGTTTTTCCAACAATCCATGTTTATTTCGCATGTGACGAGTTAGATCGTGAGGCCATACATACGTTTTGGAACAAATGTAACAATGATTCATGGTATTGACTGTTGAATGACTCGTTGCATGTTTTGAATCCGTCAATGAGAGTCTTCCAAATTTAAAATATAAATATTTCTATCCAATTAATGCTAAAATACTTTGTCTATATACTAAACAAATCACCATTGGCTGTACACGTTTTTAAAATTGTCCATTCATGATAAGTTTCTTTCTTTAGTTTGCTTAAATACCTTTTTGTGCGCTGGGTTATATACTCTTCAAAAAAAGAAACGCATAGAGCATATTTTTCATAACATTAATTTTAAAATAACACAATAGTGAATGTTTTAGTATTATCTTATTCTATAGCTAGTGGATATGATATCATGCAATTCTGACAAAACGATGAGCTGACAAAACGCAATATTATAATGGTTGCAGACATTTATCACGTACAAATCATGCACGTACAGCACGTGCACTACCCCTTGACAGAAAATTGAGTTACATTCACACACGCATTATCGATAGTGTCGCTACGTAACGTTGAAATTATGCCCAGGCTGACAGAACCACACGTAACAACGCAATTGGCCGGATGGAAGCCGGGGAATCGCAATCAACAGTTGCACGTCTTTTCAACACATCTCAGAGTACAATATCTAGGCTTTGGCACCGTTATCAGCAAACTGGAGTGTCACGTGACCGCCCCAGATCCGGTCGTCCCAGAGTTACCACACCGGCGCAAGACAGATACATACGTCTACGACATTTACGTGACAGATTCCTAACTGCTTCATCATCAACTTCTGCCATACCTGGGATGCGAAGAATTTCGGACCAGACCGTAAGAAACCGTTTACGTGAAGCCAATATCCGAGCTAGAAGACCAGCTAGACGGATAATTTCAACCGCGCAACATAGGCGTCTACGGCTTACATTGTGCAGACGTTGTCTGATATGGCGTTGACAGCAGTGGCGAAGAGTGGCTTTCAGCGACGAGTCGCGTTTTTTGCTTCAACGCGCCGACGGCAGAGCTAGAGTTTACCGACGACGTAACGAGCGTTATGCCAATAATTGTGTGCGGCAGGTGGACAGATATGGAGGGGGGAGTGTTATGGTATGGGCGGCCATCACTTACACTGGCAGAACAGACCTTGTACATGTCCCAGGTCATCTAACAGCCCAACGTTACTGCAACGAAATTCTCCAGCGTCACGCCATACCTTTCATCAACGCAGAAAATGTCATCTTCCAGCACGCCAATGCACGACCACATAGCGCACGTATGACAACATACTTCCTGAATCAACACAATGTCGGAGTGATACCATGGCCTTCAAGATCACCTGATCTTAACCCCATCGAGCACCTGTGGGATGAACTAGATCGACGTTTACGGCAACGTAACCCTGCGCCACAAACGCTACCCCAGCTGCTCCAGGCTTTGCAACAAACATGGGCTAGAAATTCCCCAGCCTGTGATTCAAGCATTATTTGATTCCATGCGTAGGAGGTGCCAAGCCGTCATTGCTGCTCATGGGGCTCATACTCGATATTAGTGTCCGTGACCTTGATACGGTGGCCTAATCCTGTTGATTTGATAGACGATTTGATAGACGATTTCATTCCAAGTGATCATGTTTAACAAGTTTCAATTTTACTGCTCTGGTATTGAGCAAAGATATGATGCTATAAATTTGCAATCCAGTCCTAACATATACCAGTTATGCGTTTCTTTTTTTGAAGAGTATATTTGGGAATTTATCCCCACAGACAAGATAGCACATACCACAACCTTTGATATACCAGCCGTAGTGCACTGGTTGGATATAGACTAATGGGCCACCGACGGGGATCGATCTGGCCCCTGTATTTACCCATTTAGTAAAATTATATTAAACGGCCTGTAAAAGCTAGTACTCTTGGGAAGTACTCATGTTTAAAATGCAGTTATTTCCCTTGATCATAGGTTAGTTTGAAGCGTTGAGTTGCAGGCATGCGTTCTTTCTTCAAAGCAATGGGCTGGGGTGTTGCATACATTCCTTTCTTCCTCTACTGGCCACCGATTAAGGCGTCTACACATTCCTTTCTTTTCTTTTTATAATAATGTCCGTTTTCAAAGCAATGGGTTGGGGTGTCACACACATTCCTTTCTTCCTCTTAACACACATTTCTTTCTTCTCCTTAACATGTCTTTCTTCTCAATAACAAACATTCCTTTCTTTTCCTTAACAAGCATTCCTTTCTTCTCCTTAACACATTCCTTTCTTCCCCTACTGTCCACCGATTGTGTCTACGCATTCCTTTCTTTAATTTAGTCATTTCCGCTTTTAAAGAAATGGGCTGGTGTGCCAGACATTCCTTTCTTCCCCTACCAATTAAGGCGTCAACACTTTCCTTTCTTTTACTTTTATAATCATTCCTGCTTTTAAAGTAATGGGCTGGGGTGTCACACGCACATTTCTTTCTTCCCCTACTGTCTTTCTTTCTTTTTTTGTCTGCTAAAGACATAATATGGTTTCGACTCAGGGTATTATATTTCGTATTCACAGACTCTTTCAGACCGACCGGCCTCGGTGGCGTCGTGGTTAGGCCATCAGACTATAGGCTGGTAGGTACTGGGTTTGGATCCCAGTCGAGGTATGGGATTTTTAATCCAGATACCGATTCCAAACCCTGAGTGAGTGCTTCGCAAGGCAGGGATTTACCTTGTTTTTCTGAAATGGGGGTCCCTTGCACTCACCTCTTTCTTTTCTGGGAGTCCCAACCTGAAAACAAAGGGTCCCAAAACCACACAAATGACAGAGAGCTGCAGACAACAAATCACGTGTATACTATATATGTTTCATTAAAGTAAATTTAACAAGCTGTGTTGTTGTTTTTTTTTTTTCGGGAAATCAATGTCGGTATTCATTGTTTATTCTTTCAAAATCAACATTTCACTTTGATCTGTATAATTATTTGAACCATTTCCTGCAAGCTAAATGACACTCACAATACCATGCGTTGTTTATAAATCGTGCTACTTGTTTGTTAGCCAAGGCTCAGTGGGTAGGTGTAAACCACTTGCACCGACCAGTGATCCATAAATGGTTCAACAAAGGCCATGGTTTGTGCTATCCTGCCTGTGGAAAGCGCAAATAAAAGATCCCTTGCTGCCTGTCGTAAACGAGCAGCCTATGTGGCGACAGCGGGTTTCCTCTAAAAAAAAAACAATGTCAGAATGACCATATGTTTGACGTCCAATAGCCGATGATAAGATAAAAAATCAATGTCGTTAAATAAAACAAACTTTACTTTCAGACCGCCCCGAAGTTTACACTTGAAAACGACACACGTGTTTCTCATTAACATCGATCATATTCTTTCACATATTCTGTATTTTAAGACCTACCTACACATCTGATAGCCTCTGTGGCGTATTTGTGAACAGAATATAAATATTTATCATATCACTACTAAGGAATAGCATACGCATACATACACACACACACACACACACACACACACACACACACTCGGTATGCCGAAAGCAGGAGAACAGTGGTTCCTCGGGCAATGCATTGGTAGAAATAAACTTGCTGGACTGATGAAAAACATGTGTTCGAGTGGTAATATTTGTACCACTAAACGACTGACGAACCACTCTGCACACAAATATCTGGTCCAAAAACTGAACGACAATCACGTTCCTGCTCATTAAAACATGCAGATAACAGGACACAAAAATATTCATTCAGTTAATGCATACAGCCATATAAATCACGACCAACATAAAGAACTGTCGCACATTCTGTCCGCGATATCTACATCTTGTGAATCCTCAAGTTTGGTTCCCGCGTGTTCGTCTTCGAAGGAAATCCGACAACACTTTTAAATTCGAAACAAACACAGATCATCAATATTTCCGGCGGTGTGAACACCATGTTTGGAGGCAATGTCAGTGGGGGCAACATCGTAATAAATCTGGCTCAGCCTAAAAGTCCTGTTGTCCCCATAAAACAACGAAGAATCATTTTTGACAGTGATTCCGACGGCGACTGAACTTGATGAAGCCCTTAAATAGGTCAGTGACGTAGATACGCCTATGTCTGACAATGACGTAGTATTCAGCAAAATGCCGCGAAAAGTTATTTTGAAAAATTTGGCTATTGTCAATTATTTTATTATAATTTCATTGTTTATATATAAAACTGTTAAATTAGTATTAAATTGTTTAAATAGCTACAATCGTTCTGTCCGCTTTTAACCTAGTTTCAGAAAGCATAGATAACCTTCAAGGTGTATTGACAAACCGATTATCAGCTGAGTGATTGACATGTACATGTATTCATACGTCATAACAAATTGTTACGTCCGAGCGTTGGGGTTTTGTTTATTAATCATTTAAAGTGCTGTTCCAGATGTATGATGTATTGAGCTATATCAATCAAGATATTATTTAATATGATTAGAAAATTATTTTAAAAATTTTTAAAAAATTATATACCGGTATATTTTCCATTTAAAAATATTCCCCTGAAAAACAGAACCAGCTGAATTCGTTTCGGGAATTTCCGTAAGATTTGATCCGTGACGTCATGAAGGGAACTCCTTTCGATAGTTAGCGCCATTGTTCATTGCTTCTTTTGTGTTTATTATGGTTAAACGGCGTGTTGGTGGCGGCTGTAGCAATACAAAAGCCGATAAATTTAGTCTTCACGCATTTCCTAGTAATGTTGCTGTGAGAAAGCTGTGTGTGAATTTGATTAAAACAACGTGGAAATACTGGACAGGAAGAAAATGCCGGAGACCGTTGCAACAGCAGACACTTTAGTTTCGATTCATCCGAACTGGCTTGTCGGCTTAAGCGAGATATGGGAATACCATGTGTTATGGCTTTTAAAAAAAAGATGCCGTACCAACAATTTTTCTGCGACACAAAACAAATGACAACAAGCCGACGCCATCCACGCCGAAACGACCTTGGGGTGCATATCGTCAATGTCCCAAATTGCGTTATGCTTTCAACTCCGGTCAGTTTGTTTTCTCATGCACGGTTCGTGCAATCATCGAGATCCGATTTGTTGTCGTTTGCATCTCGTTCGTTTGTGAGATTTTTCTTTACAGTTCGAGAACATTAAAACAATAAAGTACAGACAAGTAAGTATCTATAGCCTAGTCCGTCCCATCCTACAAAAATGTAGGGGTTTTTTTGTAAAAAAGAAAAGAAAATACATTAAATTAATTTTACTATACCTTCCCACAGAGAAAACCTTTTTTCATACTGTGGAATGTGCTATAAGTTATTTATTTCTGAGCAGACTGTTTTCACAACTGCACACAAAAAAATAGTATTGTTTTGTTATTTCCAAAACACTTACTTTTTTTTTTACGTCAAACTAAACTGAAATTATTCACACAAAAAAACATCTTCATAGATGGATGGGACGGACTAAAAGTCGTTTTTGTTTATTTTTTAAAATTAAAATAAGTTATTTATTTCTGAGCAGACTGTTTTCACAACTGCACACAAAAAAATAGTATTGTTTTGTTATTTCCAAAACACTTTTACTTTTTTTTTTTTTACGTCAAACTAAACATAAATTATTCACAAAACCCCCCATCTTCATAGAGGGATGGGACGGACTAAAAGTCGTTTTTGTTTATTTCTTAAAATTACCGATATCGGGTCCACTTGACTCGTAGAATTCAAGAGTTATTTATCGTCTTTTCTACTACATCACAAGTATTAGAATATACAGTGTAGCAAAATAATTCGCACGAAAATCTAAAGAACAAAACAAGAATAAAAGTTGTAAATTAGTGGTAAGCTGTCTCCACGACCATTTTCATCGTCATCTGTCAGGCCGGTGGTTCGTCGGAAGATGTTCCAGGTTCACACTGATACGGCATTATTTGTTGTGTTGCACAAATATTAGTCCAGTCGTCATTACTACACTATTCATCATCGAAAGAAGAATCGCATGATCAATGAGCTTGGCAGTCGCTGTCGGTCCCACTTTCGCTTGCGCTGGCAGTCATCTCGTGGTAGGTTTCAGTGAAGCGCGTTCCCTTCGTGACGTCACGGCTATTTACAGGCAAAATGTTTTTACCGAGAATTTTACTCGGTCGTTTCCGGCAGTGTTCTACGGGAGTGATGTTTTAATACTTTTATGGGGCATTTTCGTAATTATTGATTTACATATCGGTGTAAAATATTATTGCAATGAATTAAGAAAGCATTTAATTATGGAATTTGAAATTTTAGTGTATAGTCTGGCACAGCACTTTAAGTGAAAAATAAACAAAATTGACAGTGATATGATAAATAGAATTCGTCACTGGCGAGACAAATACAGATTAACAGGCCGAGGTTGATATTTACCATATTAAAAAAATACTCGTGACGAATCCTCTATTTATTTTCCGTACCTCTATCTAATCACATTATCCTGGACACACACACACACACACACACACACACACACACACACACAACACACACTTCAGTTATCTAGGGTTGTCTAGGACAGTGGGGATAGTGCTTAGGGGTGAGTGAGATTCCCCGCTCTAAGACTAGTCCAATAGTCCATTAAGGTTCAAGCACGCTATCCTGGATACACACGTGAGGACAGTGGGGATAGGACTTAGTTGTTACTGAGATTTTCCACTCTAACACTAGTCCAATAGTCCACTAAGGTTTAAGCACGTTATCCTGGACACGCACACACACACACACACACACACACACACACACACACACGCACGCGCGCACGCACTTAAGCTATCTGCGCCTGTCCAAGACAGTCGGAGATGGTGATTAGTGAAACATCTGGGTAGTGACCTTACACCAGTTGATACCCGGATACGAACCCAGTACCTACCAGTCACTGCATCACTGAGGCCAATGATAATGTGTTTGTTGTTGTTGTTTTTTGTGTTTCTTTTTAAATACAGCAATGTCTCGGCATTTCTTGTGACGTCACACCCACGCCATCCATAGCGTACCCATGCTATCTCGATGTCAGCACGCGAACGTGTCTGAACACATTCTGGAATGACTCGTAGCCATCGCCATATATGGGCACGTTTCAAACCTTTCCCTCCCCGGATGTGCACAGCTAAGGTCCCCCACGTCGTGGAATTCCCCCCCCCCCCCCCGGATGTTCGCCAGCTGTTGACTTCGGCACCGTTTACCAGTACATCAAAGGACCTCCGACAGCTACCAAACCTATTAAACCCCACGCTATCTTGCCATCTGAGAGTCAATTTCTTTATTGACTTTGAGCTAAAAGCTCATCAGTACAAAATAATGATATATACATACAGGTAAACAGTGGTGATGTACATAAATAGATATAATTATATTAGACGAGCTGTGGAGGGTGAACGAAAAGAACTATTAAATACAGCTATTTCACAAATTTGTTGCAAGATATAAATATTTACCTAAATTGCGCATCTGCTTAGTATTATGTACAGTAAGCAGTTGAATAAATTTAAAGACAGAAGGCTTTTTTCCAATAATATGGCTTAATAAGTGAAATTCTTAAATTGTTATATAATGGACAAACCAATATAAAATGATATTCATCTTCAATTTCATCAGCACATTTGAAACATTTTCTTTCGGATTTATCAATATTGTGATATCTGCCAGGTTTCGATGGTTAGGCTATGGGCTGATAGGCGGTCAACCAATCAGAGTGCAGGACAGGTCACGTGACCTAGCTCATTTGCATATTTTGATGCTCAAGTGCCATCACTACTACTGCTGGGACTCAAACCTGTGGCGCCTAATCGCCCACAACATGCAGACTTGTCACGATACGCTTTCGACTATTCATAAAAGATAATGTTCTTTAACCGACCATATGCATGGGGCCTGCAAGCTACGCGGTCGATCTCTGGATAGTATGTATTGATGTATGAATATCTATATATTGTATGTATGTCGTATTTGACTATTACATACACAGATATTAACTACGCGGAGTCATACAGCGTGAACATCGTTTTTTTGGTTTCATACTTGCATGAACAAAAAATAATTGCGATCAATTCTTAAATAAATATTGTTGAATTTTAATCTTGTCAGTGATCTTTTCCCTTCATAGTTAGTAGTTATGGGCCATTTACAAGGACATCCTCTAATCCAGGGTCGTCACGATATGACGTCTGCCGTGTGGTCTATACTGGTACTTAGCGACCTGCCAATTAGACCAATCAGCGACAAGCATTCATTAAATATGGGGGCGGGACGTAGCTCAGTGGTACAGCGCTCGCTAGATGCGCGGTCGGTCTGGGATCGATCCCCGTCGGTGGGCCCATTGGGCTATTTCTCGTCTCGTCTGTGGGATGGTGCATATAAAAGATCGCTTGCTGCTAATCGGAAAGAGTAGCCCATGAAGTGGCGACAGCGGGTTTCCTCTCTCAATATCTGTGTGGTCCTTGACCATATGTCTGACGCCATATATCCGTAATGCTTTAAAATGGGTTGAGTGCGTCGTTAAATAAACATTTTCTTTCTTTCATTAAATATGTTACAAGCAATCATAGGCACAATTGTTAACTGTACGGACATTGTAGGCTTCTGAAATGGGTACACCATGACAACTATATATATCACATGGATACGTGTTTAGTATGTTTTTTATAAATAAAGGCTAATTTACCCATGAAATAGACTCGGAGAGACTTAAAGATATAGATCCAGATAGACCGAAGGGAGACCCATGGACAGCTCTGCTGTTCATTCCCTATGTGGACTCTATCGGGAGACCTGTAAGTCATTCACCCAAGAGCCGAGAGACTTGTATATGATCAGTATCACCATGTTGTTAACTTGTACATAATATTTCATGTTGGAAAGGAAAACAGAAATGACATCACCCACTTGTGCTTCTGTTCCTTTGATTTTACATTCGTCAGAAAATATGAAAACTAGTTTTGTTTCCATTTACATGTTAATATATTGATACACAAACATACAAAACATACATACAATAGTAATAGTATACCCACACTTTACGAGGTGTATCGGTGAATATCCCTAGTTTTGGTCATGGAGCCTCCGATAGGCGAAGCCGAGGATTTTCTCAGGACCAAAACTGTTGTGATATTCACCGATACACCGAGTAAGTGTGGGTATAACTGACTTATACCACCACTTTAGGTCGAGTGAATTATTATATTAGTTCTATGGCAAATAAAATCAATAATTAGAAATTAGTAAATAAATGAAACGAAAATAACGTGGACCAGACGTCGTGAGCGTCCACATTTTGTTCTGGAGCAGTGACAACTGTCTATTTCAGTTGTTCGTGTCGCACGTGCAAATGCAGTTTTGAGGTAGTTTAACAGTGTGTGTTAAGCTATGTTTCCCTTAATGCGGGTGCGGTCCGGGTACGGGTGCGGTCAAATATCGCACAACATTGTTTTTATAGTAAGTGTTTCCATTTATGCGATTTCCGTCTGGCTCCCGCGCGGGAACGCATGCGATTTTTTTTCGATCGGATCATGGAACGATCCCACTTAGCCCGCATACGAATCGAACAAGAGGATTCCCCAGGATCGTAGGGCTTCTCCAAAAACTCTGTGTGTCTCGTGTACTTCCAATGACAATTGATGTTGAAAAAAACCGATCTAACTTGTATTAGACCAAATTTAAAGCGCGTGTATGACTGTAAAGATCCCCATCATCGAGATTTACAATATATATATAGAATAGATGGATAGATAGATAGATAGATTGAAACATTGTATTGATTTTTACAAGAAACAAATGGAGAAGGCGCAGTTTATACAACTTACTAGGCCTTCTCAGTTCTCCATAATACATACATGTTACGACAGTAATGTATTTTTGCAATTTAAATATGAACATAAATAAATATTATTGAAAGAGAGAAAGAAAGAAAGAAAGAATAAAGGAAACAGAGAAAAAACGCACTAAAGTTCTCTGTGTTCGATAATTAGACATCAGGTTTGCTAAAAGAAAACACAAAACAGAAATAAGGCATCGCAGTGATTACGTAATGAATATATACATGTATGTATGTATGTAGGTATGTATGTAGGTATGTATGTATGTATGTATGTAGGTAGGTAGGTAGGTAGGTAGGTATGTAGGTATGTATGTATGTAGGTATGTAGGTATGTATGTAGGTATGTATGTATGTATGTATGTAGGTATGTAGGTATGTATGTATTTAAGAATGAATGAACGCACTGGCTCAGGAATTTTTTAAAAACTAAAAAATTGTTATTTTCTAATTTTGCCCCAGGGATTCGAAATTGATTTTAAATTGACCGTTGTGATATACAAAATATAACTGTTTTTCGGTCTTGTTTTAAATTTATTTGGCTAGTACTATGTTTTGTTTACAGCCGGATACGATGTATTGTTTTTAAAAAATTGTTAGGAAAGGGGATAACAACAAACCAACCACTGAAAAATGGAGCTTAGAGGCTTAAGCGGCGTGTAGTCGGGTGGAGACTAAGATATCCTTGAGACTTGGATTTTTTCTATATGCAATGACCGGACGTACTGTAATAGGGTTTTTCATAACAGTTTGCAGATTTAAAAAACTCCTCCTTCATAAGTTTACCAATATCAACGCTACGTCGACTGTAAATTATTGGAAAAATTATTTTATCTCTTTTTACAGCTTTACCAGATTCAACGTTGATTCCAAATGGCTGTTTTGTCTGTAATGTACGAATCCAGAAGGCCTCTCGTTCAAGTCTCAAGAGGTCTGTTTCGTCTTTTGAACCAAGTATCAGGGGTTGTTCAATTGGAATTATTTCAAAATTTCATCTAACGAATGGTCAGGTAGATTGAAGTGATTGGCGACAGGGGTGTCAACTTCATGCCGAATATCATACTTGTGACAAACTGCTCTAATTCTCAGTTGGTTTTGCGTTTGTCCTACGTACTGTTTTTTACATAAATTACAGGTGATTAGATATACTACATTTTTCGAATCACAGTTCATGTCTGTCCGAATTTGATATTCAATTTTGGTCTGTTGACTTTTGAAAGTCGACTGCGTTTTAAGTAAGTTGTGAAGTCTACACCTGGTTTTGGCACAAGTAGTAGAGGAGCCAGTGCTTATTTGAGGTGATTGGTTATGCTGAAGTTTGTATGGTTTATAGTCTTCAGTTGCCCTAAAGGGATTTTCTAATTCTCGAACAGTTTCAGATTTAATTTTTCTTAAAAACCGTTTTTTGAATATCCCCTAGGTTTTAAAGCACTAAATAAAAAGTGAACAAGCCTCATTGAAATTCTGTTTGTTACTCGAATTTCTGTGAAATCTAATAATCTGAGATTTAACAATGCCTTTAAAGGTGTGGCATGGGTGAAAAGACTTACAGTGGAGAAGTTGGTGTGTGTCTGTTGGTTTGAAAAACACTTTGTAGTCTAGGTAACCTGATGTTTCAAACTGTGTACCTTTATAAATTGTTACATCCAAAAAGTCAACTGATTATCTGATATGGTGGCCTTAAGTTTGATATTGTCATCCTGTTGATTTAATAGCTCAAAAAAGTTCCAAAATTCTTGTTTAGAATGTGGCCAAATGATAAGTATATCGTCGAGATATCTGAGGTACAAAAGAGGTGTTTTACTCGATTTCTTTAAAGCAGCCTCTTCCCATTCGGCGACATAGATAGATGCAAAGTTTGGACTAAAAACGTTTGCCCATAGCACAACCACACACTTGCTGATACATTTCTCCATCAAACTCAAAATCATTTCCTTTTAGGCTTAATTCTAACAGCTCAATAATGTTCGTATCTGGTCTGTTTGTATCTGGGTACTTATCGAATGCTCTCTTAACTGAATCAATGCCCGCATCAATACCTATGTTGGTGTACATGGAGTCAATATCAAGGGTAACCAAGAATGAATCTTTTGGGATTTTGGTTTTTGATAATTTTGATAGAAGATCTTCAGTGTTTTTCACAAAGCTTTCATGTCTATTTGCAATTGGTTTTAAGTGAAAATCTATGTATTCTGAAATATTGTACGATTCTGATCCACAGTCTGAAATGATTGGACGACCGGGTGGTGTGTTAATATCGGTCCATGTATCGACTGGCTTGTGGATTTTTGGAAGTAAATAAAATTTCCGGGTTTGTGATTGTGACCTGGCTTCTAAATATTTTACTTGTTTTTTATTTATATGTCCCTGATCTTTTAGACGGTGAATAATTGCATTGAACTTTTTACAATTTTCAGGCCAAATAGCTTTGTCTAATTTTTTGTAGTACTTTGAATTATTAAGCTGTCGATGGGCTTCCCGGATATAGTTCTCCCTTGATAGAATGACAGTGGCTGACCCTTTATCTGCAGGTTTTATAACAATTTTGCGGTTTTTGCGTAGTTTGGTGAGAGCACGACGTTCCATGACAGAAAGATTTTGCTGATTTGTGTAAACTGTCATATCACCCACTTTTTCCACTATCCTTTTATGAGCTTTAATGATTTCAGGATCTACACTAGAGTTTGGGGGTAACCAGCCGGAGTTTTCCGTGAATGGGATTTTTTCTCCAGTTGAACGCCGAAAATAGTCGGCCAGTTTCATTTTGTGGTCAAAAACTGCCGTATCCATTACACCATTGTCAAGTTTAGCCTCTAAGCCTGTTTTTGGTTGGGGTGTGGGAACAAAATTCAAACCCCTGTCCAGTAATGATTTTTCAGCGGATGTTAGAAGGTTAGTGTCACCAGTTAGGTTAACAATGTTAGTTCCTAGTCCTAAATCAGGGTGGACATTACCCTTTCCCGGCCTTAGTTTAAATTTAAGTACCTCATCCAACTGCGATAAAGTTTATTGGCAGTTGTTTCTGTCCAGTGAATGTTGTCCTGCCCAACCTCAAAATCACACGCGTGAAGCGCAGGTATAATTTGTATGTTCCTCATTGTTTTTGCAGCCAAATTTATTTGGTTGAGGCAGGTTTTTTGACTAGCCAAAAGTCTGTCCGAAAAGTTAAGCTCGATAAAAAGTATTTTTGACCTAGGGAAACATTTCCGAATCGAGCTTATCATGTTTCGCAACTGATTTATTGCACTGGTTGGATTTTGATCTTTTGAGTTTATACCAATGTTAAGAACAATGGTTTCGGGTTGAGACTTGCCCTTATAATTTGAGGCCATGGTCCGAAAATGATTAAAATTGGCGCCTGGGTAACATTCTACTTGCACCTCAGGATGCGTGTCCAAATTAATTCTGGAGAGATTTGATGAGCCAAAAAGAAGAGTTTTTTTCTTAATTTCTGGAAGGCGCCATTGAGATTGTCCGAAACGTTGTGCCGAAATTGATAGAATTTTGTTTGTCGAAAATTTGTATCCCGCCCAGAGTTGCGATTCGGGGCGGTGGGAGACTTTAATGCGTCAGCAAAAGAAGTTCCCAGACGAGGTACTGAACTACATGAGTTAGATGGGATAGGTGGGGTGGGTGGTGAGTTAGGCAGTGGTGTTAGGTGAGGTGCAGTGGACCTTTTGGCAATGGGCGGTGTTGCCTTAAGGTCAGGACCGTTGGAAGGGGTGTTAACACGTGGGGATCGTGCTCGTTTTTGTCTTTGTGGCAGAGGAGTAGTAGTTTGACAAGAACTACCCACACTATTCTCTGTGTTGGGGAGAAGGTCCGAAAGATAACGGGAAAATTCCGACAGACTAGAATCGGTTAATTTTGTTTGTAGTTTTTTCTTCCCCACTTGATAGCAGTAAATTGAGCACGATCGAAGTCTAAGTTTTTTGATGACATGGCCGAAATAATCTTAGACTTCAGTAGTTTTAGAGAATTAGCATAATGCTTAATCAACACGTTCATGGTTTGATTGGCCCAATTTTGATTTGTCAAGTTCAAGTCGAAAGTAATGTCTAAATTTGGACGTGCCGGTTTGATGAAGGAGTTAAGCTCCTCCACCTTCCTTGCTAGTGATTTTGGGAGGGTCGAATTGACTAGATTCTCCTCCAGTAACCCAATGTGGTGGATGCACTGCAACACACCGTACAGCAGTTTAACAAGTCCAGCAAAGGCCGAATCGGACTGATAAACCCTGCTTTTTGTTTTCGAATTGTTGGACGGCGGGTTACCAAAATCCCGTCCTCTACTACCCGTATTTGTGGCATTTTTTCTGGCCATTTTTGGTTTTAAGAACACACAAAAAGATTTACAGAAAGGTATCAACAAAAAAGAAATGAAAACGATCTAACCCAAAAATGAATTATCCTCACAAAAAATATCCTCAGCTGCTGCTGAGAAAGGTTGTTTTTCCAACAATCCATGTTTATTTCGCATGTGACGAGTTAGATCGTGAGGCCATACATACGTTTTGGAACAAATGTAACAATGATTCATGGTATTGACTGTTGAATGACTCGTTGCATGTTTTGAATCCGTCAATGAGAGTCTTCCAAATTTAAAATATAAATATTTCTATCCAATTAATGCTAAAATACTTTGTCTATATACTAAACAAATCACCATTGGCTGTACACGTTTTTAAAATTGTCCATTCATGATAAGTTTCTTTGTCTTTAGTTTGCTTAAATACCGTTTTGTGCGCTGGGTTATATACTCTTCAAAAAAAAGAAACGCATAGAGCATATTTTTCATAACATTAATTTTAAAATAACACAATAGTGAATGTTTTAGTATTATCTTATTCTATAGCTAGTGGATATGATATCATGCAATTCTGAAGCTGACAAAACGCATTTATCACATTTATCACGTACAAATCATGCACGTACAGCACGTGCACTACCCCTTGACAGAAAATTGAGTTACATTCACACACGCATTATCGATAGTGTCGCTACGTAACGTTGAAATTATGCCCAGGCTGACAGAACCACAACGTAACAACGCAATTGGCCGGATGGAAGCCGGGGAATCGCAATCAACAGTTGCACGTCTTTTCAACACATCTCAGAGTACAATATCTAGGCTTTGGCACCGTTATCAGCAAACTGGAGTGTCACGTGACCGCCCCAGATCCGGTCGTCCCAGAGTTACCACACCGGCGCAAGACAGATACATACGTCTACGACATTTACGTGACAGATTCCTAACTGCTTCATCATCAACTTCTGCCATACCTGGGATGCGAAGAATTTCGGACCAGACCGTAAGAAACCGTTTACGTGAAGCCAATATCCGAGCTAGAAGACCAGCTAGACGGATAATTTCAACCGCGCAACATAGGCGTCTACGGCTTACATTGTGCAGACGTTGTCTGATATGGCGTTGACAGCAGTGGCGAAGAGTGGCTTTCAGCGACGAGTCGCGTTTTTTGCTTCAACGCGCCGACGGCAGAGCTAGAGTTTACCGACGACGTAACGAGCGTTATGCCAATAATTGTGTGCGGCAGGTGGACAGATATGGAGGGGGGAGTGTTATGGTATGGGCGGCCATCACTTACACTGGCAGAACAGACCTTGTACATGTCCCACGTCATCTAACAGCCCGACGTTACTGCAACGAAATTCTCCAGCGTCACGCCATACCTTTCATCAACGCAGAAAATGTCATCTTCCAGCACGCCAATGCACGACCACATAGCGCACGTATGACAACAGACTTCCTGAATCAACACAATGTCGGAGTGATACCATGGCCTTCAAGATCACCTGATCTTTTCCCCATCGAGCACCTGTGGGATGAACTAGATCGACGTTTACGGCAACGTAACCCTGCGCCACAAACGCTACCCCAGCTGCTCCAGGCTTTGCAACAAACATGGGCTAGAAATTCCCCAGCCTGTGATTCAAGCATTATTTGATTCCATGCGTAGGAGGTGCCAAGCCGTCATTGCTGCTCATGGGGCTCATACTCGATATTAGTGTCCGTGACCTTGATACGGTGGCCTAATCCTGTTGATTTGATAGACGATTTCATTCCAAGTGATCATGTTTAACAAGTTTCAATTTTACTGCTCTGGTATTGAGCAAAGATATGATGCTATAAATTTGCAATCCAGTCCTAACATATACCAGTTATGAGTTTCTTTTTTTGAAGAGTATATTTGGGAATTTATCCCCACAGACAAGATAGCACATACCACAACCTTTGATATACCAGCCGTAGTGCACTGGTTGGATATAGACTAATGGGCCACCGACGGGGATCGATCTGGCCCCTGTATTTACCCATTTAGTAAAATTATATTAAACGGCCTGTAAAGGCTAGTACTCTTGGGAAGTACTCATGTTTAAAATGCAGTTATTTCCCTTGATCATAGGTTAGTTTGAAGCGTTGAGTTGCAGGCATGCGTTCTTTCTTCAAAGCAATGGGCTGGGGTGTTGCATACATTCCTTTCTTCCTCTACTGGCCACCGATTAAGGCGTCTACACATTCCTTTCTTTTCTTTTTATAATAATGTCCGTTTTCAAAGCAATGGGTTGGGGTGTCACACACATTCCTTTCTTCCTCTTAACACACATTTCTTTCTTCTCCTTAACATGTCTTTCTTCTCAATAACAAACATTCCTTTCTTTTCCTTAACAAGCATTCCTTTCTTCTCCTTAACACATTCCTTTCTTCCCCTACTGTCCACCGATTAAGGTGTCTACGCATTCCTTTCTTTAATTTAGTCATTTCCGCTTTTAAAGAAATGGGCTGGTGTGCCAGACATTCCTTTCTTCCCCTACCAATTAAGGCGTCAACACTTTCCTTTCTTTTACTTTTATAATCATTCCTGCTTTTAAAGTAATGGGCTGGGGTGTCACACGCACATTTCTTTCTTCCCCTACTGTCTTTCTTTCTTTTTTTGTCTGCTAAAGACATAATATGGTTTCGACTCAGGGTATTATATTTCCTATTCACAGACTCTTTCAGACCGACCGGCCTCGGTGGCGTCGTGGTTAGGCCATCAGACTATAGGCTGGTAGGTACTGGGTTTGGATCCCAGTCGAGGTATGGGATTTTTAATCCAGATACCGATTCCAAACCCTGAGTGAGTGCTTCGCAAGGCAGGGATTTACCTTGTTTTTCTGAAATGGGGGTCCCATGGACTCACCTCTTTCTTTTCTGGGGGTCCCAACCTGAAAACAAAGGGTTCCAAAACCACACAAATGACAGAGAGCTGCAGACAACAAATCACGTGTATACTATATATGTTTCATTAAAGTAAATTTAACAAGCTGTGTTGTTGTTTTTCCTTTCGGGAAATCAATGTCGGTATTCATTGTTTATTCTTTCAAAATCAACATTTCACTTTGATCTGTATAATTATTTGAACCATTTCCTGCAAGCTAAATGACACTCACAATACCATGCGTTGTTTATAAATCGTGCTACTTGTTTGTTAGCCAAGGCTCAGTGGGTAGGTGTAAACCACTTGCACCGACCAGTGATCCATAAATGGTTCAACAAAGGCCATGGTTTGTGTTATCCTGCCTGTGGAAAGCGCAAATAAAAGATCCCTTGCTGCCTGTCGTAAACGAGCAGCCTATGTGGCGACAGCGGGTTTCCTCTAAAAAAAAAACAATGTCAGAATGACCGCCCCGAAGTTTACACTTGAAAACGACACACGTGTTTCTCATTAACATCGATCATATTCTTTCACATATTCTGTATTTTAAGACCTACCTACACATCTGATAGCCTCTGTGGCGTATTTGTGAACAGAATATAAATATTTATCATATCACTACTAAGGAATAGCATACGCATACACACACACACACACACACACACACACTCGGTATGCCGAAAGCAGGAGAACAGTGGTTCCTCGGGCAATGCATTGGTAGAAATAAACTTGCTGGACTGATGAAAAACCTGTGTTCGAGTGGTAATATTTGTACCACTAAACGACTGACGAACCACTCTGCACACAAATATCTGGTCCAAAAACTGAACGACAATCACGTTCCTGCTCATTAAAACATGCAGATAACAGGACACAAAAATATTCATTCAGTTAATGCATACAGCCATATAAATCACGACCAACACAAAGAACTGTCGCACATTCTGTCCGCGATATCTACATCTTGTGAATCCTCAAGTTTGGTTCCCGCGTGTTCGTCTTCGAAGGAAATCCGACAACACTTTTAAATTCGAAACAAACACAGATCATCAATATTTCCGGCGGTGTGAACACCATGTTTGGAGGCAATGTCAGTGGGGGCAACATCGTAATAAATCTGGCTCAGCCTAAAAGTCCTGTTGTCCCCATAAAACAACGAAGAATCATTTTTGACAGTGATTCCGACGGCGACTGAACTTGATGAAGCCCTTAAATAGGTCAGTGACGTAGATACGCCTATGTCTGACAATGACGTAGTATTCAGCAAAATGCCGCGAAAAGTTATTTTGAAAAATTTGGCTATTGTCAATTATTTTATTATAATTTCATTGTTTATATATAAAACTGTTAAATTAGTATTAAATTGTTTAAATAGCTACAATCGTTCTGTCCGCTTTTAACCTAGTTTCAGAAAGCATAGATAACCTTCAAGGTGTATTGACAAACCGATTATCAGCTGAGTGATTGACATGTACATGTATTCATACGTCATAACAAATTGTTACGTCCGAGCGTTGGGGTTTTGTTTATTAATCATTTAAGTGAAAAATAAACAAAATTGACAGTGATATGATAAATAGAATTCGTCACTGGCGAGACAAATACAGATTAACAGGCCGAGGTTGATATTTACCATATTAAAAAATACTCGTGACGAATCCTCTATTTATTTTCCGTACCTCTATCTAATCACATTATCCTGGACACACACACACACACACACACACACACACACACACACACACACACACACACACACACACTTCAGTTATCTAGGGTTGTCTAGGACAGTGGGGATAGTGCATAGGGGTGAGTGAGATTCCCCGCTCTAAGACTAGTCCAATAGTCCATTAAGGTTCAAGCACGCTATCCTGGATACACACGTGAGGACAGTGGGGATAGGACTTAGTTGTTACTGAGATTTTCCACTCTAACACTAGTCCAATAGTCCACTAAGGTTTAAGCACGTTATCCTGGACACGCACACACACACACACACACACACACACGCACGCACGCGCGCACGCACTTAAGCTATCTGCGCCTGTCCAAGACAGTCGGAGATGGTGATTAGTGAAACATCTGGGTAGTGACCTTACACCAGTTGATACCCGGATACGAACCCAGTACCTACCAGTCACTGCATCACTGAGGCCAATAATAATGTGTTTGTTGTTGTTGTTTTTTGTGTTTCTTTTTAAATACAGCAATGTCTCGGCATTTCTTGTGACGTCACACCCACGCCATCCATAGCGTACCCATGCTATCTCGATGTCAGCACGCGAACGTGTCTGAACACATTCTGGAATGACTCGTAGCCATCGCCATATATGGGCACGTTTCAAACCTTTCCCTCCCCGGATGTGCACAGCTAAGGTCCCCCACGTCGTGGAATTCCCCCCCCCCCCCCCCCCCCGGATGTTCGCCAGCTGTTGACTTCGGCACCGTTTACCAGTACATCAAAGGACCTCCGACAGCTACCAAACCTATTAAACCCACGCTATCTTGCCATCTGAGAGTCAATTTCTTTATTGACTTTGAGCTAAAAGCTCATCAGTACAAAATAATGATATATACATACAGGTAAACATAGGTGATGTACATAAATAGATATAATTATATTAGACGAGCTGTGGAGGGTGAACGAAAAGAACTATTAAATACAGCTATTTCACAAATTTGTTGCAAGATATAAATATTTACCTAAATTGCGCATCTGCTTAGTATTATGTACAGTAAGCAGTTGAATAAATTTAAAGACAGAAGGCTTTTTTCCAATAATATGGCTTAATAAGTGAAATTCTTAAATTGTTATATAATGGACAAACCAATATAAAATGATATTCATCTTCAATTTCATCAGCACATTTGAAACATTTTCTTTCGGATTTATCAATATTGTGATATCTGCCAGTTTCGATGGTTAGGCTATGGGCTGATAGGCGGTCAACCAATCAGAGTGCAGGACAGGTCACGTGACCTAGCTCATTTGCATATTTTGATGCTCAAGCGCCATCACTACTACTGCTGGGACTCAAACCTGTGGCGCCTAATCGCCCACAACATGCAGACTTGTCACGATACGCTTTCGACTATTCATAAAAGATAATGTTCTTTAACCGACCATATGCATGGGGCCTGCAAGCTACGCGGTCGATCTCTGGATAGTATGTATTGATGTATGAATATCTATATATTGTATGTATGTCGTATTTGACTATTACATACACAGATATTAACTACGCGGAGTCATACAGCGTGAACATCGTTTTTTTGGTTCATACTTGCATGAACCAAAAAATAATTGCGATCAATTCTTAAATAAATATTGTTGAATTTTAATCTTGTCAGTGATCTTTTCCCTTCATAGTTAGTAGTTATGGCCATTTACAAGGACATCCTCTAATCCAGGGTCGTCACGATATGACGTCTGCCGTGGTCTATACTGGTACTTAGCGACCTGCCAATTAGACCAATCAGCGACAAGCATTCATTAAATATGGGGGCGGGACGTAGCTCAGTGGTACAGCGCTCGCTAGATGCGCGGTCGGTCTGGGATCGATCCCCGTCGGTGGGCCCATTGGGCTATTTCTCGTCTCGTCTGTGGGATGGTGCATATAAAAGATCGCTTGCTGCTAATCGGAAAGAGTAGCCCATGAAGTGGCGACAGCGGGTTTCCTCTCTCAATATCTGTGTGGTCCTTGACCATATGTCTGACGCCATATATCCGTAATTAAAATGTGTTGAGTGCGTCGTTAAATAAAACATTTCTTTCTTTCATTAAATATGTTACAAGCAATCATAGACACAATTGTTGTAACGGACATTGTAGGCTTCTGAATGGGTACACCATGACAACTATATATATCACATGGATACGTGTTTAGTATGTGTTTTATAAATAAGGCTAATTTACCCATGAAATAGACTCGGAGAGACTTAAAGATATAGATCCAGATAGACCGAAGGGGAGACCCATGGACAGCTCTGCTGTTCATTCCCTATGTGGACTCTATCGGGAGACCTGTAAGTCATTCACCCAAGAGCCGAGACTTGTATATGATCAGTATCACCATGTTGTTAACTTGTACATAATATTTCATGTTGGAAAGGAAAACAGAAATGACATCACCAACTTGTGACTTCTGTTCCTTGATTTACATTCGTCAGAAAATATGAAACTAGTTTTGTTTCCATTACATGTTAATATATTGATACACAAACATACAAACATACATACAATAGTAATAGTTATACCCACACTTTACGAGGTGTATCGGTGAATATCCCTAGTTTTGGTCATGGAGCCTCCGAGGCGAAGCCGAGGATTTTCTCAGGACCAAAACTGTTGTGATATTCACCGATACACCGAGTAAGTGTGGGTATAACTGACTTATACCACCACTTTAGGTCGAGTGAATTATTATATTAGTTCTATGGCAAATAAAATCAATAATTAGAAAGTAGTAAATAATGAAACGAAAATAACGTGGACCAGACGTCGTGAGCGTCACATTTTGTTCTGGAGCAGTGAAACTGTCTATTTCAGTTGTTCGTGTCGCACGTGCAAATGCAGTTTGAGGTAGTTTAACAGTGTGTGTTAAGCTATGTTTCCATTAATGCGGGTGCGGTCCGGGTACGGGTGCGTCAAATATCGCACAACATTGTTTTTATAGTAAGTGTTTCCATTTATGCGATTTCCGTCTGGCTCCCGCGCGGGAACGCATGCGATTTTTTTCGATCGGATCATGGAACGATCCCACTTAGCCCGCATACGAATCGAACAGAGGATTCCCCAGGATCGTAGGGCTTCTCCAAAAACTCTGTGTCTCGTGTACTTCCAATGACAATTGATGTTGAAAAACCGATCTAACTTGTATTAGACCAAATTTAAAGCGCGTGTATGACTGTACAGATCCCCATCATCGAGATTTACAATATATATATATATAGATGGATAGATAGATAGATAGATTGAAACATTGTATTGATTTTTACAAGAACAAATGGAGAAGGCGCAGTTTATACAACTTACTAGGCCTTCTCAGTTCTCCATAATACATACATGTTACGACAGTAATGTATTTTTGCAATTTAAATATGAACATAAATAAATATTATTGAAAGAGAGAAAGAAAGAAAGAAAGAATAAAGGAAACAGAGAAAAAACGCAATAAAGTTCTCTGTGTTCGATAATTAGACATCAGGTTTGCTAAAAGAAAACACAAAACAGAAATAAGGCATCGCAGTGATTACGTAATGAATATATACATGTATGTATGTATGTATGTATGTATGTATGTATGTATGTATGTATGTATGTATGTAGGTACGTATGTACGTATGCATGCATGCATGCATGTATGTATGCATGTATGTATGTATGCATGTATATATGCATGCATGCATGCATGCGTGCATGCATGTATGTATGTATGTATGTATGTATGTATGTATGTATGTATGTATGTATATATATATATATATATATATATATATACACACATGTATATATATATATATATGTGTGTGTGTGTGTGTGTGTGTGTGTGTGTGTGTGTGTGTGTGCATGCATGTATATAAATATAAATCCATACATTATTTACTAATTAAGGGAAACGTTTTGTTTCATTTATATACTTATGTACATGAACAAATATTTCTTTATTGTTTTCTTCACTTAGAGCACTTTTACCATTTAAAACCAGTTGTGAATCTTTGCAATGAATTCTACAGAGTGCGTCTTTGCCTTTCATATAAAATGTATTAACAGAAAAATATTAAAATTGTTGTATAAATTATATCCACAACTACATGAAGAGTCGGTGCTGAAGCCAACTTGATATACATTTTCTCTTCTATTACCAAATGAATAATTATGGTGCAACGCATGGGACATCGGGTTTTATTTCTTTTTTAAATGAAATTATGTTTTGACAATTTCGAATTTCAGCTCATATGTTGTTCCAAAGTTTTATTGTCGAATGGATAAATGATGATTCAAGTAAAGTAGTTCTAGAAAGGTGTAAAGAAATATCATTTCGATTTCTCAGCATGTAAGGGACTCTTTGTTTAACTGTTTGTGGGATAATGTGTATCATAAAATCAGGAGCCATACCTTTCATTATTTTAAACATTGTGCACAGCTTTTTGGAATTTACGCCTGGAAGTAAGTGTCGGTATCCAGTTTTGTAGTACAAAGACTTTATGGATGCAAATTTAGGCAAACCCGTGATTAATCTAGCGGCTTCTAATTGTACTTTTTCAAATATCTTCCCCAGCTAAAGAACAGCTATCCCATACTTCCGATGCATATTCTAATACCGGGCGGATAAAAGTGACATAATTATAGTTTCAATAATGTTTGTCGATCTAATAAATATTTGTATTTCCTAATTACAGAACTATTTACCGAAGTCGATTACAAATATTATTGATACATGAACATATGAAAATGCATAAACCTGTATGGTTCTGGTATACTCCTTGTTTGTTCTCATTTTTAACAATGGCGCTTCCTTTTATTTTTTTATTTTTTTATTATTATTATTTTTTTATTTATTTAAAAAAAAAATATTTTTGTGTATCAAATTGTACGTTGCGACTATCATAATAAGCTCTTTTCAAATAGTAAGTGATGTTGCAATGTTTGCATTTTGAATGTCATTACCGGAGTAATCGCAGTCAGTAGCTGCATTAAAGCGGCAGTATCCGGAATATTTTTATTAGTTAAGCATATAGAACAGAAAATCCAATTACGTTTGGTGCATATATGACGCCGCACTCCACATTGGTTTCACTACGCTGGCTTATCCAGGTCAAAAACAAAGCCAGTATTTTGAAAGTGGGACACTTTTGACGGGCTGGTACCGATCTCGATTTTCATTGGCTAACACAAGTATAGAATTCCCCAACAAGAGATCACGTGAGATTTCGCAGTTTTTGAACAAATTTAACTGACTTGATTGAGGGGTCGTCTCATATCTCCAAAACATATTTATATCCATAGAGGTATGGTACAACGTTGGTGGGTGGGGGATTTGCCTTGAAATTTTGACAGTGGCCAGCTTGGGCAAGTAAGGGTTTCGACCTCCAATACCCTTCCCCTGCACATGCACCCGATTCCTCTCTAAGATTATATGTCAAAATTACCAAATGTTAGACATCCAACAGCAGATGGAAGGAAGGATAGGATATGCTTTATTTAACGACGCACTCAACACATTTTATTTACGGTTGTATGGGGTCGGATGATTATTAAATCAATATGCTTTATCTTTGATGTCGTTAAACAACCCCCTCTAACTTTACCCTTTCCAAACGAAATAATAATTGTCTACTTTAGTATATTTTATTTTAAAAATATACACATGATTAATGTGTTACTAGTATACAAACTAAACTTTGAAAGTTCTACTAACACTTTATAAAATATCAATTCTGAAATAGGAAGGTACGACTGTCGATAATACGTTGTCAAGATCAAACCGGTTTTAACTAAAGACTCTTAGTACCGTATCCTCAACCGAACGTTCTTCGTACAGCGCAAGATTTCTCTTTTAATTTTTTGAGACGAACCCTACAATTTGAAATCGGCAAACACACGTGTTAACTGAAACTGACAACAGGCTGTCGTTTGTGCTTTGCCGAGCTATGGCGACACAGGCGACGAATCAAGCGTATACGTTTGACGATATCCGTTCATAGCGAACACACACGACTTTTTAAAAAGTGCATTTGAGCTTGTATTTCACATTTGTACATGATGTTATAATATGGTAACCAGAGAATGTAACTTTAATGGACACACAACAAACGCAAGCACCCGCACCGCAATCGGACGCACCCGAAAACATAGCTAAAACAAAACAGGCTTGAATTACAGCTTAATAATTTATCAAACTAATCTACTGGCAATATCGTAATCCCGGGTTCTCACAATATTACCTATTAACTAATTCTAATTAGGAAGGAAGGATGGAAATGATTTATTTAACGACGCAATCAACCTAATTATAATTAAGGCACTTGTAAAAATAAATATATAAACTGTATTGTTATAAGTTTAAGCACTGTGACAATATGTTTGTATTTATGTAAGTAGGTATGCGTGTACGTACATAATCTATCTATCTATCTATCTATCTATCTATCTATCTATCTATGTATGTATGTATGTGTGTGTGTATATATATATATATATATATATATATATATATATATATATATATATATATATATATATATATATATATATATATATATATATATATCTGTGTGTGTATTCGTTCATTCATTCTTTCCACAGAAAGAGGAATGTTATTGTGGAATACTCCCGCTAACTCCCGAAGATTTAACTATCACGTGCTACTGTGGTTGCAGTCACTTACCGGATGGTTGCTGTAATTCATGTATGTCTAGATTCATGAGGTAAATCACACCCGGCTGGTCAAAGTTGGAAGTGCTCCCAACTTTTGATAGAGCAGTTAATACCACGCCCTTCCATTGGTCATGTATGTGACAATGTTTGTTGTGAAAATAGTTTTATATGGCCAGTAAACTTTTGATAGAGCGGTTAATACCACAAATCCTTCCATTGGTCATGTATGGGACAGAGTCTGTTGTAAAAATAGTTTTATATGGCCAGTAAACTTTTGATAGAGCGGTTAATACCACACATCCTTCCATTGGTCATGTATGGGACAGTGTTTGTTGTAAAAGTAGTTTTATATGGCCAGTAAACTTTTGATAGAGCAGTTAATATAACAAATCCTTCCATTGGTCATGCATGTGACAGGGTTTGTTGTAAAAGTAGTTTTATATGGCCAGTAAACTTTTGATAGAGCGGTTAATACGACAAATCCTTCCATTGGTCATGTATGTGACAGTGTTTGTTGTAAAAGTAGTTTTATATGGCCAGTAAACTTTTGATAAACCAGTTAATATCACAAATCCTTCCAATGGTCATGCATGTGACAGTGTTTGTTCTAAAAGTAGTTTTATATGGCCAGTAAACTTTTGATAGACCAGTTAATACGACAAATCCTTCCAGTGGTCATGCATGTGACAGTGTTTGTTGTAAAAATAGTTTTATATGGCCAGTAAACTTTTGATATATCATTTTTGTAGCTCACTCCTAGTATAAGTGGCCATGGCAACTTACAGAACATTGTTCAGCTAATCACAGATTTCCGAAACCCACCATCGTGAATTCAGCACTTTGATTACAACGATGTCGCTGACCCCAGTCGGCCCAAGTAGACAGAACCCACATGAAAATGCACAGCCGTCTTCGACAAAATAAAGAATATACCGACCTGTAAACGGCGTTGTCTGCTCAATATAGAACTTGGAAATATTTTGACAGGGGACGAGAAAAGTAGACTGGTTTTATTTTAATTCAGTTATTGTAACTCCATTACAGCAAACGAATCGTTTTACCAACGCGTTTCAGCGACGTAAAACGCTCAAGTAAAATCTGACCTTTGAAGCGGTTCTGTCGTTCATCCCTCAATGGACGCCAAAACATATGACGTCCAATTCTTAAATACACACACAATACATACACACGGCCAGTTATGATGGGGGACAAAAAGAGACAGACAGATGCCAGCATTACATAGCTTCACACACACACACGCACGCACACACACACACACACACACACACACACGTACACACACACACACACACAGACAGACACACGCACTTCTGTAGTGCTAAAATTTGATTACAAATAGCACCACATGTTCAACAAATTAAAAATAACATATTATACCTCACGAAGAAATATCTTTAATGACCGCCAACAGTTTCAATGATCCATACAGTAAATAAATAACACAGACTTGATTTCTGAGTAGTATAAATAACTTGAAACAGTATTAACAGTTGAAAAACTAAAATCACTAAAATACAGATTTAAAAAGTGCATCACAAAAAAAAAAACACTTATGTTTAGTATATATTTACAAACCGTTTAATACTGACATGGTAAAGGGGTAGATTGTTGGGTTTCCTCACAAAACATTCCAAGATCCAAGCACCCCAGCTAAATATTTCGACAAATCCACGGCAAACCTAAGTACTAAAATAATATGTACAGAACATTTGAGCACTACTCAGTAATAAAACTGTGCTTGCAAACACTTTGTTACAAAGAATAACCGCCTATAAAAACACAAGGATCAAACGTTTTGAGGGTGCGCATTTACATTGTGATACACACCATTAACTCAAATATAACTATATACATGTAAACCAGTGGTGAACGAATTCCAAGAATATCTCTTGAAAATAGTAAAGCATACACGTCGAAAGATCGGAGTGGGGGAGAGGGAAGCATATATATATATGAATGCACTTTAGCTCTCTCTCTCTCTCTCTCTCTCTCTCTCTCTCTCTCTCTCTCTCTCTCTCTCTCTGAACAATGCCGCCCCCAACGCCCCTTGCTTCCGACGGTTACATAACGGGTGTATTTTGACGATACTTCTAAACAATACTACAAATATTGGTATATATTTTATTCCTCGTCTGGTGCTAAAAAAATAAAAAAATAAAAAATGAGGTTGTTTTGTTTAACGACACCACTAAAGCACATTGCTTATTAATAATATAGTCTTAGAGAGGAAACCCGCTACATTTTTGCATTCGTGGTAAGGGATCTTTTATATGCACCATCCCACAGACAGGATAGCACATACCACGGCCTTTGATATACCAGTCGTGGTGCACTGGCTGGAATTAGAATAGACCAATGGGCCCACTGACGGGGATCGATCCCAATTTTGGATTTAACAACATACATAACTTTTAAATACATCCATCTTTGTACCAATTATCACAAGTTGAAGTTATTATAGTGTGTGTGTGTGTGTGTGTGTGTGTGTGTGTGTGCGCGCGCGCGTGCGCGTATATTCGTGTGTGTGCATGCACGTGCACGTTTGTGTACACAAATATTTATATGTTATTTTTTCTATTTTAAAAAGCAATGAAGCAATCACACCATATGATAAATGAAGCAATCACATCAGATGGTAAATGAAGCAATCACATCAGATGGTAAATGAAGCAATCACAAGTCGAACAAATGATAACGCACCTTACATTTCTATTATCTATGGACGGATAAAATATTTTTTAAAGATCAAAATAGTTATAAATTAATCACAAAATATATAACATAATATGATACAGGTACATAAATAAATAAATAAATATATACATGAACTGTACATAAACTCTTGCTCTTTTTTGGACAGTGACGCAGTTAGCAATGTATAAATTACGGTTTAACATTAATGAAAGAACTAAAGCGACATTACTAGTATATTCATTTATATAGAAGTTTAAAACACTAATGATTTTAGAATTTGAAAGACTAAACAATAAAAAAGATTTTTCTTTTACAGGGGCAAATCAAGTATTTTGTGATTGGGGGGGGGGGGGGGTCAGAACTATAATATAGGTACTAAATATAAATGAGGAACAACAGGTTCGCTACAAAAAGGGAGGCCTGTGCCACGTCAGCCCGCCTAAATCCGCCACCGATTACTATATATCCGTGATTTAACAGCGTCACTTGAAACTCAAGAGTAGATATGAAAATGAGATTATAAAAAAATCAACTCATCAATATTCTGCGATAATGTTATGTCCTTCATAAATAGAGATTAAAAGTGAGAGGGTTAAAATATGCACGAATTGGAATCGAGGGAAACACAAATAGAGAAAGAAGGAATAGTACCACCATATTACGTTTTGTATTGAGAAAGAATGTTAGACCCAGAGTCGGCCCCTATTTTTAGTTTTTCACTCCTGGGAAGGCAAATAACCAATATAAGCTTTCAGTAAGGCAAATCAAGATGAGACGAGCGGAAACGTGAAAGGAGTTTCGTTGGCATGTTTCCTAACTTAAACAAGAAGAAATTAAAAATCGAAAATTTAAAAAACAGAAGAAGAAGAAAATCCAGAAAAAAACTGAAAGACAAAGTAAGGAAACAAAACTATCTTATCAGGTATATTTCAAAAGCTATTCAGCAGTGAGACTTAAGTTGGATTACATTATCTTAGGCATCAGCAAGCTTGTCATAGGTTTTGATGGTCTTATTCACAAGTGAACACTACCACTATCAAAAACCGCGATAAAACGTTGATCTAGATTCAACATGTTACAGGCGAGACACAGACGTTAAAAAAAACCCCATCTGACACACGGATTACAATCAGATCTAGAACTTCAATGAACACGTTTGAACAAACTCACGCTTGACCTAAATGCATAACTGAATACTGCATAACACCCTTTGACACTACGTTTACCTCGAACTATTAGATAGAAACTAGTGGGTGACGATAACAAGATAAAAAACGCCCATCAAATTATAAATTTCATAAAATGACAACATAAAAAACAAACAAAATTACTTGCAGCAGATATTCCTTTACAATTCGTCAGTACTAAAGCCATCTCCAGTTCCTTTTAGGGAAAAAGCCAACACAAAACAAATCCCCGGACCCCACCCCCCCACCAAACAATAACCCCGCAAACATTGATAATATCTTATCATTCTGTTCACATAAAGATTTTACTGTATAATTTTTCTTTTGAAAAGTATTAAATACAGCACATTGTTTTGATTCTGACGTAAGTGATCTTGCCTGACACATGTTTCAAGGAAAATAAAATGTTCGTTGTTGAATAGTAATTATAAATCGTGTAACACGATCACTGTGACTTCCTCGGGACATCACGTTCTTGGAGCGTTTCCAATTCCGAGTACCGTCTTGTGTGATCCCAAGCCGTATCGTCCAACTGAAATAAAATTTCAAATAAGTATTTTAATAATAGATGCCGTGCAACACTGTTAACTGAATTAAGAACTGAACAACTGTTACATTAAATGATACTATGTAAATGTGAGATCCACAGCCTATTACATACATGTTTTGCGCATATATTGGTTTTATCTTTTTCCTTTTAAATTCTTCTTGTTTAGTTCTAATGTGTAAATTTGAATTATCTGACCCCTAAATCATATTTGAACATCGAAAACATTTGACGCTGAAAAATACCCGTTTTATTAATTTTGGATTTAACCATTTGCCGGAATTAGCGCACACTTTTGAGAGGGTTATCCCCGCTACCTTCATTCATATGGCTTTGAAAAACACCTTCAAGCCCTTGTTCCCGTAAACTGGTCACGGAAATATATTAATTTACTTCTGCTGCTATGTTCATGCTTACACAGAGTTGGCTTTGGTCTCTCAATGAGCCAGTAACGGAAGCCTTCCTTAGCTCTGTGTTGGTAACAGTTGTCCAAGTCGAGAGGCGACAGTCGGTTGTTGGGTCGCCATGCTGAATGAGTTGCAGGCCCCTGGAACTGCCACGACATCTTCATACCTGCAAACAACAAACAAAACCCTACAAGTAGCAGTATATACTATATGACATGTTAAAGGGACATACTCTAGGTTTTAAACACCAAGGCATATTTGTTTACTATTAGAGCAGTTTTTTTGATAACTGAAATCATACTTTACTTAGATTTTATGGTTTAGATTATTAATTTCCGTACATTCGTAGTGTTTCTGGTCATCCTGGTGTTTTTAATGTCACAAAATGCATTTTCATATTTTTAAAAACGAACGTTCGTCTGACAAGTAACAGTTATGAAGTCGAGTTTTAGTTTATTTTTAGAGGGTATTTCACCATTTCAAAGCACAGACTCATATTTCACTCTATTGTAACTTTATCTAAATGTGTTACAGGTTTATAGATTAACCAAACGAGTTGAAACTATAGAGTCTGCGACTTTAAAGGGTCAAAATTGGAAGTGAACCTAACTTTAAATAGCGCATAAAATACTACCACGGCTGTCATTGGTAGGTTATTTGTCAAGTGTCATAAAAATTAGGATGACAATTTTTGTCCAAATGGGTAAAGACGCTTTTCAAAACTAGCAGCATACCCCCGTTTTATATTATTTTAATTTAGGGGTTAGGGGTTGTTGTATCTATGTCTATCGTAAATATGTTGATTGAAACATCGCATGCAGCAGCTTTAACCACACCTTTTACCATTGTCTATATTATTTGACTTGCTGGTACACCCAGTTTGAGCTCCGATGTTTGTGTTATTAATTCTGTCAACAGGAAAATGTACACATCGCAGACGTCTAACTACTGGGTCTGGGTTTTCAAACGTCAGGTAGCTTAACCAGTGGTTAACGTAAATATTCAAAAGCAAAGACTGGATCAGTACATCTAATAATTGAAGATATAATGTTGACACTTGATTTAGAACACACGTTATAAAATCTAAGGAATATTTTGTATTTTTGCAAAAATAATCAAAAGGAAAATATTACACTGGCCCACGGTTAATTTAACTATGTTTTAAACAAACGGATCCCGATCTTTAAATAGCCAGTCTCAAAGTTTCATAATGACCCAAACTATTTATGACTGTGGAATGTATGATATTATATCTTGAATTACATAACCATAAATATAAATCCACAAAACTTCAGTTACTACTACATGCATTAATGAATTTTAAAGCAGATCTAATTTACGGTTGCCGACAGATTAACGCATGGTGTTACAATCTGAACTGAATTGCATATCCATACTACAACCCCTGCTATTTTAATGGTTACCCCGATGAAAGTTAAATTGTGTTTTCTTTAACGACACCACTAGAGCACATTGATTTATTAATTATCGGCTATTGGATGTTAAACATTTGATAATTTTGACGTATATACTTAGAGAGGAAACGCGCTAATTTTTTTCATTAGTAGCAAGATATATTTTATATGTCCCATCCCACAGACAGGATAGCATACACCAGGGCCTTTCATATACCAGTCGTGAAGCACAGGTAGATACCCGAGGAGTACTTTCTATGTACATGTAGTATATATTTTTCACAAAAAAAAGCGCCAAGTGACAGCACAGTTCACGTTTGATATCCTTGATTATGTAAAGATCATTAACTTAGTTATTTACAGAGCCGGTGGATCCGCGGGGCCTGTAGCACAAAAACAGCAAGACCCCCTTCCCAGGATATATACTTTGCAACCCCCTCGAGGAGAGGGGAAAATGACCTGGGGAAAATAAATGTACACATCACCGCGGGGCGCCCTGAAGCGTGGGGCTCGTAGCACGTGCTACATGTGCTACTAGGATAAACCGGTTCTGGTTATTTATCAAGTGAAGATGTGAAAATAGCGAAATAAGACACGTCCAACTTTGAGAAGACATCTTTAAGAGTAGCCATGTAGAGGCAACTTGTTTCTTCTGTCCCAGTGACCCATTGACATCCAGTGTCCCAGTGACCCATTGACATCCAGTGTCCCATTGACCCATTGACATCTGTCCGGCATCACGGTAAAGTGCAAGTTTTGAAGACCAGCATGGCGTTTAATCACCCGGATCACGCGAGTACCTCGCACATCGTCAACTGATTATTTAATGCGGTAGAACACCTGGATGCCAGGCAGTGCAATGATGTGTAGAACACATGGATGCCAGGCAGTGCAAGCATGTGTAGAAAACGCGGGTGCCAGGCAGTGCAATCCTGTGCACGGTTGCTTGGAAGCGTTTGATTTGCATTACATGGCAAACTTATCAAACAAACTATGTATCTGGGAAAAATGGGTTACACGGATAGTTCATGCATTAATTATAACACAATTATCAGAAACGGCAAGCGAATGTGCTTGATCTTGACTTATAAACGTAATGGAATTCATAACATGGTTATTATTTCTTCACAGAATATCCAACGTCTATAACAGTATGCCTATGGGAATGAATGAATGAATGTTCAACGACACCCCAGCGCAAAAATACACATCGGCTATTGGGTGAAATAATGAGAGCTAACTTCTGTCTGCACTGATTAAAAAAAGAAGTTCTTATGGGTGATGGTGGTGGTGGTGATGACAGCAGATGACTATGAACTTCATAAATAAAAATAAATTAAAGATATTTAAGTTTCAAAATTAATTAAATATACCATTTTCACACACTTCAGAAAAGATATTAAGTATTTATTATCATGCAGAACTACACTTTATAGCTGATACAGCGTTACTGCGTCAACGAAATGATGTAAGTTATGCACTAACATTATTTTGTATCTCTATTAAACATATCTGGCCACTAACTTCATCCGGTTGTATACTACTGAAAAGAGTCGTATTGTGTAATTTAAAACCAATATTTTCAACATCCATTTCCAAGATCAGTTAATAATCGAGTTAAAGAAAACACTATCAAGAACAATCTAATCTAGTAACATCGTTGTATGTGCATTATTTAATCACGATCGTCTGATTAATAGGAACTGAAGTTACCGAAGAAAAAAAAATTAATTACTGACGGTTCTTCGTCTTCCTTTTTTTTCCACAGAGGTAGTGTTTGTTCGATTTTAACCCTTTATTGATTCACTAACTTAATAGGGTATACAGTTTTCCTAATATCACGTCTGACTCGAATCACAAGAAACCTTGATCTTGTAATGCCAACTACAATTCAAATACCAACTAATGAGTGGATGAATCTTTAACGGTATTTGTTCCACCTATACCGGCCTCGGTGGTGTCGTGCTTAAGCCATCGGACACGAGGCTGGTAGGTACAGGGTTCGCAGCCCGATACCGGTTCCCACACAGATCAAGTTTTTAACGACTCAATGGGTAGGTGTAAGACCACTACACCCTCTTCTCTCTCACTAACCACTATCTACTAACTCACAGTCCAGGCACACAGCCCAGATGTGCCCCGGACAGCGTGCTTGAACATTTAATTGGATATAAGCACGAAAATAAGTCGAAATGAAAATGTTCCACCTATAATATAATATGGTATTTGTCATGTCAAAGTTATGTCTAAGTATTTAATCATCTACAAATCCATCCAGCTCTCAAGAACGCGACGTTTTCCGAACAGACGAGTAAATGCTTATACTTGTGACCATATAAAGTGTTCCGACTTGTCACACGTTCTCGCTATTCATTAAGATGTATTTCTAATGATATTTACAAAAAAAACAGGGTTTTTTTTACACTGAACTTCATTGAAAACGCACCCCGTTACCAATGGTCGGTTGTATATTGTTATCGCATGTACGAGATTGCTAAAAAGACTCCCCCCCCCCCCCCACCACACACACAATAACTCTAACTCTTGTATACAATATTCGGCTTGTTTACTGTCTACCAGAATGCATCGAGTTACAGAAAACCAGTTAAATGTGTTAGTATGTCTTCTTTCATCCAGAGCGCTCGCTTGATACGCGATCGATCTAGGATCGATTCCCGTCGGTGGGCCCATTGGGCTATTTCTCGTTCCAGCCAGTGCTCCACAGCTGGTGTAACAAAGACCGTGGTATGTACTATCATGTCTGTGGGATGGTGCATATAAAAGATCCCTTGCTGCTAATCGAAAAGAGTAGCCCATGAAGTGGCGACAACGGGTTTCCTGTCTCAATATCTGTGTGGTCCTGAACCATATGCCCGACGCCAAATAACCGTGAATAAAATGTGTTAAGTGTGTCGTTAAATAAACCATTTCCTTCTTTCCTTCTTTCATCCAGTATGTTAGCATCCTCCACAGTCACGTCAAAACTATGGCTGTTTGGGTGTCTGGTATACTGTCACTGCGAAACTAGATCCAGAGAGTAAGAGAAGAAACCCGCTACCATAACTTTAAGCTATTCTTAATAATGCCTATATCAACTAATGTTTCAGACATGACAATCAAAGGACTAAACCCCGACTTGACAAATAGCTGTGTCCAGGACAGAAGTAGTATAAATCATAACTTATTTCATCATACCTGTACAAAGAGTGTTCTTTTTGTAAATAATTTCAGTTTTATTTGACGTAAAATCAAAAGTAAAAATGTTTTGGAAATAACAAAAGAATACTATTTTTGTGTCCAATTTAGAAAACAATCGGCTCAGAAATAAATAACCTGTAGTTAAAGGTGTTCCCTGTAGGACGGACTACAGACGAACAGACAAAGAACAGTTGGCATTATAGACCACATTTAATTCACTCCTAGCGTGTTAATGTCTGTACATAATACAAAGATGTTATGCGGGACCGAGTGGGAGTAACACGGTTGACTTGCCGACACCACGAACGACTCAACTCAAAACTCTATTAACATGCTCAAATACCACAGAGGTTTCAGGCACGTCTGTCCTAGGTCCGATCTCTAGCATGACCAGTGACCTGACCTGGGACAGAGATTAGATTAGATTAGATTAGATGTTTAACGACACCCCAGCACGAAAAATACATCGGCCATTGGGTGTCAAACTATGGTAACTGAAAAACAGTACGTGATGATCAACACCAATAGCTGGAAGAGAGTGTACCATGGACGCGGGTATTAGTTGTAATCAATTCTTCTACCAGTCTTTCTGTGACTCCCTATTTCTTTCCATCAGTATATAATTTCTAAGATATTAAATGAGCTTCCATTTTATATCAAGTTTACTAGTAGCCGAGTAAAATGATTTGTTTTCTGTCGTCAGCAGCTTGGACGAATGACAAATACAACTTATTTCACTAGGGACATAACGTTCAGACTATGTATACCAACGTATCACTATATACACCAACGTATCACTATGTATACCAACGTATCACTATATACACCAACGTATCACTATGTATACCAACGTATCACTATGTACACCAACGTATCACTATGTACACCAACGTGCAATGGGATCTAGTGGTGTCGTTAAATAAAACAAACTTTAAACAAACTTTAATATGCTTTCCAATGGAGTTTACGTACATGGTTTCTAATAACTATTATAAGGTTCTCAGTATTCGGTTTACAGCACACCAATAGATTGGCGGTCAGCTCTGTTTCCTCAGCTCTATATTCCCTCAAAGTTAGAGTTAGGGTTCCTCAGCTCTATGTTCCCTCAAAGTTAGAGTTAGGGTTCCTCAGCTCTATGTACTCTCAGGGTTAGGATTAGGGTTCCTCAGCTCTATGTTCCCTCAGGGTTAGGGTTAGGGTTCCTCAGCTCTATGTACTCTCAGGGTTAGGATTAGGGTTCCTCAGCTCTATGTTCCATCAAAGTTAGGGTTAGGGTTCCTCAGCTCTATGTACTCTCAGAGTTAGGGTTCCTCAGCTCTATGTTCCATCAAAATTAGGGTTAGGGTTCCTCAGCTCTATGTTTCCTCAGCTCTATGTTCCATCAAAGTTAGGGTTAGGGTTCCTCAGCTCTATGTACTCTCAGAGTTAGGGTTAGGGTTCCTCAGCTCTATGTTCCCTCAGGGTTAGGGTTAGGGTTCCTCAGCTCTGTGTACCATCAGGGTTAGGGTTCCTCAGCTCTATGTACCATCACGGTTAGGGTTAGGGTTCCTCAGCTCTATGTTCCATCAAAGTTAGGGTTAGGGTTCCTCAGCTCTATGTACTCTCAGAGTTAGGGTTAGTGTTCCTCATCTCTATGTTCCCTCAGGGTTAGGGTTAGGGTTCCTCAGCTCTATGTACCATCAGAGTTAGGGTTCCTCAGCTCTATGTACCCTCAGAGTTAGGGTTAGGGTTCCTCAGCTCTATGTTCCCTCAGGGTTAGGGTTAGGGTTCCTCAGCTCTATATACCATCAGGGTTAGGGTTGGGGTTCCTCAACTCTATGTACCATCAGGGTTAGGGTTAGGGTTCCTCAGCTCTATGTACCATCAGGGTTAGGGTTAGGGTTCCTCAGCTCTATGTTCTCTCAGAGTTAGGGTTAGGGTTCCTCAGCTCTATGTTCCCTCAGGGTTAGGGTTAGGGTTCCTCAGCTCTATGTACCATCAGGGTTAGGGTTAGGGTTTCTCAGCTCTATGTACCCTCAGGGTTAGGGTTAGGGTTCCTCAACATGGAGCTGAGGGAACATAAAGCTGAGGGAACATATGAGCTAGGGGAAACATAGAGCTGATTCCATAGATTCAAGCGATATTCTTCCAGTCACGCTTACTTACACTAATATGGCAAATACTACAACTAATGTATATGTACTTCAAAACTAACATGCAAATCCATTTAAACAACGTTGTTAAATATTAATACTGAAAGGGTAGGCCTACTTTTAAAAATGGAGGGAAGATAATCACCATTGCTTGCAAATCGCTGAATATACCATTGTAGCTAAAAGTACATTTTAATGACAAGCACACAATCAATACTTTAGTTTTGATGGCTTAATGGGTTTTAATGAACTCGTGATACTAGTAGTTGCATTAACAGTCATGACTTAAAGCTAGAAACACTTACAGAGTCATATCACTTATAGTAATGAGATTATTAGTGAACCACGTGCACCAAGTACAACGTGTATATAAATACATGCCATGTATACGTACACAATACTACATGAGTGGCCCTTAGATACCATTTATCTTACACAGAGTTCTTGTACTGATACAGTTAAAATTAAAAGTTTCGGTAGTGTTAATTGCATTGGACGGTTTAGCTTTAATGTTTGGACCATCACCATAGAGCAGCCAATCGAATATCTTTAAACAAATATCCAAAGTATGCGGGATATCGCTGTGTGATATTACATATGAGTAATTAATATGTCATACGACTTGACCTTTAACATATGCACACAATTAACTAATCAGGCACGGTGGAGCACGGTGGGGCGGGCAGGTGGGGGTGGGGGTGTTTGAATCGAACATATTATTGGTAGTAAATCTTAACGCGGAGATGAATTTTACTTGTAGAATGCGGCAAATTGCATTTCAGGACATCTAGTTTTCAAACGTTTACGAGGGAGCATACCCACGAATCCCCAAGATACTTCTTTGCGTCATCGATATGTCAGCAGCCCCCCCCCCCCCCCACAATGTCTACTTCCGCCGTGCCTGCTAATGATGTTTCTTTATTAGTGGTAATTGTGTGTATAATGTTTGTCGGACTAGAATTTATTTTTTGAGAATCGACGTGAAAAACGGAAGTAGCCCTCGATATTCGGGCAATTTTCTGACGACTGCGGAATTGTTATGACTTTGGGTCTCACAACTCAGATTACTTCCGAGTAAAAGTTCAAATTGTGACACGTCTTGTGACACTGTGCTTAGCAGATTCATTTCTAGTGACTGGGGAAAGTTGAAACGATACGTATGGTAAGCCATCTGATAGGATTTTGACCATGTTATTGTGTAATTACATGGCTGTACAGTGAAACACGTTGCTGTTGTGAAGCGGTTCTTACAACACATCTACAGTCAGATGTGGTAATAACAGAAAAAAAGAAAAAAAGAAAAAAGAAACAAAAAAGAAACAAACAAAAAAACAACCCCCGAGTTGTAAATGTTTAAAAAAAAATTGCTATGCCGTTAGAGCCAAGGAAAACCCATTTTGTTAGTAATCTTCATTTGAAATTGGGCTATTAAAACTGTAGCTGTGTTTGTATTTTGCATTAGTAGCCCTAAATGATGTTATAATACGGCGAGGCGTATTTCTAAATAAACCCACTCTGACACAACACTTTTTTCTTTGAACTTATTTTCGTGTTTATATCCAATTAAGGTTCAATCAAGCAATCCTGGGCACACACTTCAGCGATCTGAGCTGTCTGTCCAGGACAGTGCGTTAGTTGGTCAGTGGTTAGTGAAAGAGACGACGGTGTAGTGGTCTTACTCCTACCAAAAGAGTCGTTAAAACTCGCCCTGGGTGAGAGCCGGTACTGGGCTACGAACCCTGTACCTACCAGCTGTATGTCCGATGGCTTAAACACGACCCCACCGAGTCCGGTCCTCAACACTAACCTAGTTACACAGTTTGGCAAGATTTCACCGATAAGGTCCCAACCTACTATGCCCCAGCAAAGGTTAGCGTGTGAACCCGTCTACCTGTTGTGTGTCGGTGCAGACGTTAAATAACAGAGTAAATCATGCTTCACTTACCTGGATCATCCCAGGGTAGTTTGCTTCTGGGCGACTGCTGAACCGTGTTAATCTGGAATGAAACATACTAGAGCTCTTTAGCAGCGGCAGTGTAACTGAACGTGAATAATGCATGCGTAGGTCGGTCAATACACGCGATTACAATACACTGCATTATTATACGCCGGCAGTCTTCTGTCCTTTGATGTTACCTACACACATAACACGCCACGGTGCTTACAGTGTAGACAAGATAACGTTAATTTGTAACGAATGAGGTACATTGAAGAATATGCGTGGACGTTTTGTATGGAATAAACGTTGATAGACTTACCTACCTACGTACATCTTATCAACCTATGCACATACAAACACACATACATGCTTATATACTAATTTATCTATATATTTATATCTGTGTGCGTGTCAAGTATATCTGGCGGTACAGCCTCGGCCCACAGTTGTTATTACAAAAGTACAGAAACAAGATTAGGATAGGAACGAAACAGTTCAACATGCACACGCACAGCAATGAATACTCACCAATTGATGCCTTGTTATGCAATGTTAAGAAAATTCCACTCTACTCAGCTGGCAGACTAATAGAGAACTGTGACCGACCTCTACAGATTTAACTATGTTTTTAAACAGCCAATCGTCCGTTTCCAGTTACAATGACTAAGGGATTAATGGACGCACACCAATACAAATAACATGCCACCTACGCTAGTTAAGTGTTTCAGTCATGTTGTTATGTTACAACTCGACAATGTGTCATACCTGCGAGAAGCCAACTCGAGGGTTTCAGTATTGTCCCTCGTGCACTACAGCTATTAAAGGAACTGTCCTCAGTTTGTGACCATTGAGACATGTAATACATTGGGGTAATAAAGTTAACATTTATTTTGATTAACAACACCACTAGAGCACATTGATTTATTAATCATCGGCTATTGGATGTCAAACATTTGGTAATTCTGACCTAGTCTTAGAGAGAAAACAGGCTACATTTTTCTTTTCATTAGTAGCAAGGGGTCTTTTATATGCATCATCCCACAGACAGGATAGCACACACCACGGCCTTTGATATACAAGTCGTGGTGCGCCGAACGAGAAATAGCCCAATGGTTCCACAGACGGGGGTCGATCCTAGACAGAGCACCAGGCGAACGCTTGACCACTGGCCTACGTCCCGCCACTTGGGTAAGAAAATCATTTAAATAGAGAATAACACATTCGTGTCCGTTAGATACCATTTATCTCACGAGTTGTTTTAAAATGTATCTAACGAGCGAAAGCGAGTTTGATACGTTTTTAAACAACGAGTTGTGATATAAATGGTATCTAACGGACACGAATGTATTATTCTATTTCTTGCATATCCTCAAACACCAGATTTTAATAAAATTTTAACTCTTTTTTTGACTAAAAGTTATTTACAGCCCTTTGCACTTATAGCTAACTTACGCACCACAGACACATGAATGTCAGGTTAACTATACGTTACAGTGTAATCTATTTTTCATTGGATGCATGGCACTGGTGACCTGGTCATAATCTAGGAGCAGCTAGTCGTATGTCTTGAAATTGTTTACACACGAACGTAAAAAATAACGCATGGTGTAAGAAAAATGTATATCAATAAATACAGTAAGAATTCCCTCTAAACACGGGCGGGACGTAGCCAGTGGTAAAGCGTTCGCTTGATGCGCGGTCGGCAGCCAGTGCACCACGACTGGTATATTAAAGGCCGTGGTATGTGTTATCATGTCTGTGGGGTGGTGCATATACAAGATCCTTTGCTGCTAATCGAAAAGAGTATGAAGTAGCGTCAGCGAGTTTCCTCTCTCAATATGTGTGTGATCCTTAACCATATGTCTGACGCCATATAACGGTAAATAAAATATGTTGAGAGCGTCGTTAAATACAATATAGAATTACCGGAAAGATTAGGATAGCCAGAAATATAGTCATAATACAAATATTCGTTTGTTGGGCTCTTTAAGTAAATTTTATTAGCTAAAACATGCTATAAATTATAATAAAAAATTCAGGATGGTCCCTTTGACACAATCTGAAAAATGTAAAGGGTTTCCTCTCTGAGACAATATGTCAGAAATACCAAATGTTTGACACCCAGTAGCCGATGATTAATAAATCAATGTGCGCTGGTGGTGTCGTTAAACAAAACACATTTTTAACACCAGGTATACGGTGTTAGCAGACGACAGGTAACTATATCAGTTTTGCTACACTCGACAATCAAATGAAGACACTGTTTTCACATAACACATTTTATAAAACGTAGATAATATATTAACATAAACGCATATGGCACATGTTTGGCTGTTGAGACTGACAACAATATACATGCATTCTCTATTGACGACTTTCAAACGAAATCGCCGATCGAAACGTTAAATACCTCCAAGCTTATTACATCTACTAGATGTTATCTACCGCAGTACGACAAAAGCGTTGTGATCGAAGCACGTAGTAACTGTCTCGTATATACTTCGATCTCTTGTATATGACCCGAACGTGGATTAAGAATTAATTAAACTTTCTATTCCCTTTTAATCCGTGTATGTCTAGACGTAACGCGATGCACCAGGTGCACACATAAGTTCGACTTCTTTTCAATATATACTCGTGATTATATATATCCAATTACGTTCAAAACACGATGGTCATTATTAATCGACCGAATCTGGAATCAGATTTACTAGAATAAGATTTACTATAACACAGCTTAAAGAACATGTCTATTTCCCTTGAGAAATTGAAATTGAATCTTTCTGAAAGTTTATGTATTGTTTGCCATGTCGTTCTGTGTTTTGTAATGTACCTGGGTGGTGTAAATGGAAAGTGAAATGAAGCTTAACAAATGTAATCTGTTTCTGTAACTCGATAACACGTGCCGTTAGAACTGAAACAAATTGAAATTTTGACACGTATAATTTATAGGCCATGACGAAGTTGCATAGAAAATAATATCATATTATACGAATAGATACTATAATATACGACTAGCAATGGCAACAAAGAAAAGTATCATAGGTTTTATATGGAAATTAAAAAAAAATGAAAGGAATTTTATAAAATATTTAGAATACTTTTTATATTTTGTAAGCTAACTGTGAGAACTTTCTCCTCTAGCAGATATATAAAAACACGCGCGCGCGCGCGCACACACACACACACACACACACACACACACACACACACACACACACACACACACACACACGCGCGCTCGCGCGCGCGCACCTATTGCCCGTAAACAGAACAGCGGAATTTCATATCAGTAAGCTATCCCTAGCTAGGGTGATAGATACGTAAACGAATACGGAGATTCATAAATGGGATCTACTAGACCTATTCGTACAGAAGTATTTTTTACGGATATGTATACGCCTACGGATTGCGGACATATTTCCCCATGAATTCTATATTGAACCAATCACTAGAAACTTAATTTGCATACGAGCAGTATGCCATATAACTGAAATTGTCCGGGTACAAAATACGAGTGGATGATTTATTATACACAGGTGGATATTAAAAACATCGCCGACAATGCGTCTTTAACTGCCGACCTTCGCTAGGACAAAATATCCCCAGAGAGGATTATTGTCGACGGTGTTAGTTAGGGATTAGATATTGTGTTAGGCCCAGATTAGACATCAAAGAACTGATGGGGTCTTTTAAATTGTCAAAGCCTTTCCACTGTGTAAACACAATAAGCTTGCACAATTAGGTAATATGGACTTGTGGCTGAGAGTTTACACAGACATGCGGAATGAGTATATTATATCACAGATATTAAATAAATATGACTCGATCTTCTCGGTTCCATGCAAATTGTAGTGTTGTTTGTATTATCGGATAAACCACTCATTTCTTAGAAAGAGTTTTGAAATCAAGAAATGTTTGTTTAAACACACCCAGATGAAGACTGGGGCAAAGGTATTTGATGTCTTGTGCGAGCCTTCAGAAATAAACTCCTTAGTAACTGTTGTTAAGCTAATGCCAGATCTCCGCCTAATCTCCTCAAATATGTCACCGTGACCTCGAATTGGCATTACATGAATACAAATTATTTTTCTACTCAAAACAGGTTGGGATTCGAACCCATTGCTTTCAATTTGCTAGAATACTGCGTCTTTGATATTACGAAGTCAACGAGTGCGAGTGCGAATAATTTTTACATGCTCATATACCACTAGAGTTTCGAGCATGTCCGTCCCGGGGCCTGTCTCTGGATAGCCAGGGGCTTGTCCCGGGACAGAAAAAATTTAAGCGGACAATTTTGAAATTTACATCCAAAAATTAAATAGTGGGCCTTTAAAATTTTGATGCGCATCTCTAATTAATATAATTAATAAAGAAAATTCTACTCATTAAATTTGGTCGCTAGATTAGATCGGGTGGTCAAAAAGAAATTAGATAAGATCGGTGGGCCTGACTCGGGATGGGGGGGGGGGGGGGGGGTAGAGTTGAAAATGGGCAGAATTTTGAAAATAGCAATTAGTAAAAAAAAGAAAAAAAAAAGAAGAAAAAAAAAGGTTACAAGCAAAAAAAAAAAAGAATTGACTACTCGGTCGAATATTTATATAATTTGGAGCATTTTAGGACAGTCCAAAAATAAATAAGAGAAAGAAGAAAGGATCGGACTATTTAATAGTATTTAAAAAAAAGGAGTAATTTCGACATAAACTTTTGAACGAAGGTCTAAAAGTTTAAAGTCCGATCTATATGTCCACGTGAGTGGCCTCGTTAAGGCCGGTAGGGTGCACAGCTTGTAGGGACGAAATGGGTTGCATCCCGTCAAGAAAACCCGTAAATTGACAGTCAATAGACGTAGAATGTGTAGTGCTGTGCTGAAATACAGATCTTGAGAAGCCGGATCCGTCTGAACGAGAGAGAATCAGACTAGAGTATAGTCCAGTCGTCATGGATTGGTATAGTGGTGCGGACGGGCCCGACTCCGGAGGATACGAAATGGTATCACAATAAAACAAAGTAAAATCTAGAAAAGAGTAGTAGGGGCCGACCCCGCTTCCTATTTCTTCTTAGAGTGGGGCGGTCAATCTTCCAGTGCTGCTAGGACAGGCTCGGACATGTAGAGACTAAACGCGAACAACCGTGGCGTTCTGCAGAATGGCCGTCATACGAGTCACGAAAAAAACAAGTCAACATAGTCAGACGGAGAAATGACGTTGGGGCAAGGAATCTCGCTAAAAAAGAATCCAACCTGGTGGTGCAGACTGTCGAAAAGAGAAGCGTTCTAGCGTTCAATCAGTTCCAGTGGCCGCATACATCCCAGTAGAAAACTTCACTTCGCTGACAAAAACAACGAAGTGAAGGATCCCCAAGTCAAGCCGCGAAAGCACGTGCACAAGCGAAACAAACACGTCTTACCGCGACGAGCTCCAGACTGGGAATGACGAAGTCAACGTGTAGTTGAAGCCTTAAATAAACCCGACCAGAATCGGTTCTTACGAATTCCAAACGACGCAAGTCGATTACTAACCGGAAGTCTTACGACTGTTGATGGAACCAAATGATTTTGTCTTCGATGTGTCCGCTAATTGAAACGACCCATTTGGAATAATTTATAAACAGAAACGAAATAAAACTAACATTGTCCATCAACATAATTTGTTTTTTAACCTATTAATGTTTTAAAAGTTAACCAGAGGGTTGGTATTTGAGGCCTGGGTGGAGATGGGAATGAGGATATACGTACAACTGAATGTAACAAAATCCCCAAAACATCGCTGGATAGGAAAACAAATGCAATCTTACACTAACTTCATTTCATTTTCATTTGAACTTACTTTTCACGATTTAGATCCCATTACGGTTAAAGTATGCTGTCATGAGCATAATCCTCAGCTATGCGGGCTGTCTGTACATATTGTAAATATGTATTTATTATAATTTAATGTTTTTATTATAAGTTGTATTAGTTGCTAATAGTTGGTGAAAGAGGATTCGACGTAGTGGCCTTACGCCGTTTCGGCGAGCAGATAAAACTCATTCTCAGTGGGTGTCGATACCGAGATGCGAACCGAATAGCTGTCAGCCGATGCATTCACCGCTAAACGTTCGAGGTCTGTAAACACTAAGCTAGCGGCAAGTACCGCTCCAGCGCTTACCTATTATTTGTCACTGACCTACGCGACTTCTATATATTGAGGTATTAATCGCCTAATATACAAGGATTCGAGCAGGAGAGAAGTCACACTGATATTTATTAATGACTGACGAGGGAGAAAATCTCAAGTCGAGACAAACAATTACTCGCTGTGAATAAGACGACCTACCCAGCAACCAAGCCTGTCTACACACGATCGACTCTGTCTTTACCAGTATTTCGAAGAAAATGGGCATGCTAATATCTTTAATGCGCAGTATTTCTCCACTTCACATATTTTCTGTAGAGGAATAGTTGAAACGATTTACCATTAAATTGCTTAGACTATATTTCAATTAATATATATATATATTGCGATGAAAATCCAAACCATAAGACTAACATCCATTATAATTATATATGCTGTCGGAAGCATTTTAAAAAGAGACTGTTTGAAAAGCCTTTAATATACCTCTGTATATATGATCTGAAAATCAGACAGTATCATATTTCTGTTGACAATAGTCCGGATCAAACTGTTTACTTAGTACGTGTTTTTGACGGGTGATCTTCACAAGAGACAGGTAAAACTAATATTTACTGGTGTGTATGGGGGAGATAGTGTTTTATGAAATACTATTGACAAACGTCTTCAATCGGCGACACTTCATGCACCGTTTTGTTTTCATTACCAACCACGGTTATAATAGCACAGGACACGTTGTGCATGTCTAGCAATAAATATTATCTGTACTTAATGGGTTTGTTCACTGTAGGAGTCTAATATAGGTATGATATTTGTTTTTTTTTGTATAAACACATACAAACGCACACTCAGTTACACACGAATGTATATGATGATGATTTAATTGTTTATTAAATAGTCAAATAAAAATATACATGACATTATACAAAACAGACATAAATTATATTGCCACCTAGCCTGACTGGGCTACTATATAAAAGTATAGAGAAAACAAATAACACACACACACACACACACACACACACACACACACACACACACACATATATATATACACATATATATATATATATATGTGTGTGTGTGTGTGTGTGTGTGTGTGTATATATGTATGTATATGTACATATTATATTAATGCATGTATTTTGTCCGCTGTTATACCCTACTGTTCACATCTATATGTATATATGTGTGTGTGTGTGTGTGTGTGTGTATGTATATGTACATATTATATTAATGTATGTATTTTGTCCGCTGTTATACCCTACTGTTCACATCTGCTGCGACTTGAACACTTACCCCTAGCTTCATCTTGGTCCAGTGGTCCGTGGGCCCCTTCACCAAACTGACCGGGTCGTCCCGCGACCAATACGTCATCCTTTTAATAAAGAAATTGTACTCACACTTAATAATACAACGAGCAACATCAACGACATCCCCACCCAACTCCACCCCAACAACAATCAACCATTCACATTGAACACACTTAACTAGCTCTTCGCAATTACTTCTTCTTTGTTATGGGGGCGGGGTTTAGCTCAGTCGGATGAGCGCTAGCCTGTGGTGCTTGCGTCGCAGGATCGAACCACCTCAGTGGATCCGTTCAACTGATTGTTTTTTTTTCTCTCATTCCAACCAGTGCACCATAACTGGTCAAAGGTCATGGTATGTGCTTTCCTGTCTGTGGGAAAGTGCATATAAAAGATCCCTTGCTGCATTAGAAAACAAATGTAGCGAGTTTCCTCTGTTGAGCTCAGTCAGTTGAGTGCTCGCCTGAGGTGCTTGCGTCGCAGGATCGAACCACCTTAGTGTATCCATTCAACTGATTGGGTTTTTTCTCGTTCCAAACAGTGCACCATAACTGATCAAAGGCCGTGGTATGTGCTTTCATGTCTAACGGAAAGTACATATAAAAGCTCCCTTGCTGCATTAGGAAAAATGTAGCGGGTTTCCTCTGATGACTACGAGGCAGAATTATCAAATGTTTAACATCCAATAGTCGATGATTAATTAATCAATGTGCTCCAGTGGTGTCGATAAACAAAACAAACTTTTTCCTATGTTGACTACGAGTCAGAATTAAAAAAAATTGACATCCAGTAGCCGATGATTAATTAATCAATGTGTGCGCGCGCACACACTCACACACACACACACACACACACACACACACACACACACACACACACACACACACACACAGACACATACCTCAGCTATCTTGGCTGTCTGTCCAGGACAGTGCGTCAGTTGTTAGTGAGAGAGAAGTGGTTGTAGTGATCTTACACCCATTGAGTCGTTACAACTAGTTCTGGGTGGGAGCCGGTACCGTGCTGCGAATCCAATACCTACCAGCGTTATGTCCAACAGCTTAACCACGACACCACCGAGGCCGGTTTGCCAATGAGAAATAACCCACTGGGATACAGAGTATGCAGTTACTCTACCACCGTCCGTTAGATGCCACCTTTAAGGTGGTGTCTATACTAAAAACTAAATCTTATGTCAACACTCAGGTTTAACCTGTTCATTTTCACACTCATGCACCTAGAAGCAAAAATTCTATGAAAGTTGAGCCACATTTCATGCATGAGGATGTATTTAACAATAAGTTAAGAACGGAATAATGGCCGTGCACTGAGCTATGAATTGTCTGTAAATGCATAGAATCATTTCAACGTGGCGGTGGCTGTTCGCGACAAATCCACTGGCCGAAAACACCGGACACGAGGCTGGTAATCCACGCGCTTTCTTCTCGGTAAAACGACCGATAAAAGGTGCAGGATCAGCCAGTACAGCTGAGTTATCGACTCCAGTAGACCGGTGTCCTATCATACACCAGTAGACCCGTCTTTTATCGTAAACCAGTTACCAGTAGACCTGTGTCCAAACATAAACCAGACACCAGTAGATGTGTGTCCTATCATAAACCAGTAGACATGTGTCCTATCATACACCAGTAGACTTGTGTCCTATCATACACCAGTAGACCCGTGTCCTATCATAAACCAGTAGACCCGTGTCCTATCATAAACCAGTAGATATGTGTCCTATCATAAACCAGTAGACATGTGTCCTATCATAAACCATTTGACATATGTCCTATCATAAATCAGTAGACATGTGTCCTATCATAAT